>NC_056742.1:456225877-456348377 GCF_019279795.1 Protopterus annectens
AGAAAAAACCAACCGTAAAATTTAAATAAACAAAGTTGATCATTGAAATCGCCACACCCAGTGACTGCAGTGTCTTGCATACAAAGAGACACAACGTCATAAAATACGTTGATCTGCAGGCAGAAATGAGAGCCATGTGGAAGAAAGATACCCAGACAGTTCCAGTACTAGTAGGAGCAACTGGTCTTATAAAAAAGAATTTACAATCATATTTACATATGTTACCAGTTTCTGTAACACTGTACGAATTGCAGAAGGAGTCATTATTCCGCACATTGCGGTTGCTGCGAAGAACACTTTTGTCTAACATCAAAGAGTGAAACAATACTAATTTCATGAACTTTAATTGTACTTTGACTTAGGAATGGGGTCCATTCCCATCATGGTATTAGAAACCCAAAAGACTTGGAGAAATTAAAAAAAGGGCAGAAACTTTTAATCCCCTGTGTTATTGTTAATTGTGATGAAGGTGTCCTTACCTTTTGCTTAACTTCTTCCAGAACCATCATCCATGTAAACCACGGCATCATCTGCACATGGTAAACCAAATATTTTGTTGTCAGTAGTGAGGAGCGGTTCAAAAAAAATATTTATTTATCCATATGTGTGATGAAGGTGTCAGGACTGCTGTGTGCACTGCTGCACTGTCTATAGTAGGGGCACCACAGTTTGTTAGTATATATTTGACTATAGTAATGTAGATATTAATTTCTTTCCTGTGTTTGTTGCTTATTATCACAGGTTCTCCTGACAGTGGAAGCATAGGACTCTTACCACTTAATATTAGAGTATCCGCATCATATTCAGCCACCCTCTGTAATACCATCAGACACTGCCAGTAGGTCTATGGCAACCCATTCCACTGAGGTCTCAGATAGTGGACAGGTGAAGAGTGAGACACATGATAAGGGAAGAGTGGTTACTGCAGCTTCAGTGCCTGTTGACTCTGGCCATAGCCAAAGTGTGGTTGATTTGCCATCCCAGAGGGTCGATAGGGGTTTTCACATGAGGCCGGCTGTCCATACTCCACCTGATCCAGATGTGTCTTCCAGTGCCACTCAACATATGCTTAGGGCCATCATGGAAGCACAGGCATGTTCCTATAGGTCCTCCAAAGAAATGCATAAAGTTATAGATGTGGTGCAGGCTGACATGCATGACTGCCTCCACTGTGTTGCCGATTCAATGGATTGGCTGAATGACACAATGGAATGGGCAGTGTCTATGATGAAACATCTGCTGGGAGGGGTTGGCTTCCTTATGTGTGTAGTTCAGCCACATCATCTGCTGTTTGACAACATGGCTGTGCTCAATCATGCTCCCATAGTGGCTCTTCTTCCACTGCTCTGTCAGTGGTTGAGGATTCCACACCCAGCTGTGGAAGGACATGGGATCATGGTCCTGGGTATCCTTGTGAAGTGAGCTCATCCAGCAGACATCAGTCATGTTCAGGTGGCAGCAGTGCATCTGACTGTGAGAGTGGGAATGCAAATGCAACTTCTGACACAGCCAGTTCTGGTGGTCGGGTATGACAATGTGATGAACTGCCACCTCTACCATGCATGGTCCACACCTGTCCAACATACCAATATGTAGAGCTAGCACAGAGCTTGGCTGTGTACCTGCAGACATCCACACATCAATTCCTGTAGGACCCATGCAGACACACACACACACACACACACACACACACACACACACACACACACACACACACACACGCAACAGTTACATGTTTCATCTCTGAAGCTTAAAGCTCATTTTGTCTCACTGGCCATTTGTTTCTTTATCTGGATGTCTGCCTGCTTCTCTTTGTTACTTATACACATTCACTGACCGTTTGTGTCAGCCTAGGCTTCCTGCCACCCCCCAACACCCCTTGTAAGTGATGATAACTGTGCCAGATCCTTGTTTTCTATCTGTTGGATTCAGAGATACATATTTGTGTCTGATGCTCAGGTTTCATAGCTGACTTAGTGCTTAGTATATCTGTGTTTCTGATGTTTTGTTAATTGTACTTTTGGCATATTTTGGTCTTAGAAAGTAAGACAGCTGATAGAATCAAACTTTTTTTGCATCAGTATTTTTAATAATCTTCTGAGAGTTGTGAACGTGTCTCATTATTTTCCAACTTCTTTCTTTAATGAATTTTCAGTAAAAAAGTTTGGTGACAAAAAACTGAGGCTATTTGGTAACTAACAGTACTTTTGTGAGGTATGAATGTGTGAATCTTTGAAGCCTGAGAACTACTACTTGATAGAGGACACATGCAGTCACATAAGTCTCTGCGGTCACATGTTAAAGTCATTTCTGTACAAATCACCCACCTTTTATTTGCTTACATTATCAAATAATGCACCTAAAATTTGATAGTTATCTCAACTTAACTATTAAAAAAGTACATGCCAAACTGGGGTCACTCTACCGTACCAAACCATTTCTTACCAACAACACAAGATCAGCCATTGCTCGCTCCCAACTTCTATCCACCCTACTCTATGCATCTCCCATTCTGACTAATCTCAACAAAACTGAACTAAGCAAAATAGAAGCCTGCTATAACAGAATTGCCTGCTTTGCTGCAACTTGCTCATATAGAACTCATCACTGTTCTGCTTTGAGACAGCTCCACTGGCTTGAACTGACCAACCTCCTAACCTACAATCAGCTCTGCCTCTGTCATTCTATCTATTACCTCCCCAATAAGTGTCCTGCCCTCAAAAACCTAGTATAACATCACTCAGCCAAAAGGCCTCTTAGATCATCAAGCAAACTACTACTAGAAGTCACCAACAGCTACAATAGCTTTGGAAATGCACTATATAGTAGTTCGGTGGCTAAAAATGGAACTCTATCCCTACTAGCATTCAAAACACGTCCAAAGCCTCCTTTAAAGACCTCATCAGGCAACATCTCAAGCAAAGTTGGCAGTGCCATGATTGCTCCCCAGGCTAGTGAAAGTGGATAACATATACACACTAAATCTGGAGCACTTGATAATAGTTTTCAATCTTACTCACAAACACTGTCTAATATACAGTGTATGTACTGTACCTGTGTACTATGTATGTATTCTACCTATGTTCCAAATTTCAGCTGTACACCACAAATCTATTAATTACCTTTATTTTTAAAATTAATATTTTTTATTTGTTCTCTCCACTGTAACTGTTTATGTGCCGCATACCACTGTAAAAACATGTCTCTTGTAATTTGTGTGTATACTGATCATGTCTAAATAACTAAATGTGTCTGTAATTTTTCTTTGTGGAGCTTTTCTCCCTGGGCCTCTGCTGAAAAAAGGCCTTTTCGGCTCAGTCAGACACTCCCGGTTAACAAATATAAAATAAATAACAACATGCAAGGATATGCCATTCATTCATATTATTATCAAATACACTCCAGGTTCAACACTTACCTTGTAAATCCAGCTGTTGCAACAGTTTTAATTCAGGGCTGACTCTGTCTGAGGCTGTATGTGTGTAATATAATGGTTTTAGCCCCATGGGTGGTGAGTGAGTGTGCCACGCATTGCCTCTTAGCCAATGTGAGGGCATACTGAGGATGTCTATGTCTGTCTACACCCATAGCAGCTGCAGATTCCCCATCTGATTCCTCTCCTGTGTGTGGTTGATGTGACACTGCCATTGGTGGTGGGATGTGTGCCCCTTCCCCTGCTGAAGCTGCTTTCTCAGTATGATGTTGTGTGGTGTGGCACAATGGGGAAGTACATGTGCGTGGGTTGCACTGCAGGACTCACCCAGATGTATCTAGGAACTGGAACTGTGACGTCAGCAGCCAAACACATGCTCGATGATATTTCTGGTTTGAGTGTCTGCACACATGCTCGATAATATTTCTGGTTTGAGTGTCTGCACATGTGTTCAATGATATTTCTGGTTTGAGTGTCTGCACACATGCTCGATGATATTTCTGGTTTGAGTGTCTGCACACATGCTCGATGATATTTCTGGTTTGAGTGTCTGCACACATGCTCGATGATATTTCTGGTTTGAGTGTCTGCACACATGATCGATGATATTTCTGGTTTGAGTGTCTGCACACATGCTCGATGATATTTCTGGTTTGAGTGTCTGCACACATGCTCGATGATATTTCTGGTTTGAGTGTCTGCACACATGCTCGACGATATTTCTGGTTTGAGTGTCTGCACACATGCTCGATGATATTTCTGGTTTGAGTGTCTGCACACACGCTCGATGATATTTCTGGTTTGAGTGTCTGCACACACGCTCAATGATATTTCTGGTTTGAGTGTCTGCACACACGCTCAATGATATTTCTGGTTTGAGTGTCTGCACACACGCTCAATGATATTTCTGGTTTGAGTGTTTGCACACATGATCGATGATATTTCTGGTTTGAGTGTCTGCACACATGCTCGATGATATTTCTGGTTTGAGTGTCTGCACACATGCTCGATGATATTTCTGGTTTGCGTGTCTGCACACATGCTCGATGATATTTCTGGTCTGAGTGTCTGCACACATGCTCAATGATATTTCTGGTTTGTGTGTCTGCACACATGCTCGATGATATTTCTGGTTTGTGTGTCTGCACCCATGCTTGATGATATTTCTGGTTTGAGTGTCTGCCTCATTATGGCATTCTTCAGCAGGTGTGCATGCATTTCTGATGGGTGTCATCAGCCACGATTCTAGTGCATAAACTGCTTCCCAATGTAAATGACCATGTGGGATATCACCCCTAGTGAACATCTGATACATTTGGGAAGTGTGCCAGATATGAGACTTGGTAAATGTCTGGGTTGCCAGTACACACAGTAAGATGATTCCCTTGGCATTGCATATGACTTGGCAGTTAATAGAGTGGAAGCCCTTTCTAGGGTGGCTGCGGTGGTGCAGCAATTAACGTTGCTGCCTCACAGCATTAGGTTCTCCGGTTCGATCCTTGGCTGGGGTGCCTTCTGTGCGGAGTCTGCATGTCCTCCCTGTGCTAGCATGGGTTTGATCTAGGTGGCCCAGTTTCCTCCCACATCCCAAAGACTTGCTGTAGGTTGATTGGATACTCTAAATTGACCCTAGGCATGAGTGCATATGTGTGTGTGTGTGTGTGTGTGCACCTTCTGTGGAAGGTTGGGTGCTGGGCTGGTAACCCGACACCATAAAACTCCACTGCCAGTCATGATCAGACAGGTGATCCACTGTGGCGACCCCTAAAAAAATGAGAAAAGGTGAAAGAAGAAGAGTGGAAACTCTTTTGATTTATATACAATCTTCCCTGTTTCCCAGGTGGTGCACTAATTTCTATATGTGCAAAATCTATGGCACCCAGTACTTCAGGTTAGTGTGCTACAGGGTAGAACTCCTGCTTATTTGTGGCTCTGTCCTCAGGAGTGCGGGCAAAATATATGTGGTCACTGGCATGTTGGAGCACAGTATTCAGGAATTAATGAAGGATCCCGGATGCTGATTCCTGTGACACCCACAGCATGTCCCCTGTTTGTCTCTGAAAGGCTCCTGTAGCTAAAATTCTAAGTGTTACATATACCTTTGTCTCCACTGGTATGGGTTCCCCTCAGTTTGCCCTTGGTCTGAGTTGAGGATGACAGAGGTTGCAGAGTTCCTGTAGTGTGTCGCTATCCACCCTGTAGCGCTCTACAATTTCCACTCATACAGACTGTGATAATGTAAATGGGTCTGAAAGCTCTTCTCCTCCTTAGCCATGGTCTATAGTCATAGGAGCAGCAGCAGCACAGACTGCAGCCTGTTTCACATACATATGAATTATAGCAACAACAGCCCCTAACATTGTTTGTGCAGATTCTTTTCCATGTCTGTATTCCCGTTGGTTTTGGAATTCACAGGGAAAACCAGCACTGAGTTTACATGGTTGATGTATACCTTGCTGAATAGCTCCTCCATCTTGGATTGGTTAATTAGCATAGAATTCAGTTGCTTATGCTGTAATTAGCATGCCATGGTGTTTACCATGGTTGTGTGGCTCTACAAACCGTGTATATCTATATATATATATATATCTATATATATATATATATATATATATATATATATATATATATATATATATATATATATGTAGAGAGAGAGAGAGACAGAGAGACTTACTAAATACAAGACAAAGTGCTACAGTATGCACATAGCATCATGACAGGCACATGGTCTTAACGGACCTTGTAGGGTTTATTGAATCTGACTGATGATGTATCACAGCAACAGAAGGATTGTTTTTCTTAGTACAACCCAGAATATCACAATTTGCATATTCATTTATTACTGCTTCACTTCAATAATGTACATGTAGGAGGATTATTGCTGACAAACAGGAGGAAGCTAGATTCAAATCTACAACATTTAGCTATGTTCATGCTATATAGTGGAACCCTGCCTGCCAAGCTAATTGATCTTCACCCGGTATTTGCATGAATTGCTGGAAGTCAGACAACTTAAATCTCTGAATATGCAGGTGAAGCATTAAACACACTAACAAGTGTGTCAATCTAAGATAACATTATGTAAGTGTACAGATATACCTAACCATGTGGACAAAGACCTACAAATGTACACAGTTATTGCATGCTGAATGTATTGTGGTGTTATGTCATAACCAACAAAATTGTGTATACATGTGTATAATGAATGATACCTTAACACTGCAATCTTCCTGTATATCTGTATCTATATATATATCTATATCTATTTCTGTCTCTGTCTCCCTCTCTCTCTCTCTCTCTATATATATATATGTATATATATATATTTATATATACATATACACACACACGCACACACACACACACACACATACACGCACGCATGCATGCATGCACACACACACACACACACACACACACACACACACACACACATATATATATATATATATATATATATATATATATATATATATATATATGGGTCACCTTTAGATGCCCGACAATGCGTTTGGCCGACACGGAATCCGACGGGACGAAAATACCGACAACGCAGATGACCGACAAGGTGAGAACCCGACGGACTCGGTAAGTGTGCGATCGAGTGAGGGATTTAGTGTTAGGGAGCGGACAGGTAAGTGTGCGATAGTGAGGGACTGTGGGTGTAGGGGTGGGTTAAGTGAGTTAGGGTTAGGGTGCAGGTAGGGTGTGTGTGCGATAGTGAGGGACTGTGGGTTAGGGGTGGGTTAAGTGAGTTAGGGTTAGGGTGCAGGTAGGGTGTGTGTGTGATAGTGAGGGACTGTGGGTTTAGGGGTGGGTAAGTGAGTTAGGGTTAGGGTGCAGGTAGGGTAAGTGTGCGGTAGTGTCGGACCTTAGGGTTAGGGTTTGGGTTAGGGATAGTGCATATGTTATGTAGTGTACTGTGTTGTTTACGTGTAGTGTGGTGGTGTAATGGTTTTCGGTGTTTTGCGTTGTCTGCGTTTTTTGTTGTCGGTCTTTTGGTGTCGGTCATTAGTGTGTCGGGCAAACGCGATTTCGAGGATATAAAGGTGATCCATGTATATATATATATATATATATATATATATAAATATATATATATATATATATATATATAGATAGATATATTTGTACGTGTGTAAATATATATATATATATATACACATACACACACACGCATATACATATATATAGTTAGACCTATGTGTATAGGTGTACATCTGTTTCTCGTTTTTTTTTTTATGGACATGTACATATATGTTTTAGCCAAACACGAATTTGTGTGCTTATATTACATGAGAAATAAAAGAAAATGACACGTTCTGGTATGTGCAGTGCATACACACTAAACATCACATTGTACATAAGATATCCAAAGTATGTTGGGCAATGTGTACTGCTGACATCCATAACACAAATGAGTAGCAGAGGAGAACAAAGGCACGGCCACTCATAATACATTTTCTGAAAGTCAGGCATGCCTGTAGAAGAATTTTCAAGCCACTCATTGGCGTTCATCTAAGGTTTCACCTGATGCCTTGCAGTAGTTTGTATGTCACTTGGTTTTTGAAGTATTAAATACTAATGGAAATATTGCATATTTTCATAATTACTAGCAAATAACTAGCAATATTTCTAGTATAGTGTGATATAAGCCAGTATCGACAGTAAATTGTCCTGTCTATCTCTTCGGTATTTCACACCATACACCTCAATAGCATGTAGGTATCTCAGTTATGATAATAACAACATAAATTTGAAAATATGAATAATATGGGGCAATAAAGATTAATTTCTCCACTACAGGGCATCCTAGATTAATAGTCTTAGTCTCATTTTGTTAATAAGTCCTTACCCTATCTAATACTTCCTATTATTAGCTGATAAGACAGATAAAGAACTCAGACCCCAAAAAAGTTCTGGATGTCATAAGGCAGTATGGGTGAGAACTAAAAGTATACAAAAATGGCATTTTAGGCTTGAGTGAGTTAATCCAAATATATGCCATGTTCAAACTTTATTTTATATAACCTTGTGCAAAAATACCAAACAGTACATTTGTTCCATAACTTGTATCTCTAGACATGGACTTTACAGTAAATGATTTAATTTTGATGGAATTTTTTTTAAGTAAAAAAATGTTATGGGTTCTGATATACTCATCCAGTTCATTTGTGAAGGCAAATATTAATGGCAGTGTTTAACTGAGAGGAAGAAGAACAGAGGAAGTGTTTTTTGTATGCTATTCTGTCTCATACACTTGAGAGACTTTGATATATGAATTTGTTAAATTTATGGTATCATTTAAACTAATTTTTATTGAAACTGTATCCTCTTGTGTTCAGTTTGCCAAGAGATTATCTAAGCAAAAGGTTTCCAATAGTAATGGGTCCTTTAATGGTATGTACACCAGGTTTGGTTCTCTTTTAAGAAGATTTTAAGATGCAAAAAAGAAATAGAAATATAGTTGCTGTTGCTGTTGTCTATAAGATGGACTTTGACGTCCTTCTGTTTTCCTTTTGTATAGTTTTTTCTACATTTGTGAGGTGCAGCACATGACATTTAAGTAGATTACAGAACAGGGTACACTATTCTATATTTGCTTTACAAGAACTCTGTATAGGAGGGTAAGTACTGCCTCAGTGTGTGTCTCAGCACCACAGAGGAACACGTGAGAAGCTCAATATGCTTTGAAGATGGTCATAGCTGTTTGATTATTACTGATTCATAGGTAAGTACTAGGCTAGCCATCCATGCAGACCATTTAATTCTAGCAAATTTTCTGTTTCAGTGCTCAAACGAATCTATCCCATTTGATGTTAGATTGGCCTTACTCATCTCATGGTTAATAATTATATATTAACTATAGTGAGAATAAATGGGATGATACCATAGATAATTTGAGGAGACCCAAGCCTCGGATAAAGCATTTATGAGCTGTCTCTATCCATTAGTAATACTGGCTCATAGGTTCACTAGAGGTTACTAGGCTAGTGGAACCTAGAGCCTTTACACACCTAACCATATTAATCCCATATATTCCCATTTGTTCTTTTTGTGTAGCACCCAGAAAAAATTTATGAACAGAGTAGGTCTGTGATCAGCACCAGGGGCACATTTGCAGACCTCCATCCAATTATCAAGGTAGCATTTGAATTGGGTCAGTGAGGTGATCTGTTTTACGTGAATAGAAAGCCTATTTCAGAGAAGTGGCAATCTCTGGGAGACATATCTATCTTTCTAGTATGTTCTGTTAATGTCAGAACAGGAGGCAGTCCTAGAGTAAATCTTCAGTCTCCTGTCCATAGATGGAAGTTTCATTTGAATATGGGTAGGGATGAGCTTTGTTTTACATGAATGGGGGTGTCTGTTACACAGCAGCAGTATCCTCTGCAGGATATACCTGTCCTTCCAAACCATTCTGTTCATGTTGCAGAAGAGATTTAGATCCCTAGCCCTAGTATGTCTGATGTCATTTGACTTGCTGATATACAGTAAATCTATAATTACTGGGTCAGAGGACACCTTGTATGTCAGACTCAAGACACTTCTTTGCTGTCTATAGGATTCTGAATATAATGAGAGGGATGTGAGTCAGTCCATGTAGCACACATAGTTTAGTCCTTCTATCTTTTTAGTAAGGTATCTCCATAGCCATTCAAGTTGTTGCATGTGTCTGGACAGATACATGCTAAAATGGGCATTATTCGCAATGACTGGCCAATGAGGGATGATTAAAGGGGACAATGACATCCCTAGATCTATTCACAATCCCTTTGTTTACAATTTGTACTATATAGAAGGAGTTTCTTCCAACAATGGACGCATGTTAGTCAAAAGTTAGGTCACTATCTACACAAGTTCCCGAATCCTGAACAACTGGGTCATCTCTTAGGGCCGTATTGTAAATGTAATAGATCCCTGGGAGTAAATGACTTCCCAAAGGATATGATAACAGATTTTTTAACATTTTGTTTCAACCCATGATTTTGTCCTCAATTATTTGATTGGGATAAGCCTTCCTACAGGATGGCCAAGTCATCTAGGGATTCAATGATTACTCTTAGTTTGCAGTCATCTGCAAACCTAGTCAAATAGACTCCTTTGATATTGAGTTTTACTTCAGAAAAGTAGATGCCAAACAGGAAAAGTCCCAGCAGGGAACCCAGGGACTCCACTGGTGACTGGTCACTTTGTGGAAGTAAATTCCCCTATTTTGATTTCTTGCATCCTGTGTGCCAGTTGACAATCCAGCAGGTGACAGGGGTTTGTTTAGCTTGTCTACTATGCCTGAGTGAGGGGATTTTTTCAAAAGCTTTGGACAGGTTAAGGTATGTGGTGTGTATCATTTTACCTTTATCCATTGCTTTGTTGATCTTTTCATAAAAGTCCACCAGACTAAGTAAGCATGACCTGCCCTTGAAGATTCCAAGCGTACATGGGTCCACTCTCATAGTCATAGATTTCTATGGGTCCGTCATCCTCAAGGACTCCTTTATATTGTTATCACTGGAGGATGTGTTGTCTAATACCTACTTGCTGCATTTTTTGACATTGAAGTCAAGGTCTTTTCTGCTGTACTATTTGTGTCTAATGTTAAGATTATGTTATTTATTTATCTTTTATTGACCCGTTTAGTCCTACTAGGCAAGTAACCTATTTCCAGGGGAGAACTAAGGTGATGTTTGGACTACTAGGGGAAATTTGGCCAAAGCATCAAAGAACTTCTCCTATGCTTTTCAGTAGATGCTTTGGGATTTTTTACATGCACCTGAGCTATTGCCAACTCAAGCAGATGGGACCCCAGTTTAACATCTAATCTGTTTGGACAATCTTCTTCTTCTTCTTTCGGCTTTTCCCAGTTAAGGGTCGCCACAGCGGATCACCTTGTCTGCTTATGATTGGCAGTGGAGTTTTTATGGTGTTGAGTTGCCAGCCCAGCACCCAACCTTCCACGGAAGGCACACACACACATGCACACTCACACCTAAGGCCAATTTAGAGTGTCCAATCAACCTACAGCATGTCTTTGGGATGTGGGAGGAAACCGGAGCACCCGGAGGAAACCCACATGACCACAGGGAGGACATGCAGACTTCGCACAGAAGGCACCCCAGCCTAGGATAGAACCAGAGAACCTCTTTCTGTGAGGTGGCAATGCTAACCGCTGCACCACCTGTTTGGACAATATACTCAGGAAACAGCACCCCCAGATTTCTGCATCAAAGATGAGTGTGCTACCTGTTTTGCTACTGACAAAGTTAAGTGTTGTTTTAAAGGTTGTGGTGTCCGCAGGGTTAAAGACAATGCAACTAAATGTAGCTGTCTTCTACACATATGGTGAGCCAGACTATGAGGTCGGTGTTGACACCTGAGAAAAAGATGTTAAAAAAGGAATGGGCCCAGGAGAGATCCTTTAAAGAATCCCCTGGTGGCAGAAGCTCTAATGAGGCTAGCAGCCCACCTATTCTTATCTGTTGTGTATACTTATGTAAATAATAGAGGACTATTGTTAATAAGACTTCATTTACCTTTAAATCCTTGAATTAAAATATAATTCTAGTATAACTTGTAGCATTTAATGCATTAGACAGTTGAATGTATGTTTCATGGACAGGTAAGCATTCATCTAGGACCAGCAGTTATACTCAGAAAAGAAAATTTATGAAATAATTCAATATCTGTTATACAGGGTAAGGTGCAGACATTATTTCTTTATTTATTTATTTATGTATGGATGTATGTATGGATGTATGTATGTATGCACGTATGTATTTTTTATTATTCTCAACTAAAGGCATGTAGGAAAAGTTTCTTACAGATTTGTACACATAGATTCAAAAGCTGGACAAGCTTACTACGTGTTACAAATAATGACGTGCAACAGTTTAATATTAGACTAGGAGCAGATGACCTTTTGGTAATACATGTATCTGGAAGACAGCTTTTTTATGAAAAAGTAAGCAATGGTAACAGTCTGAGTGTCTCTAGAGAAAAAGAGAAACTCCAAGTCATGTGACATTAACCAGTGTTTTTTGAGTTTTCAGTAGTAATATCTAAAAAAGAATGGTCAACTAGATTTTGTTAAAGGTTTAAAAATCCATGATGCTATACTAGAACAAGCTGTTGCAAATATTGATATTGGGGAAAATCAGTTGCACTGGGATTCAGTAAACTCCGTGTAGGTGTCATGCAAAGCCTACATGAAGTTTACATATATGGGCGGTAATGCGTGTCAAGCAGTAGTGATAATTACATACTGATGCCGTGCACCTCATTTAAATGCAAATAAGTGTGGTTTCATGACTGGTAACAGTGTCGCTGGGCAGGAAACTGTGTAAAGCAACATGGATGGCAATCCGGTTTGCAGCAAATCAAACCTTGTTACGGTGTTTGTGCAGAATGCTACAATTGTCACCGACGCTTAACATGTAAGAATCCATAGCTCTCAGTCTCTTAGTGCAAGAAATGCAGACCTTGTTACCATGTTTGTGCAGAATGCTACAATTGTCACCAGGACTTAACATGTAAGGATCCATAGCTCTCAGTCTCTTAGTGTAAGAAATGCAGACCTTGTTACCGTGTTTGTGCAGAATGCTACAATTGTCACCAGGGCTTAACATGTAAGAAATCTGGACAAAACCCAACAAAACAGGGGACAATGACCCAGAAATAGGGACAGATTCTAAATATTTGCATGTTAGAAATGCTCTAGAATAGCAAGAGGTTTGTGTTAAGATATATTTTTTGAAAAATTTGAAGTCTGAAACTCAAATGTATGTAATTACTTAGTAACATAATTCCTTAAATCATCTCAGTGACTTGACATAAAACCACAATTTGTTAAGGAACAGAGCAAAAGATATAAGTCAAAAGTCTGGGCATACTGCAAAAATTTGGACATTTGAGAGGTATGATATGTGTATGGTCCAAACACAGTGCAGAGTATTGTGAAATTCCATCCTGACATTCTGTCCCAATGTTGTGTAAATTACCTGTAAGGATGCATGGATTGCCATGTGAAATAAACACTTGGGGGACGTGTGCGTGTTCAATGGGGACACACAGATGAATTGTGGGAATGAAAACGGGGAAAGAGGACAGGGGAAATGACCTAACGCACAGCAGATGAGGGCATGTCAATGGAAGACAGCCGTAGCAGCAACACCAGTCACATATAAATATGGCACAGTAGGGACTGCACAGTGAAAATGTGTATTATCTGACTGTCATACAAGGTGGCATAACAACGGGGAGGATGTCTGTGTGAAATAAGCATCCTGACATGAATAGTGCAGAGGACATCTATCAGGGATGTTATAGACAACTGAGGTAGGGTGCACTTTGTGAAGCTGTGCAAACTAATTTGCCAGAATATGAGTGTAATCTCTACAGAGGTCTCTAGCAAGTGGGACACAGGTAAAGGTTCAAGGACAACATTAAAAGAAGCCACCACAATCATGGACAATATCAGAATAATACCACCAGTAATCCCATGACTGTGATATAACATGTGATTTAGAGTGATCAGAGAGGGTCTGCACAAACACACTTGTGAAACTATTATGACATGTCCAGACTCTATGAGGGTAATCATGCACACTGTCCTGGCAGTGTAACATCTGCTGGAGGTGTTAGGAGGGACACTGCTATACCTGAATGTGACTTTATGATCAATACAGGCTTGTTGGCTGGTGTGCATGGCATATCTATCTAGTTTTATATATGTATATATATATATATATATATACAGATAGATATAGATATAGATATAGATATAGATATAGATATAGATATAGATATAGATATAGATATAGATATAGATATAGATATAGATATAGATATGGCACAATCCACACTGTCACAAATGTTAGCCATGCCATTATGATGTTAAAAGGCTATGTATGTACTGCATGCATCACTGGAGCAGGTATCACACATGCATCTGGTTTAGCAACTTGATGGGGTTTCTGCACCATCAAACAGTCATGTTTATCCCACAAAAAGAATACCAAGGTATGACCAATAAAATGTGTGATAGCTCACTGCGGCAAAGGTGATACTCCTCAGTTACATATCACTGGAAGATGTGTAGTGAGGTACATGGAGAAGGGTGCATTGTACTCGGTTATTGGTGTGATGAAAGCTGTGAGCTATGGAGGTATCATGGCCTGAGATGTGGATGGCCTTCACATACTCAGTAGTTGTGTTACATACAAGGGCATAGTCAGCACTGTGGCCACATGCTGGTGTACGAGAAAGCTCATTCTGCATACAACCTACCCAAAGACACAGGTCACGGGTCTACTTCATGTGACTGAAATTTCATTTGACTGACTTTCATTTGACCGAGACCAAAATGCCTTTCAAAATACTGAAAACTCACTTGACTGAAACCCATAATACTGAAACCTTACAATGCTAAATTTTAAAATATTAACTTGTAAAACATAGGCATGCACACTTACAACACCAATGACTAACTCTTTCCAGAATTTAAAAAACTACTTACGTACCCGCTTAACAGAAACCAGACAATATAAAACCAAACTAGGTGGTGGGCTACACAACCCACACACCCGCAAAGAGGGGGGTTTTGCCCCCCACCCCCACAACTATATATACTAACTCCAGGATCACACTACAGTGGAAAAAAGGGTATATACCTTTTACTTACCTTACAGTAGTCGACATGCTGCCATTACTGCTGGGAACGCATAAAATATCCGCCATATTACTTGAGATACTTCCCATAAAAACGTAAACAGACATACCCACATTTAGAAACACTACAACACTACTTTCTACATGACTATCAGTATTCTGACAATTGGCACTATAAATTACAGTAATTCTTTGTATCACAAGCAAGTCACAGGAGAATGTAAACCCACATCATGTCTATGGCTTGCAATTTAGTATTATGAGATTCAGTCAAATGAGTTTTCAGTATTTTGAAAATTTGGTATTATTGTCTGGTCAAATGAAATTCAGTCAAATGAAATTTCAGTCATATGAACTAGGCTTCAGGTCACATACCTACTGATCTGATTATAGGGTGTGATGCCTACATTATACTTGGGTTGTGTGCTTTCCTGATGTAACAAATACCACCATCTTTTTGTGTTTTTAATTTTTCCAAATCTTTTGGGTTTCTAATGCATTTAAGGGAATGGACCCCATTCCTAAGTCAAAGTATGATTAAAGTTCATGAAATTAGTATTGTTTTACTGTTTGATATCAGCCAAAAGTCCCCTTGGCAGCACCCGCAATGTGCCCAGTAATGACTCCTTCTGCAATTCGTATGGTGTTACATGAATTGGTAACATTTCTAAATACGATTGCAAATTCTTTTTTATAAGACCCGTTGCTCATACTACTATTGGAACTGTCTGAGTATCTTCTTTCTTCCACATGGCTCTCATTTCTGCTTGCAAATCCAGGTATTTTATGACTTTGTGTCTCTCTGTACGCAAGACACTGTAGTCACTGAGTGTGGTGATTTCAATGATCAATCATACTTTTTTCTTTTTTCCTTGGACCACTATATCCAGTTTTCTAGCATCTATCTTTTGAACTGTTGGTATTGGGTGATCCCATGTGATATAAACTTCATAATTTTCTATGATTCTTTGTGGCTCATGTTTCCAGTGCTTTTCAGCCACTTCGGTACCGTAATGTTTACACAATCTCCAGTGTAACAGTCTTGCCACATTATTATGCATTTCAATATACAGTCCCTCTGCCATTAGTGCATTGCAACCAGAAACAAGGTGTGTGACTGTTTCCAATTCGGTTTTACAAAACCTACACATGTCTGTTTCTCCAACATGTTCAATGGACTTTGTAAACCAGCGCATATGTAGCCCACTATCTTGGGCTGCCAATATTAAGCTTTCATTTCTTGATGTGAATTTGCCTCTCCTTAACCATTCCTGCATTCATTCTTGATCAACATGAGGCTCTTCCAGAGGTTTTCTGTACTTGCAACTATATTTATGTTTTTTCCACATTTCTTGCCTTCTCATCTGGTCCTTCACCTTATATTCTTTCTTTTATTTTTTAGCACATTCAGTTGCTGCCTGTTTTTTATCAACTTCTGATTTTATTTCCATTCCTGCTTGACGTTCATATGCTTCTGCTAAATTAAGCAGAGGTGTCATCTTAGATTTATTCTCCTCATGTTTCAAAACTTTCACTACATTTGGATCTTGTGAGGTCAGTAGATATGTGTGGAAATCCCACGATTGCAGATCTATACATGTAATCAATTTCAAGGAGGCATATCCCACCTTCGGAACAGGGAATATGTAATTTTGGTATACACTGATTTTTATAAATCATTTGGTGAGCATGAAGCATCCTTCTTGTTTTAATATCTAATCTATCCAACACTTTTTGGGGCCAGTCAATCGCTCCAAAACTACAAGTTAGGACAGGAAGAGCAAATTGATTTATAGCTTGGATCTTGTTTGTAGATGTCAATGCTGTTTTCAGGATTAATTTAAGTCTTCTAAAGTACTCCTTACTGAGTTTTTTTCACATTTGTTCATGCTTTATTGCTGATCCTTCATCAATTCCCAAGTATTAATACACCCCTTTTGCTCAAGTTCTTTTATTTCACATTCTTGTCCCAAACTGATATTTTCTTGGATCTGCAGTCTTCCTTTTTTAAAGGTTGCTTTTGCACATTTATCAAGACCAAATGACATTCCAATATCATCTGAAAAAGTTTTGACAACCTGCAGCTGTGCTTTCAGTTACTCATCTGATGAGCTATACAGTTTTAAATCATCAACAAAGAGAAGATGAGAAGTCATTAGCCTTTATTGTTTTCTAAGAGCGAAATTGTAGCCATGGCCTAAGTCGTTAAGTAAACAGTAATGGATTAATAGCAACGGCGACAAAGAGTCACCCTGGAATATCCTCCTTTGAATTTTTATCCCTGGGATAATAATCTGTCCTTTATCATGGCTTAATTGCAAAGTGGTCTGCTACTGTTTTATGGTTACTGTAATGTACTCAATCAGTATCTTATACATTTTAAGCACTCTTTTATCCATGAATGTGGGATACTATCAAATGTTTTTTGTAGTCAAGTCCATGCCATACTTAGATTCTTCCCCTTCTTACATTTCTCCACTATAACTTTGTTTAACAACAAATGATCCTTTCTTCATGACTTTCTTTTATTGCCCTTTTGTTCTACTGCCATAACTGAGTTTTCTTCTAAAGAACTATAAACTATGTCGGCATCAATCCACGTGTATAGTTTATACGTTGTTGGAAGACAAGTTATTGGTCTATAATTTTTAGGGTAACTTGCAGGTTCACTCTTAAGTAAGAGCATTGTTTTTCCTGTTGTTAACCAGTGTGGTGTTTGTTCATGGTGTGCATATAAATAGTTTTTATTCATGGCTAAATCCTCATGCAAAGAAGTTAATACTTTAAGCCAAAAGTTAGGTACTGCATCCGGGCCTGGGGTTTTCCAGTTAGAGGCTTTTCTCAATTTGTTCCAGTCTCTCTGGCTGTTATTTCATCCCATTTCATATCCTGTGCCTTTAAACTTCTTATTCTTTCTTTTACTTCTTCTATCCATTTAGCATCTTTGTTATGTTCCACAGGATCTTCATAGCTACTTCTCCAAAATGTATCTACTTACTCTTTTTTTGACAGTCTTTCAATTCCTTTTACCTTACTTCCCAATTCTCTATAAAACTTTTTTGGTCATCAATAATTTACTTATTTTGTGCTTTTCCCTTATATTTATCTTTGTATCTTTTAAGTCTTCCTGCCTGTTTTGAAATATTTAGTTTGTTATCTCCAATAGTGCATAATAGATACTGGTCTGTTCTAATACTGTGCATTGCTTTAATCACATCTATCTTTCTTAGCATTTTTGATGATCTATTCCCTCTTCTATAATCTTCTAATGATGACATTTCTTGTCTTAGTTGCTTTATAGTTTTCTCTATTTGATATTTCCATGATGGTATTCGCTTTCGCCCCCTCTTTTCCCTCACTACCCTATGTTCTTGTGGAAGAACTTCTATCAGTTATTAATTTAGCAGCACAGTAATATATTCTGTTTACTTCTGTTATATCGCATGGATCTCTATGGACAGTCCTAATTACTGTGTTCATTTGTTTTATCAACCTTCTGACTTTTGGTGTTTTATTAACCTTCTGCAGTCTATTTCTCCCATTGATCTTGATATATCTGTCTTTGTCTATTAAATCAAGCAACTCTTCTCTTAACTAATTTTCTGAGGCCACATCCCCTGTTTTCCATTTCCTACGGGCATTCTATAGAAAATTCTATAGCATCTTCCTGTGGCACATTCTCTTCAATTTCATCCGGTGTCTTCTGTTGTTCTGTCATATGGGAACTTACTGGCCTATCACTTATCAACACTGACTGCATCAGAGTTTCCACAGTTTCCTGTTCCTTTCCTTGCTGTCTAGCTTCAAATGAATGTTTATACTGGTTTCCTGTGGAAGGGTCCAAAATATCTTGATATGGCACCTGACTAATTACTTCCTGTTCCACTGGTTTCCCCCCAGTTTGGATATCCATTGCTCTATCCTGTTGTGTTGCTTTCTGTATTCGATTTACTACACCAAATCCTTCTCTTTGCAGCTGTTCCATAACCTCAGTTTCTATTTCCTTGACTTCTACATTACTAATCTCTTTTTCTACTTTTCCTCTTAGTCTTCTTATTTTTTATATTTTAATGTTTTCTATATCTGGATTCCTTTTCCTGTATTTCTCTTCAAATATCTTTGGTGCTGCTCTTTTTGTATCGATTAGCTTTGCTTTCTCCTTTGCATAAATATTACACCATATTAAATCTCTTTTCCTTTCCCATGTCCATATTTCTTCTTCACGTCTCCTGATCTTCTTGCTTTTCCTTATTCTGGAGACTCACTCCATCATGCTGTGATGTAGTCTGTTTTAGACCTTCTACATTAAATCCTTCACTTAGTAGGCACTCCACAACTTCATCTTCTATTTATTTAACTTCTGCTTTACTAATCATCTTTTCTACATTACATCTTTGTGCTATTAATCTTTTTATTGTGAAATTTTCCATATCTGGATGCTTTTGCCTGTATTTCTCTTTGACTATCTTTGAGACTGCCTTCTCTATAATAGTTAACTTGGCTTTCTCCTTTGCAAAAATTTTGCACCATATCAAATCTCTTTTTCTTTCCCATGTCCATATTTCTTTTTTATATTTTTCAAATATCTCTAGGTTTTGTTGTTTATATTTACTCACTTCTTCAGATGCTTCTTTTTCCAAACAGATCAAAATGTCTTGTTCTATATACTGTTTTTCAAAAATCTGTTGTATTAATGAACACAAACTTTTATTTGAAGCTTCTGGCAGTTTTTCCTGCGACAGTATTTTTCTTTCTTCTAATTTCCCTCTTAATCGTTTTGTATATATTGTGTCTGGAAATTCTGGGCTTTTTACATAGTAGTAACAATTCATAATTTCTTTCTTATCCTCAATAGTCCACTCTGTCATCTTTATGGCACATCTTTGGCCAATCAATTTTTGTCATTTTTGTGGACTGCTACTTCCTTCTACAACAGGGGTCCATTGTTGTCATTGTGTCATTGCAGGTAATGTCATGGCTGTGGCAGCAATCTGTGGTATCTGTTGATACTATCTGTATTATATTAATTTCACAGTTGGAGTCAATGATTGCCTACAATCTGTAGTCCTACATACAGCTGTTTGGGCACATGATGCATATACCCTTTGTGATGTCTGTGACTTAAATAATGGACAGGAAAGGGCCTAGCAGACAGCCCTGATGTACAGACCTGATCCCTGGACTAGAGATATAGTTTACTTCAAGCATTTCAACATATTTCGATGCCATATATGTGATACAGTGGTATCCCCACTTGGTTATGTAGGTGTTTGTGGCCACTTTTGATAGTGTTGAGTGAATACCCCAGTGTGGATTTGCACGAAATGCCTTGGGCTTGTCAAGTTCAAAACGGTGATAGTGTTGCTGTCATGCATGCACTTAATGACCTCTTTGAGGACATCTTAACAGATGTAACAGACATGATGCAGTGTTAACAGCTCACACAGGTCTGTTGCACACAGCTGGGATATTACTAGTTTCCATTTAGTTAAAGATGCATGATAACATGCTGGTCTACCTCACAGATGAGGAGAGTCAGCATGTGTGTATACATGCATACATCTAGTGCTGTGCCCCCAACTCACATGGATGCATGTTGATGTACAGCCTACTACTGGAACATAGTCTGTGTGGAGGGTGTGTTGACATGTATATTCAAAAGTGTCAGGAAGGTATGTGTGCTGAGTCACATGATAGGTGATCTGTGATGTTGTCACAGCCCATTAATTCTATGTGATAGGCCTGGATGAAGGTATGACAGTCCATTCTGTCTATCCTTATCTGGACCAGAGCTTGGACACAATCCCCCATGCAGGCTTCATTGAGAAACTCTCCTAGCTGGGGATTAACCCTTATGTCACTAGGTGGGTAACCAATTGACTCACTGACGGAACACATACTGTGAAAGCTGATGAATCAACCTGTACCAGTAGAGCTGACACCACTTGCATACCCCAGGAATTGGTGATAGACCCTTTACTGTTTGGACTCTATTTCTCGATAGTTCAGGCTAAAGTATACAACCTTTGGCTTACCGTTTTTGCTTATTCTTGTATACTGGGTGCAATCATTGAGTCCATCTATGATGATAACATATTACAGCAGGGGCTAACACAGACAAATGGTTGGTAACAAAGCCACATGGTCTACAAATAAATGCACAAATGTGTCTTTATTTTGTTCTTCTGTAAAGTGGAATTCCCTGCTAATTACATTGACAACATCCTCATTATCTGAAACCCAGTGATGCAAGCATTGTGAATGCATGTAGATAACTATCTGAACTTCGACCACCAAGTATCCACACTGGTATTGAAAGCCTATGTTGTGCACATCATAAGTCATGCCATCATATTCAGATCTGAGGATTTTATTACAGCACTGCACTCAAAGCTCATCAGAACACTAATAACCTATAATGCTCTCTTTTTTCATGTACCTTACCACATACATGTAGCAACTGGAGAGACCACATGGGTTTCTCACCAAGAAAACACAGGACCTACAATTTGTGCCATGACATATGTGGATAGACTGAAAGCCATGTCACTGCAATCTGTATTGTATAGAATGAGGTGACTTCTGCCTGGCCTCTAGGCCAGTCTCTGACCCTGCCCTAGTAGGAATAGTGAACATCCACAAATCAGATATAGCTGATGATATTAGCAGTGTTTGTTGAGGAGACTATGGTAATAGTGGTGTCCCACATGCTAGTGTGAAAGGCCCTCTGTAATATCAAGCAAGTGCAGAAGCATACACACACACACACACACACACACACACACACACACACACACACACACACACACACACACACACACACACACACACACACACACACACACACACACACACACACACACACACACACACACACACACACATTAGTTGACCACAGTGAGAACAGAACCCCTACCTGCTGTATCTAAGTACATTGACTACAGAATTCTGCATTTAAGGCAAGCACCACAGATGAAGTCTGACTTGGACAGTATCAGACAACAATTTTTAGGTAATGACATGAGCAGTTTCTGGTGAGGAGAATATGGTGATAATGGTGTCCTGCATGCTGATGTAAATGGGTCGCTGTAATTTCAAGCAAGTGCATAAGCACACACACACACACACACACACACACACACACACACATACACACACACACACACACACACTCACACACACAAAACACTCCTTTTGACTGCACTGAGAACAGAATCCTTAGCTATCTAAGTGCACAGACTACAGAGCTGAGTACTTTATGTAAGTGCCATGGTACAAGTCTGACTTTTATAAGGCTGCAGGACAACTTATAGTGGATGACATCAGCAGTGCATATAGGAGAAAAGATATTGGATATGATAATCCATCCAGTTTTCAAGGTTGCACTTGAACAGAGTCATTGAGGAGCACTGCTTCACATACAGTGGAGGCCTATTCCAGAGAAGCAGCAATCGCTGGGAGATATAGCTGTCTCTCTAGCATATTCTATTTATGTCACATGCTAGGTAGAGATTCCTGTAGTGAGTTATTCTTGTCCCATTTGATTTGCGGATGTTCAGCATTTCCAGTAGGGCAGGATATGAGACTGCTCTGTTGGCCTGGCACAGGTCGCCTCTCAGCAGCCTATATGATACTGAGTCAACTAGGTTTAATAAGCTTTAAGATTTACCCTTGACAAAACCAAAATGGGTCAGGTCATGAGTGTTGAAGGTCAGTAGCAGAAAACAGCCTCGTAGAGTGAAACAATCAAGCCCTGGAGAAAATTAATGTAGCAGATTACCTACTAGAAGTTTTACATCTCCAACACCAAAATCAGGATATGGCATTTTGCTTCCTAATCCATCTTTCTTTCTGAAGACCAGGGGAACTTTCAGGGCCTCCTTTTGTACATATTCGTATGTAAAACTCTTCAAAATAAAAACAGCCTTCACTGAGAAGAGGCAAACCTGGTTTCTTGGTAACCTAAAACATTTGGAGGCCTTTCCCTTGCAGGGAAAAGGGGAAAGTAGTCTTTAGTGTTGAAGGTCACCTTTCTATAGCCTTGCAGATAAGGCTGGCTAGGCTTATGGCTCAATAATTCCCAGGGTCAGTTAATGAATGTGTAGGCATGTTCAGCTGTGAAGATAGTTCTAATTCTGCATGTTACCAGATTGACATGTATTGCATATCACACATTTGGTATTAATTTATCTATTGCAATTGATATATGTGTGTGAAAAAGTACTGAAACATTAGGGTTACAGTGCATGTGGGGAGGTAACACATGGCTGCATTATAAATAAGTGACTTATGGTTAGATAGTGCCTTCAGTTTATGTTTCTACATGTAATTTCATGGTATAAAGAGCAAAGGGACAGTAAACAGCACTGATACATGTTAATATTTACTTTGCATAGTACAGCTCTGAGTAGCGGGTTTGTGTGATGGCTAGCAAAGTGTTTGCGCATGTGAGATATACATTTCCATTACTTTCCCTTCTTGTGCATAGTTGAGCAGTGTGCAAACATGAGCCAAATTTCTAAAAGTCTGAGAGTTAGTATTGAGTCTATGAAATACACCTGCTGTTTAGCTTAATCTGTGGCAGCAGGTGTAAAAGCATTAACACGTATATTTTTTAGCCCAGATGATACTGGGTTTGAATCCAGGTGTATCTAATACTTTTAAATAAACAGTGATAATGCAATGACATGAATTCTTTATAGTACACATGTCACTGTATGCTGGCATAGCACAGCAGGTTAAGCAGCACTGAGGGAGGTAACCACAGGATTGTAAAGCCCCTCACCATCACTTGGCATTGGTGTGCAATTCCAAACTCTTAGCAAGTATACAGGCCAAAAAGTGAGGGGACCAATTGCATATTCTAGTACTTATGTGGGTCAGGTATGGTCCTATTTCTTGGCCAGATTATAGGTGTTAAAATGGGGTAGATAAGAAAGTATTGAAATGGGGAGAAAACGGGGAGAAGAACAAAGAGAAAGCAATACAGGAATGTGCAAGAGGGAGGGAGGAAAGAACCATAGCTATCAATTTCTTCAACAGTAAAAACTGATAATATGTGCAGAATATTAGCTGAATTTAGACTGTCACCTGCACAGAGAGGGGGCAGACAACAATGTAATCATGTGGTATAGTCAATTGAACTGACTCAAGTGTGTCAAGATGACAAGTGTATGAAATGGAGAGCTATTTATGGGACAATATTTTTTTATTGGGATAGATGCCATTTTTTGGAATTCAGTAAGAGAGAAATGTTGGGTAAGGGACATAGGTATTAGGGACATAGGTATTTCTGGGGCCATTATGTTTGGTAGGTGAGGAAGCAAATCCAAACAAACAAGACAAGACACAGGGACAGTGAGGAGCACAAAAGGTTGATGGACATCATGATTGGTGTGAGGGAGGGGACAGCACATGTTCATGCCTGTCAAACATGGAGACAATGAGAACCGGGCCTTCACTCAAGGGACTGTCATCACTGCCTCCTTACTCCCTGGTTGATGGAGTTCTGACATCTTTTCCTCCAAAGTACAATGAGGGAGAGTTAGATCAGTGTTAGTGGGAAGAACATTAACTTGTCTTGTGAAAGCAAACAAATAAGCATTTAATCTTGCCTTGTTGCATTAATTAAGTTAGATAGGGGACAGTTCTTTTTTTGACAGTCAGGAATTACAGTGAGATTAGCTAAGTATTATATTTCTGCATTTGCTTGAATCTGTCTGTTATTTTTATTTCTCCTGTGATTGAAACTCTGATGTGTATTGCACTTAAAGATTTAATAATCTCATGTTTTCTATTTTACTATTTATTATTACATATTTTTATACCTTTTATTGTGGCTGGTCTTTTAGACATTACTTTTAACATCTTGACAGTATTTGTGCTTATTCTAATAATACCTTGGCCACTCCAAAAAGCCCTGCTGATTGGGTTATACTCTACAATTTATGTTAGTATTAAATTTACTCACTATAATTGGATACCCATGCAAGAGCCTGACAGTGACTGTCTGGTGGCAGCATCATTACCTTATTGTCTGGGCATAAGAGGGCACAGCTAGTAAATATGTGCCATCCTTTCCTGGGAGTGTGTGTGTGTATGAAAATCAAATGCCCAGGTGTGGGTGTGTCATTCAATTGGAACTACTCTTGGAAGAAATTGTGCTTGATGCAGAGAACTGCATTTGAAATTATTGTATAAATCAATCCCTGTACTTATTGACCATCTCTCAGTGAAGTCAGTGGTGAGGATTGAGGCTCCTTGATCACTGGCCTGGGATAATGACAGTCTGTCACATATTGGTGACAGTGCTGGGATATTAATTGACTGTGGGCAGTTGTCACTGAAGGTGTGTGTGCTCTCAAAAGCCACAAGGTAAACATTCAGAGTTTCATTTTCACAAGAGATTTATTCATTTTTGTTAGTTTAGTTTAGTAAGGGAAGACAGGAAAGATGTCAGCAGAGGATTATGGTAAGCTGACAAAGAACCAAGTGGCCAAGGTGTGTGAAGCCAAGGAACTTCTGCATGCTAACCAGACTAAAGAGAAAATTATTTCAGATTATTTCTCAGCTGCAGAGCAGACCAGTGGCCAGGAGCACTACCAGTCTGATGATGGGGAGGTGTAGTTTTCAGAAACATGAAAATTCACTTTTTCCTCTGAGGACTTAAAAATCTGTCTGGAGTTAAAGAGACTTGAACTGGAGGCCAAACATTTGGACAACAAAGAGAGACTGTGACAATTGGAGGGTGAAGTAAAGCAGAAGCAAAGGTGAAGCAGCATCAACTGAAGGCCAAACATTTGGAGACCAAAGAGAGGCTACAGTGCTTGGAGATCGAAGAAAATGAGATACTGAGATGATTGCAGGATGAAGAAAAAGAAAAGCAGCAACAACACGAGAGGGAAATGCTGACTCTTCATCAGAGTCATGGAGGTAAGGGGGAAGGGTATAACTGGACTCCAGAAGCAATACAGGTCAGTAAATTTCTACCACAATTTGCAGAGCGAGGGGTAACTTTCATATTTTTATTTATATATTTGAAAGAGTATGTAAACAGTATAATGTTGACCAAGAGCTCTGGGTATCGTTCTTGACCCCTTTACTCCATGTTAAAGCTGTAATTCCTGTTTCCAAATTATCTATACTGATTGTTAAAACTATGGTAGAGTAAAATAATGTTTATTGAACTGTTATACATTAACACCTGAAGCTTACATAAAAAGGTTACATGAATATAGATGCAAGGCAGATGAAAATGCATGTGATTATATTGCTGAGTTAAGCACTTACTTTCGTAGGTGGGTAAGTGGGAGTCAGGTTACCACTTTCAAAGGCTGGCAGACCTATTGGTGAAGGAACAAGCCCTGAATACTTTGCCTGAGGACATGAGAATCTGGTTGGCAGACCAAGAGTGTAACGCTGCAGATGATCTGGGGAGAAAGGAGGATTTGTACTTAGCAAATGGGGCATAAATGCACAAGAAAGAGATACCGATTGCTGCACATGGATATAAGGGAACCCATGGTGGGTAGCCTAAACCACCTCAGCAGAGTCTACCAGTAACAGGGGAAGCCATTAATTCAGGTACATGTCTAGGATTAGGGGTTAGATGTTTTAAATATAACCAGAGGGGCAATGTAGCATACAAATGTCCTCCTGAAGCAAGGTAGAAAACAAAAGGTGAGGGTGCCAGCAAGTGGGAATAACAGAGTGCCAGTAGTAGGTTGTTTGGAGACAACAGAAGTACAAAACTATCACCAGAATTTTTATCGTATCATAGTGGATGGAAGACAAGCCACTGCCAAGAGAGATACAGCCTCTGACATAAACATTGTGAATCCTGCAGTGTTTAAAGAGGAGCATTACTTGCTTGGGCAGTCCACTCCAATCAGAACTTTAGGAGGAATCCTATTCCAAATACCTTGAGCCAGGGAAGGTGGAAAGGGAAACAGGCAGATAGCTGTGTTTGAGGATATTCCTGCAGATTTCTTGATAGGGAATGAGTATAATAATGCAGTACCTTGTATGATAGGGAATGAGTATAATAATGCAGTACCTTGTATGACAGGGAATGAGTATAATAATGCAGTACCTTGTATGACAGGGAATGAGTATAATAATGCAGTACCTTGTATGATAGGGAATGAGTATAATAATGCAGTACCTTGTATGATAGGGAATGAGTATAATAATGCAGTACCTTGTATGACAGGGAATAAGTATAATAATGCAGTACCTTGTATGACAGGGAATGAGTATAATAATGCAGTACCTTGTATGATAGGGAATGAGTATAATAATGCAGTACTTTGCATGCATGCAGTTACATACAGTCAAGCTGTGAGACAGGCATGTAAGTCTGGTAGGCTGGTGGAAATCCATATAGATCCTGCACCTGAAGCTGAGGCTGGTGATGTGGCTATTTTAGGGAGGGAGCTACCCTGCTACAGTGAGCCTGAAATGAGCTACAGCGGCTGGTAGGTACTAATGTTCCCATAGAAAGGGGGAATGCAAGGACAGAGGTGAATGACTGTACCCAGGTTGACACTGTTGTCAGAAGATACTAGGCTTCTTGTGGGAGGGGAACTGGGAATGGTCACAAAAATAGAGTTGAGACAGGCTCAGCTTTTGGACCCTACCTTACGAGGCTTCAGGGAGATTAAGGATGCAGCTGATGATCAAGGAAAGGAAAGTCTGCATACTGAAACAAAGGCTTACTGTACAGAGAGTGGACTCCTGAGGGAGGGCTAGAGGGTGAGGTAATACAATAGTTGGTAGTGCCCAGAGCCTACCATCTGGCACTTCTAGCCATAGCCCATGACATTCCTTTTGCAGGTCATATTGGCATAAAGCATACTAAGAGACTTATTATGCAGAACTCTTACTGGTCTGATATTGCAAAAGACATAACAGGACATTACTCATCCCTCATTAGACCCATTATAGAATACAACATCCCATTTGGTATGTACCTCTCAAGACATCTGCAACAACTGGAAAGGCCGCAGAAATACCTCACTAAAAGAATCACAGGCCTAAAGCAGATGCCTTATGCTGACCGCCTTAAAAAACTCCAGCTATACTCTGTCACATATCGTCTACTCAGAGGTGATCTCTGCTTAACATACAAGGCCATGTCAAACCCAGAGCTGTTGGACATGCTACACTAAGAAATCCCAATCCCTCAGAGCCACACACTCCAGGGATCTAAACCTTGTCATCACACTAAACAAAACATGCTGGAGGGATATGTTCCTGACCCAGAGATTCCCCAGACTTTGGAATAGACTGCCCATACATGTCAAGCTGAGCGCCTCCTTGGCCCTCTTCAAAAGGAACCTTGACGATTGGATGGGAGATAGGAAATTCACCCTGGGGATCACGTCAGTTGCCCTGCTAGACAGGGGTCCAGGGAAGTTAATAGCGTGGAAAGAAATAGCCAGGAAATTGTTATGGCTAGGCTTGTATAGACCCTAGATCCAATAGCCTAGTACCAACCTATGAACCTATGAATCTATAAGGATACTGCAGGACCTGTGAGCAGTAACAAAAGGTAGGCAAGGCAGGGGATAAGGTCAAATTTCTCTTGCTACCTTAGCCTGTGATTAAACAGCCATTTCAGAGGGTTGCTATTGATATTGTGGGGACTCTGAGTACCCCATGTTCCACAGGGAAGAAGTATATCATGGTGGTAGTAGATTATGCTACTGGATACCCTAAGCCAGTGGCTATGTCCTCCATTGAGGCAGAGAAGATGGCATATGCTTTGTTAGAGATTTTCAGCAGGGTAGGTTTCCTGAGAGAAATACTGACTGACAGAGGTGCCAATTTCATGTCAGACCTGCTTGCTTGTCTGTGGAAGCATTGTCGGGTGAAACACTTAAAGACCACTCCCTACCATCCCCAGACTAATGGTCATGTGGAGAGATTAAACTCTGCACTAAAGACCATGCTGCATGAATTTGCAGACCAGTTTAGGAGAGAGTGGGACAAATATTTGCCCCATTATTTTTTGCATGCAGACAGGTACCCCAGGAATCCACAGGTTTTTCACCCTTTGAGTTGCTGTATGAGCATAGGCTGAGGGAGCCTTTAGATTTGACTTGTGATGAGTGGGAGGGTGAGTGTGAATCCCACAAGGAGTCTGTTGTGGCATATGTACTAAACCTCAGGATAAAGCTTAGGGAATTCATGGACTTGGCCCAGAAGAACATGGCAGGAGCCCAACAGCAGAAAATTGTCTGGTATGACAGGAATGATTAAGCCTGAGAGTATGCTGTGGAACAGTAGGGTATGGTGCTCATTCTTATCAGACACAAAAACTGCAGGCAGCTTTGGAGGAACCCTTCTAAGTGATAAGGAAGGTAATTAATATTAATTGAAGAGTAAACCTGCTAGGCAAGAGGCAGGGGCAGAAATTATACTATGTTAACATGATGAAGCCACAGCATGTCAGGGATGTCCTAGCCAGACTGCAAAGGGTAGGACTGACCATTAAGCTCAGTAAGTGTCAGGTGGGTATGGTAGAGGCCTCCTACCTAGAACATAGAGTGGGGAGTAGTACAATTAGGCCAGGACCTTCCAAAATAGAAGATATTCAGGCTTGGCCTGGTCCTGTTACCAAAAAGCAGATGAGGGTATTCTTGAGGAAAGTTGGATATTATAGAAAGTTTATTCCTAATTATAGTATAATAGCTGCTCCCCTCACAGATTTCACAAGGAAAAACATGCCAGATAAGGTAGTGTGGAACCTAGTCTGTGAGCAGGCATTCCTGAAGCTAAGGAGACTTTGGGGGACCCTCTGTGTTAGCCAGTCCAAATTTCAGCAATGCCAATGCCAACGGATTCCCAAGACAGGGTATATGTTGATGTGTTCCCATTTCTCTCAAGCAACATTTTTCTAGGGTCACTTGAAAAACTAGCTTGAGTCTTCAATGGGGGGGAGAGATTTGACAATGTGAGTTATTGCCCTCTTTGCCAGGGAGAATGGGGCAGTGTATGTGTAGCATATGACTGCAGTTTTGTAAATAGTTTTGTAAATAATTTTCTGTCATTTGACTGTCACACTGACTTGTACAGATGCTTATGTTAAAAATGCATCAACAGTTTTATCATAACTGATTAAATGTTTACGTTTAAACAAAGAATTCTATAGTTTTCAAATATTGCAACAGATTTTTGAAGAGCTCTGAGTCTGTACTCTACCAGAGACATGCGATCAAATATGATGTCATTCCATAATCAGCACTGAGGGGATGGAACTTACAAATCAGATTGTTTTGTTTTGTTTTTTTAGAACCTGATATAAAAATCTTTGACAGTTATTGCAGTTAGTTCAGTCAGTTCAGTTGGAGCAAAGAAAGTGGGAAGAACATCACCTTGCCTTTTGGAAGTAAGCAGCTCATCATCTAATCTTGGCTTGCGGTATTAATTAAGTTAGAAAGGGGACAGTTCTTCTTTAGACAGTCAGGAATTATAGTGAGATTAGCTGAGTATTATTTTTTCCATCTGATTGAATCTGTCCAACTGTGCTATTTTTCATTTCTTCTGTGCCTGAAACTCTGATGTTTATTGCACTTAAATGCAGTTTAATAATCTCTTATTTTCTATTTTGTTATTTACTGTTAAATGTTTTTATACATTTTATAATGACTAGTTTTTTAGGCATTACTTTTAACATCTTGAGAATACTTCTGCTTATTATAGTGACATCTTGGCTACTCCAAAAAGCCTTTCTGCCAGGGTTACACTCTACCATTTATGTTAGTGTTGATTTTACTCAGTATAGTTGAATACCTTCGGTATCTAGTTATACTGACAGTGACTGGCTAGTGGTATCATCATTACTTTATTGTCTGGGCATAAGAGGGCACAGCTTGTAAATCTTTGCCAGCCTTTCTTGGGAGTGAGTGTGTGTGAAAATCAAATACCTATGTGTGGGTGTGTCAGTCACTTGGAACTGCTCTTGGGAGAAATTGTGTTTGATGCAGAGAGCTGCAGCTGAAATTATTGTGTAAATCAATCCCTGTTCTTAGTGACGGTCTCAGCAGTGTCAGTGGTGAACATTGAGTCTCCTTGATTGCTGACCCATGTTACAGAGTGTCCATCACAGTCAGCAATAGCTGGGGAAAGAACAGAAAAGAATAGAAGAACATTATGCATACCAGGCTTGCGTATATGTAGCTTTCTAAATTTTACAAATACTCACTTATTGTCATACTTACACAGCTGTGGGATGTCCACCATCTGAAATTCAGTCAACCAACAGTTAAGGGTATTCCTCTTGCAACTATGTGGGTCAATAAAGTGATGACTACACTGGTCTCTAGTCCACAGGATGCCAGTAGCTCTGGATACAGCCTGAGCCAAACTATACCATGCTTCAGACTTGTACTGGGAGCCAGAATAGTCCCCCTGTAGCAGCTTTTGCATGCAGCACTTTACCAGGAGTCCAATAAATATCCTGGACACCCCACTTTTGTGCCGTGAGCTGGGCAGCTTTCCCACTAACTACAGCTATGTCTAACACCTGACCTATAACAATGGAAAATTATGCTTTCCTGCAAATTCCTATTATCACATTTTCTGGTAATGCACAAGCCCAAGAAACAAAGTCAACATAATTTGTACGACTGTAAGCAGAGCACAGCAGTGTCAAGCAGGGATGACATAAATATTTGAATCTGACACTTGACCTTACTTTGAGGGGTGTCTGGTGATGTAGCTTGGAAATATGTATTGAAAATTGGAAGGTAACTGTGTAGTGAGTTAAGTTTGCAGACCTGCACTGGGGGTACAAATAACATGGTCACACACATTTGTTTTTGGCTTTATACACTGACAAAATTATTTTTAATGTGTGGGATTCAAACCTAGACATAAAGGACAAATTATTTTTTCCACAATGTAGATGTTCCATCTTTGCCACAGAAGAAGTGCTGCTCAGACATAGTCAGGAATCATTCATAAATACAGCTGACAGTCTGAGATGCTACACATGTACGTGTGTGACCTGACAAGGTTCTTGTTTATAGATCCAGTTGTGTATGTGTCTTATTTAATTGTGAAGGCTATCCAAGTCCAGATAGGAGACTTATACTTAGAGAAATATAGTAGACAGTATACCCTCAGTCATACATCTGAAAACACACAAAAGGTATCTTATCCCTCACACATGTAAGTTGTATCAGATCCACTATCTAAAGTTTTACAAGTGAGAAAATATAATGGGAAATGGAACAACAGTAAAAAAGTCTGGAATATCTTGTATTAGAATCCAGGACCATCTGTATGGCAGTCCTGCACTTACACCTGTTACGACAAGAATGCTGAAGTAACACTTGCCTATTTTACAGTTCATTGCTCTAAACTGCACTGTCACAACAGTAAAAATAGGTTGCACACCCTGTACTAGAACCCAGGACCATCTGTACTCCAGACCTACATGTACACCTGCTGTGACAGGACTAGTTACATGACATTTCCATAAATTCCTACTCATTCTTAAGTTCTCTGCATTAACCGCCATAGAATGCAGCTTAGTATGTTTGCACAGAGCCCAACAGAATTAATTGAATGCATCCATTTTCAGTTATTTGCTGTCTGTGTCCTGTCTGGAGATGTTTGATGACTGCAGCTGTTGTGAAACCTTGTTAACCACCACACAACGCCACTAAGCCATGTTGTGTGATGGAAAATAAAAATTGAAACAATGTAGTCTCTTGGACCTTTGCACTTTTATAGATGCTCTGTCTACAAATATTCTGCAGGTGTTCTGTCGACTTCCCATGTGGGCCACTATTCCAGGTTTGCACACTGTTAATCAATGCGCACATAAAATAAGCACAGCCAAACCTGTCGTTTATTTTCTCCATTTCCATTGTTTGCGCTAAGCCACACATCGCACAAACACTGGCCCAAAAATAAATAAATAAAAGAGGAAAAGTAGTTGAGGTGAAGAAAAGCAATCAATGATATAAAGGCTAAAAAATGTTTGTTAGTGCACATGAAATATTTTTGGTACTTTTGAAGTATCGGGGCAACACTTCTAATGAGCGGTTTGAGTGTTTGGAATCTTAGCAAGCGCTCACAATTGCTGTTGTGATTTGGACTTTGTATCATGCTGCAATCTTTTTTTTTTACTTGCTGTGTTGCAACCATTCCCCAAACAAACCTCACCTTATTCTACGGAATATTTATTAAAACAGTTGTGAATATAATGAAGGACACACCTACTAAAGACTGTTACTAGATACCTCAAACCCAATCGGGATGCACAGCACTGTGTGGGAGAACTACAGGGGAAGTAATAACTAAATTAACAGCCACTTTTTATTGCTTTTTTGCTACTGGTGTAATTATCGATGATCGCTTGTTCAGGAAAGCAAACACTGAAGGAAACTGTCCGCCAAAGAAAAATAAATAGTGAGTGCTGCATGAAACCAGCATGGCAGGCACGAAAAAACTGCAGGAAACTGTCCGACAAAGGAAAAATAATAAAAAAAAAATGGATTTATTTTCTGTCATGTCATGTGTGTGTGTTAGTGAGTGCTGCATGAAATCAGCATGTCAGGCACATCAAAGCCAGACAACACGTTAGGGAAGCCTCTGGCTCTTTTCAGTAATTCAGTGATTGAAGTCGAGCATTTTGCTTCCCCCTGGACAGATGTTTGAATGAGAGTTCACAGGCTAGCTAAGATATGACAACTCCTTAAAATACTCTTCTGTTTTCACCTTCTAATTGTAAAGTAATTTTTAAATACTGTTTCAAGAATCTCTTACATCAGAGTAAAAATGTAGATCTATGTAATATATTCACACGAACGGCATCAAAATCAGATGAGCATGCTAAGATTCCAAGCATTCAAAGCACTTATTAGAAGTGTTGCCCCGATAATGGGAAAGTACCATATTTTTACATAGGTTTGGATGTGAACTCTCATTCTAATGAACCCTCAAAACACAGTAAGCACGCCTTATCCCTCTTTGCCACACAAACAGATTTACAGGAGGGAACTGAAATAATTCTGCATACAACCAACTGCAACATCATCCACAGTACTAAGAAACCACATTAATAGTTATTTGTACATGTATAAATGTTAGATGTAGTGCATCGAGTGATCACACAACCCTTTATTACTATTGCTTGCAATAATGCAACTCTATCTTACCTCTCTATGTTTGTTGATCATTCTTGTATTATCTGGCTAGAAATCTGAGGCATGCAGTCTGTAAGGTATTCTATATCCTTGTCATTAAAATGTGTGAAGATATTAAATGGCAATAATATACAATTGTCAACAAATGAAGGGGAGAAGGGGAGATTGGATTTTAATGAACAAATCCTGTGAATTGTGCACTGCTTACTTACATTTCCAACCAATGATGAGCAAATGCCACGTGTGGACGAGCAAATTGCAGATCTTATACTGGATGTTAATTGGTCCAAAATGCACTACCATAGGCATGTCTGCATCCTTGTAAATAGCCATCACTGCAAGTACAGGGTATCCATATTGACCTCAGAGGAGAATTTACACACTCTGTGCTTCTCTTTGTTGTTCACGTATACTTTAAATGGTCAACACTCATTATACAGAATGTACAGCCTCCACAAAGAGTCTTGCAGTGTTAAAGACAATATGAGGAACATATGGTTTGCCTAGCATGCATACTCTGGAGACAGTCAGTTAGCATTGTGCAAATTAATCCTAATTAGAAGCATTTACAAAATACGTTTTTTTTGTTTGTTTTTGCCAAACAAATGTAATGGATACAACCACTAACACAACACCACTAATGTTGTTTCTAAACTGGAACTTGAGGTCCTATCTAGAAGTAATAAAATCATTTATAAGAAGTAAGAAGATAACTACAAAAGAAACTATTTTAGAATATGAACGTCAGGCTAAACAGAAAATGTATTACTGGTTAGCATTTGTTAACATGTATCTATAGAACAGAGAGATACCAACCAGGACAGATGATGTTATGATCAAAGCTGATGATGTACAGAGATGATGACAGAGGTAGTTAGCATTTGTTAACATGTATCTATAGAACAGAAACATACCAACTAGGACAGATGATGTCATGATCAGAGCTGATGATGTACAGAGATGATGACAGAGGTAGTTAGCATTTGTTAACATGTATCTATAGAACAGAAACATACCAACTAGGACAGATGATGTCATGATCAGAGCTGATGATGTACAGAGATGATGACAGAGGTAGCACACAGAGGAGGCATGCAGGAAAAATTGATGGGGTTAAATTTACCAAAAGTTCTAACACTCATTAAAGGACAAATTAGCTTTGATGATAAGCCATGTGACCATAACTGTAGGATGACCAGACATGTGTTTAAAGAAGGAAGGACAACTAGAGCCATACAAAAAATGGATGTGGCTGCCACACATCACCGATGATGGATGCTCAACAGCATGTGATAAAATGGATCAATGATCGAGGCTGCATTTTATCCATGGCTGATAACAAAGGCCATGCCTCTAGGAAGGATAATGACCAAGCTCTACTTCTCTCCAAGCATACTCTACAACGGGCAGTCAACTCAGACACCTCATCATTCTCATTCCTTAAAGAGACAGGACTTTTAGCAAGACAGCCACAAAGCCACATATGGAAAACACCTCAGTGCAGGAGGAGTCAGTTACTCGCTGTGCAGAAGCCAACCAAAAATAAAACAATGTAAGTCAACCATCACAGATGTTGTCTAAAGTATCTGAGATTTCTTTAGAGAAGGAACTTCTGAAAGGGAAATACTACTGCTAACTGAAAGTAAAAGGTATAATGACATATACAAATTATATTAGGAAAAACATGTTTTATTTTTTTTTTTTGTTTGTTATTTGTTTTTTATTTTTGTGTGCAGAAAAAAAATCACCTTGATTAGAAAGGAAGGATGTATGTATAAAAACAGTAAACCCATTGATATAAATGATATCAGCACAGGACTTGACCTAAATTATTAAATACTGATATCAAAACAGTAACTTGTTGAATAGTTACTTCTTAGTATTTAAATCATAACATTTATTACTTAAACTGCTTTAATGACAACATCTAGAAATCATTGCCTTTTTTACAGACTGACAACTCAGTGTTTATGCTTTTGTTAGAATCAAATATTAAAATTTAAGAGTATTACATAATTATGCCCTCGAAGAAGTATGCAATATCGACTGCTTCACATTCATGTGTGTGTGTCTGTGTTTGCGTGAACTCATGTGTGTACATGCACATAAGAATTCTGATTGCGTATGCTATTGCATCTGTAGCTAGATTTAGCAAAATTATCTCAGTCTAGCTGCTTTCATATTTTTTTTATTATTTATAACACAAATAGTTTGTTTTATTAATTTGATTAAATTGAGTTTAAATTTGTGTATAATATATCATCCCTAAATTAGAATATCCAGGAGTGATTCAATTTACCACTAAGCCTCTGTCTCAGTCTGACAATGAAGATTTCATCTGTCATGTATTTCTCTTTTATCATTGTAAGATACACCCATCTCTGCTAAATGTCTACAAATATTGAACATGGCAGCCAAGTTCATGACCTCTAAATTGTAGTGCAGCATATTTAAGGATATAGCATATAATAGTGGCACAATGTAAAATGTATTTCTTTCATTTTCTTCATGTTAAATGTTAACCAAAACTATACCAGAAAATCATGAAAAAAGTGTGAAATAAAAATGAAATACAGTTTTCTGAATCTTCTTTCTCTTTCTTTAACTTAAAAGTCAGATGCAAGGACTAAGATTTGTCCGCCGGAAAAAATGTCCTTTCATCAGCTTGGTCCAGAGAAGGAGACCTGAATACAAAATCTCTCACCTGTTGTCACAGAATAAATCATATGTGCGAAGCAAGAAAAGAACCAATGATAGAAACGTGAATCAAAATCCTCAGTGTACTTTGTTTTATGAACAAGGGCCAACCTTTTCTTTACTGTAACAGCTCAGAACTCAGCAGTGGGAATACAAAGCAGAGGTTTGTAAAAAGTCAATAAGTGCTGCTGTTCTGAGAAAGGTAAAACAGGACAACTAACTAGACCAGATTGTAGCACTTCTGCAAGCCGACACAGAGCTCACCTTACAACAGCGCAGACCAGCATATTATTAAATAATAAATCACAAAGATGAACATCCTTGTGTGGACAGAATGTATTTCACTGCAAAGCAGACAGAGAACATTAATTATTCACATCTGAAGCAAAGATAAAACAGGAGAGGAAGGGATGAGATGGACTTTCTAAAAAAGATTCTCCTGTGCTGAAAAATACCTTTTTTGATTGCTGATATGTGTTTGGGAATTTAGCTTGACAGATGCATTCCTGAACTGGAAACAGTTTTATCCCACATTTGGCACTGAAGGAAAACTTAAGGTTAATCAGTAGTAGCTTGAATCTGGAAGTAACGCATTGTCAAGGAAGGTTAAAAGTAATCCTGAAGTACTTATTAATAAAAGTATGAAGCCTGTATAAAATATTTGCTCAGATCTGTACACTTATAGAATACACTGGAAAACATCACTGAAATCTATAGGTTATAAATGTTTAAAAGGAGCATACCTCATCTTTGGAACCTGGTTCAGATTTTTATGGGTGAAGCTAGGTAGAGATCCTTACAAAAACATCAAATACAAACTCACTTTTCATATATATATATATATATATATATATATATATATATATATATATATATATCTATACACACATATATATATATATATATATATATATATATATATATATATATATATATATATAAAACCTGACCTCATGCTAATTTGGCAGCCTTGTTTAAAGGTGTAGCACACAGAAAAGTCAAGTAAACCAAAGCTTCTCTTTTCCAGCAGATATCCATTTTTTTGCATTGTATTTTGCTGTTAAAAAGGGAAGAACCTACGAACAATAAAGGATATTCTGGCTGCTTTAAAACAATGATTTGAGCTTCAAAATAATAATAATAATAATAATAATAATAATAATAATGATAAATAAATAAATAAAACACTTATGAACGCAATGGTGGCCAGTCAAGGGTAAAATCATGAGATCATTTGTTTGCCAGTTTAGTACAGAGGATGAAGGCTATCAAATGGTAGGGGTCTTCGTCCCATAGTACTGTAGTGGGCTTGACTCCTTCAATGTCTATTTGTTGATTGTGTTGCTCCTGCATCATCCTACAAAATAGGTCATTGTGTGTAGTGCATTTGCCTAGTTAACAAATAACAATAAATAAATAAACAAACAGATATATAAATAATGAAAAGTATTGCATTCAAGTCATCAATAAGACTCACAGTTTTTGTTATTGCAAGGACAAGTAAGGAAACTTCCTTTTTTCTTGGAATACTATATTTTAATATTTTAAAAGGTATTAAGTTCCTTCTGCATATTTAATTCCCCTCCCTGTTAAAACAGTATAATGTTTTTTTTTTCTGTTGATCACTTAGAAATATTACATTCTTTGTTATTTAGTAACTTTTGAAAATATTTCATACTTGTATATTTTTATTTAGAAACAAATTATTATTACTGTTCTATATTTGAGCTTGTTATACAAGTAGACTATACATATATGGTGAGATGATTGAACAAAATAATCCTATTGAAACAAGTGTGAAAAGCATAAGGTTTGTTGTACTTTCATTACAATGCTTATTTAAAAGTATCTATTTCTCCACCTTCTCTGTGCACTTGAGGAATTTAAACTGCAGTATTTTCTTAAAGCACCATGCTATTGTTTTATCTAAAATGTTAGGCCTAGGCTAAGTGTAAAAATAAATAATTTAATAACCATTATCAAACAAGAATTTGTTATATTCTTTTTTCCCTGCCACCCATCTATTTAATCTTTTAATTTTTTCCCGTATATATTTTATAGTATATAGGTTCATAGCTTAACACTTGGATCTGGATGAAATGGATTGCTTCTAGCCTAGCCACAAAACCAAATAGAATTCACTCAGGCATGAACTACTCTTAGTTTCAACTTCTTTCCACAAGGTCTTTAGGGGTCAAACCAAGACTGTACATATGATTACCCGTCCAATCATCATACATTACTTAATGCAGCAGAGTAAAGACAAATATTACTTTATCTACCCACTTCAATGACCAAACAATCCTAACTATTTTACTCTCTCTCTCTGTCCTAGTGCATTGAGCACATAGTATGTCTGAAAATTGCTGCTGCACAAGTTAACATAATCACATTACCAAATTAACTTGTACAACTGAATTTTACCTCCAGGTGCAAAAGTACAAAACAAGCAATACCTTTAGTTAAAATCTATGTAAGACAGTTTCCAAGAATCAAACTAAACTTAACTGTTTTCCCTCACTTCTGCATCAGTGTGTTCTGTAGTGTAGTGTTGAATCTGTTTGAGGGACACCCCCGCCCACACTCACAGGCCTTATACTGCTGAAGGTAAAGCTAGATTATCACAGTAGCATATTTTGCTGTAGTAGTGTAAGATTTCCCTGGAAAGGCAATAAAAGCCCATAAAAATAAAATTAAATGTTGTGACTCATGTCAAGTATTTAGAGTTCAAAGATCTTGTCTTTCTAGCCATATACATTCTAACTCACTGATTGTTTTTGGTGCTAAACCATCAATGGATGCGGGGAGTAACTGCATTCCATTGATGTACCTGACTGACCCTTCTCTCATCCCAGTTGTTTCTCCAGCTACTATATCCTCATTTCTAGCCAAAGTCACCTCAACACTGCCTGTTGCAGTTAACTTAGCTGTATGTTAACAGCAACCAAGCAGCTTGTGCTACTGTCTTTAAAATTATCTGGACATGTCTTAACTTCTCTCTTGTTGCAGTTTTACACATTATTTATCTGGTACTTACTCCACTGTGCATTGGCCCACTCCATTCAGCCCTCTCTACACTCCCCTACTCTACCTCCAATTCTCACCCAACCCCCCACTACATCTACACGTATATGTCACTTATCATGCCTTCTCTGCTCATCCTCCTAGCCTATACCTAACTTTCTATCCAGTCACAAGCTGTTCTCTTTATACCATCTCCATCCACTTCTCTTCTAAATTCCTTCTCGAATCTCACTCTGCTATCTTCTATCAAAACGTACTTATTCTCTGCACTATCACTGATCATTACCTCACCTTACCATACTGCAGAATTTTTACAGCATTAACCTTGCTGTTTCCCCTCCTGTATTACCTTATTCATCTTCCTCTCATTCATAACATCCCCACAGTAGTAATAATACACAAGCACACCTCAACTATTACTTCATCTTCACCTATCAACCATCTTCCCACTAGCTACTCAAAAATATTTTCAAGCCTTACTTCCCAGAACTCCATTCCACTGTTCTAACCACAAAGTGCTAAAAATATCAACCTCAATATCAAGGTACTACTTCTACCAATTTCTGCTAAAATGCAATAATAAACAAGCCAACTTTCTGCACCATACAGCAGTGTGGTGACATTCACCCCAACCTAGTTCCAAGTCAAACCCCAAACCAAAGCATACATCCTAAAAGGTTACAAATAATCACTCTAGACATTAGAAACATATGCAACAAAATCACAGATTGTCATGCCTGGATGACAACACTCGCTAGATATCCTAGCTACAACAGAGACATGTCTAAACCGGAAGTAAAAGATGCTGAAATATGACCCTATGGTTATAATATAACTAGGATTGAAATAACACATAACAAGCAGGTGGATGAGTATAATCTTTCCTAATATAAACACAGTAAATCTCTATACAGGTACCGACCCAAATTTTGAAAAACAATAAATCCTAATCTCATTCTAGAAACTGAACAGAGCCAAGAGCATATGTACTGCTGTGCCATATATCTACGATAACAGATACGATCACAAATGAAATTACCCTCCTTAGTGACGTAAACATTGGCTGTCAGTCTTTATCTGCAAATTCAGCAGTCAACGGCTTGAACCTTTTTGGGTTCACTCAACTTATTAACACAGCAACAATATATGGCAAGAATAACTATCCTTGACTGGAATCTGGTTACCAAGCCATCTAATTTTATGTTGTCAGGTACCCTCCCTGACACACTAAGTGCCAACCTGCCTGCTTATATCCACAAGAGTATTACACGACTAACAAAGGAACATGGGCTCAAAGCTAGCCATAATCTCTCCATTTTCTCTAAAGTACCTTTTACTGAAGCTATGAAAGCCGTTAATTGGTCCATCCTAAAATACTCCCTTTAAATTATGCAGTTGAATACTTCACTGTAGTATTTCTAAATATTCTTGCCACCTTAGCCCCACAGCATGCAAAGAAAAATTAAAAACAGCCATACCCCATGGCTCAGCAATCAATGCAATCTCCTTATGGAAGACAAAGACAAAACATGGAATAAGAGGCAAAAGAATATACTATTCAAACAGCTCAAAACCAAGTCAAGAAACAAGCTAATAGAGACAAAAAGTTGTATTATACTCACCTACAAGATAGCCATAAAAACAACCCTAAAAATGTCTGATCCTCTTTATCCTCTCTCATCAACCCAGGTACAAAAAGGATCCCAGCCCATACCCAGACATTCCTGCCTCTTCAATCAGCTACCTATTTCAATACATACTTCATAGTATGCATAGCCAACTTACCCTCAAGCTCACCTAACACACCCCTTTCCACACAGCTAACTTCTCCTACTTACACCCTAGCACATTCCCTTCATAAAACTCACCTAACTGCAACCTTTCCAATTCACATATAGACAACTCAACCCACTTTACCTTTCAACCAGTTTGAACAACTTTCATAAAAAAAGCTTTTACATAAACTAAAATCTTGTTGTTCCTCAGCTGACAACCTTCCCCGGAATACCTAAATCTATCTACATATACAAAAGCATACCCAATCAGCATTCTTATTAATAGATCAATAACAGAAACCTGTGTTCCTAAGTTGTGGAAAGCGGTACACGATATCTCCTTTCATAAAGGAGGTAATTCTACTGACATTACACATTTCCATCCCATAGCCATTCTGTCTCCCCTCTCTAAAATCCTTGAAAGATGTATATATCAACAATTTCACCACTATCTCTTAAAAAATAAGCAATACGCAATATGGATTTCAGTCAGTCCACAGCACCTCCACTGAAATGCAATCATATACAGATGCTGTCAATAAAGCTTGCAACTCTAACAAATGTATCTGCAGTATCTAGATCTATCAAAATACTTTGACATGTTATGTTACAGTAAACTCCTCAATCAACATTCCACCTTGGGTCTATCATCTCCATGTATTTAATGGCTCTCTACCTACCTTACCAACAGGCAACAAGCTGTAAAATGGCAAGTATCCATATCTGCATACTTTCCCACTTTCACAGGAGTCCTGCAAGAATCCACCCCTACTCTGTACTATTCAGAAATGTTTACCAGCAATCTACATTTATCTTCTTGTGAAGGCACCTTGATTCAATATGCAGATGACTCTACCATCATCTGCTCTTCAAACACCTTAACTCATCCCTAGGAAATCACTCAACAAGCTATCATCTCCATTGAAACCTGGCTTACAAGAGCACAACTCCTACTCAAACCCAAAAACTCAAACACTTTCTCTTTACCCCCAAAACACTCATATCCCTAACAAAGCATCTTTCAAAATCTTTTCAGCAAATTACACTGAAATTGGATTAGTCCACTATACCAAACCATTAGGAGTCATAATAGATGATAATTTTAAATTTGACCTCCACATCCAAAGTAACATCAAGAAAAAGCATCAAAAACTAGGCACGCTATATAGAAACAAAAATTTTGTAAACACACCCACAACAATTACTCTAGCCAAAATTTACCTTCTGTTGTCCCAACTCTATGGAGCACCGATTATAACCAATTTGCAATCCTTCTTAAAAAAAAAAAACTTGAAAACTGCTACAACTAAATTGCTGGAACTCCCCCTCCATATCTCTTACATTCAACTTATAACAATACATAAAATAATGCACAAACCATTCATCTGCCCAGATCTTATCCCTTTAATCAACATATATATTCCTAAAAGAACTCATAGCTTAGAGGACTAAGAACTTCTCAACATAAATAAAATGAATAAGTCCCCTGGACAAAGCCTATACTTGTACTCAGTAGCAAAGAAATGGAACTCCTTACCTCTAATGACCAGAACTATTTCTAACTTACCCACCTTTAAATACTCCCTAAAAGAATACTTTACAAAATCATGGACATGCTCCTGTGCCAATCCTAGCTGAACTTAATTACTATACTTCACCCACCCCCTTCAACCTATATCACGCTTCACAACCCTCTCTAGCCTCCTACTCCATTCCTTTCTTTTGTTTTCCCACTACCTTACTGTATCCACTTCATGTCTGCAGACACTCTCGCTACCTCTTCCTCCTTCCTCCCTACTCACCTAAGCTACCTGAAGACACCCTACAAGGCAGTCTTCTTATAATCTCCTTCTCTCCATCCTACTTCATTCTATAATCATAATATGAACACCATGTCTCTTACTAAAACATCACTCAGTTTCCCCTCACTGTCTCTAATCATGCATTTTCTAATATCTCTTTAAATATCTTATTAGAATTGTCTTGGGTCTCACTTCTCACATACTAATTTATATAATAAAAATATGACTATTGAGTTTTCCTCACATATTTTCTCCAACACATTATTGTTTTTCATTGCACTCTACTATGAAACATATGTTCTATGTTTTTCTTATATCAACATTTTTTTCACTCTTATGTTTTGTAGTGTAACATGATGCTTTGTGATTTAAAATATCCAACTTGATTTTTTGAAAGATTGTGATTGTGGAGCTTTACTACCCGGACCGTCCCTAAAATGGCCTCTTTTTCGCCCAGTTGGACTTTCCCAGTAAACAGATGTCAAATAAATAAATACATAAATTATGCTTAAAAACTGTCAGGCAAGTACTCTGATTTACATCCAAGGAGAGTCTCTTCCATAAGAGGGATTATCTGAGATAGCTATCTATCTCATCAGCAAGTTCATAAGTTCATAGGTAAGTACACAGCTAGCTGCCCTTGTGAGCCAATTTACCTTTTTGTGCTGAAAATATTTAATTACATTTAATATTTGATTACATTTAATATTTGCTTACATTTGATTACTGATTTGTCTTATCCACTCCATGGTCAGTAAGTATATATCAGCCCTAAAGAGAATAACTTGGATCATACAATAAATGATGGGGAGTTGGGAAGGTGGCTTAATGGCTAAGGTGTTTGCCTTACAAACACAAGGTGCAGAGTTTGAGTCTCACAAGAGATAACTGGCTAGGCTTAAAAATGGCTCGCAAAGGCAGTTAGTCTAGTACCAGCCTATGAACTATGAATTCATTTGAGGGGGAGCCATGCAAGTCCTGTTTGTATTTTAATGGAAGTGGACTAATTTACTTATTTTATTCCATCTCTTTGTCCATCTAAACAAAAATCCCTTTTCCGAGGAAGCTCAGGGAGAAAAACTCCAGTATTGCATAAATTAATATGTTATTGAAAGACAATATTACAGTACATTTATAGGTTCAATTACACAATATTAATAATACAATACATTTACAGCAGTGAGATCTCCTGAAAGTTTAAATCTTTTGAGTGGGTGCTTAGGGTGTTATTAGTTTTGTGAATATGTAGTTCACATACGACTGAATCCTTTGAGATTCTGTGTTAGACAGCATCCCTTCTCAGAAGTCAACAGGAAATGAAAAAAAAAAAAACAGAGAGAGAGTGAGACAGAGAGAGAGAGAAAGCACTTTAAGGTGGTCATGATAGCCCGAGGAGGACACACCTTTACTTAACTCAATAAGGAAGTGATGTGATCTCTCAAGATGAATCATATGTCTAAACAAGTATATGCAAAAAGGGACAATTATACTCTGTTACTAGCCTGATAAAGAAGGAGTAGGTGGTGGCGACTTCTTTGAATCTAGAAGATATGCCCATGATGATTACTCTGTCTTATATAAAAGGATTTCCAAATAGGGTTGCCACCTTTTTTCAGTAAGTGAATGCACATTGCTTCTCTTTCAAAGTTAATAATCATGCTAGCAACAGTTTTGAAGAAACAGTAAACAATATACCAAATGTAATAGGCAAAAAACGCACAAACATGCTACACATGTTAAAAGACGTGTAATATTGTTTGGACAAACTGGTCTGTTCGCTGAAACTATTGCATCAGATAAGGCTGAGAGCTAAAAATCATACTGAGGAAATGACAGATGAAAAAAAATGAATATTTGTACACTGTTTACTGCATTGTGTACTTTACAATTTTCCTGAGTCAATGTTTTATTCTTATCTACACTATTACTTCTACTGATAATAAAAAAAAAGTATATTTAATTTTATCACAGTGAATGTAAAGTTTAATTGTAGGATATAATGCATTTCACTTTTATGAAAAAGAATGCTCATACTTTTTTTAGGAAATATACTTCAGAAATATGTTAACTCTTGGAATGACAAAAACAAAAAAAAAATCCATGAAAAACACTCACCAAAACAAAATTTCCTGACAGAGATCCTGTTTTTCTGACTGCCAGGAAAATTTCCTAACTGTTGACAACCCTATCTAACAACAGTGGTCACATGGTGGTCAAAGGATAGTTTATTGTCTATGAAAGTGAAAGTCCCTAATGACAAAGTCAGTTTTTACAGGGTGTCACATATGTGGTAGGGACATCGCTGCCCAGGTTTGCGACAGGGCAAAATGCTGCATTCCTTGGCATTTAATTTGAGTCTATAGTCCAAGTATTGCTTACCAGTGTGCATTAGAGAATGTATGACCCTCAACAAACTTTGCCACTCCTAAGCCTTTGGTTCATATCTTCCCATGTTCGCAAACAGCCTCGCAATTAACACAAAAATCAGTAATGTACTACTTTATGTCAGTAATATCATCATATGCTAATTCTACCTTCTCCTTCAACAATTAACCTACATCTCTAAAGTAATCTCACCCACACCACTAGCTACTTGTTCAAAAATACACTTGCACATGACTGTGATAAAAACTATGCTCTTTAGGACTAAGTAAAAACTGAAATAAGTTCTCCAAATATGTCAAATATCAGACTTCCAAGCGCTCCATACCAAACACATCAACATTAAAATACCTCAAGTACTGGCTAAATTGGCCATTATATTTCAAAAGCATATGAAATAAAACATCAAGAATTAATGCTAAGTCCTTGAGAGTCTAGAAAATAATTTCCTTGGACGTGAAGGCAAGAACGTAGCTAGGTAAGGAATTCTACAAGTAGAATCTGAGCAAGCACTTCTCTCACAGTATTATCTGAAAAAATAAAATGGCTTCTTCCCTATATTCAATCTTCAGTCACATACAGCCTTTCTAACATTGTACACCTGAACTTGAATATCACTGCCAGCGCTGCTGGTGTAGAAAGCTACAGTCTTAACTATGACCAATGTGTCCTGGGTTCAGTAAGAGGTCCCAGACACTTAAGAACATACACATGTAGGGTGGACATGCCTCTACTGTGAGGGAAGCAACGGAAGTAGGCATGTTCTCAGACACATCATCACAGACCCGTGGTGTAGGCTAAGGACCTGTCAAGGGGTATTGCACCTTAATGATGCAGGGTTCCTGCTGATTCACATGTGGAGGCATGTCTGATATGCCTCAAAGCCCATATCATTCTGACCTCACCAAAGGCTTTGACCTAGTAGACCATTCATTACTCATTAAGTCCCACTTTAGGTCAGGCATAAGCCAAGACTACTTCCCCTGATTACATCTTCTACAATTTACTTCCAAATAGAAATTTCAAAGTACAAACAGGAACTCATCCTCTCTATATGCCACTCTTGCAAAAGGAGTACCCCAAAGAGAAGTTCTCTCACCCCTACATTTCTCACCATTCATTAATAGCTTCTCCCAGTTCACATATTATACACCTATCCTTGTGTATGCAAATGGTATGATAATCTACTCATCCTACCTTCTGAATTCATAATAAAAAAAGTCATAAAAGACCTAAATGCATTATTTCTATGACTGTCACACAATAATCTCATACAGAACCCCAAAAAACTAAAATCACAAGTCTTTTGATCAAGACTCATACTGCCCATGGTCCCACAAATATGGAAAATAAGGCTTTAGCTCAAAGATCACTTAGATATTATACCATACTTCAAATAACTTGGCACCTAATCATTCCAGTCCCTGAGCTTTCAATGTCACATTGCCAATAATAAATATAAAGTAACTATTCTGATTTTCTGTGTAAAAACAATATCACATTTCCTGAGACCTGAAAGTAGACTAGCATTTGGAAAGGGAGTTCTCCTAGCACAACTAGAACATGGCATCGTGATTACTGCCAAAGCCTCAAAGAAAAAACACTCAGCCCTATCCAATCACATCTGTAGAGTCACTACATTAGCACCCCTCAAAGATACCACTGCACAGCCTTAAGTAAAGCAAAATGGCTTCCCATAAGTGAAAGATGCACACTCCTCTTGCCTAATCCACAAACTCTTGTATCAAGTGACTCTGTCATTTTCTTCTCCAGTGAAGTCTTTCAAACAACCATATTCTACAACCATAGATCATAATGCTTTCTCCCTGTCCATCCTCTCACAAATCTCTACTCTATTAACCGCAACTTCTCAGTAATTGCACCTAAGTCACGGAAATCACTTTAAAACAATTTAGACATAAGCTCAAAGATTTTTTTTTTCAAAAAAGAGCTGGTTGTAAGTGTGTTTTTTTCTATACAATGCATTATATAACTCCACTGTATTCATTCTCTTCATATCCCTGCAGTCTTTTAACTTTTAACTTAGCACTCAGACATCCATGCTAGATTACCCCCTACAGAGATGTCTAGTCAAAGGTAATTGACCTCATCAACAAATCCCAGATAAAAATAAATAAATAAATGAAAAAATCACAACAAGAAGATCAGATAACTTGAGGATGGGCTTTATCATGGGTCTTACAAAGGGAGAATGTTCAACCCTCCCCATGCACTTTAGTGATTAAATGGGACTTGACAAAATGTGATTAATGAGTTTAGTCCCAATTAAAAGCTGTTCAATGATATATGTGCTAAAAATATATACACATTCACAAATGCACACACATATGTATTATATACTCTCTCTCTCTCTCTCTATATATATATATATAATGTATATATATATATATATATATAATGTATATATATATATATATATATATATATATATATATATATATATATATAAAAACACATACTTTTAAAATATATTTATATTTACTATGCGAGTTGTTAACAGATCATTCCCTGACTGCCTTTTGCTCTGCCTATTTGTGGAATGTTAATGCAGTTGCTAAGTTCTATACCGATCCATTAGTTAGTCAACTTTAGTCTCCATATTGGTCTGGCTTGCAATGCCTGTAGAATACTGGACTTGTTTCTCCTTAATCACTAGAGTGTGATTCAATAATACAGCTGCTCAGTGAAATGACATATACTATCCCCGGGATTCATGAAGCTCGGCACAAGGCCGGCGGTAGGCCTGCGCTGACAGTGCAGCATGAAGATGGCGCAGTAGTGCCAAATGCATATTAATGAAGGCGCGCTGCCGCCACAGCCACGTGCATAGGAAAGGAGCGCGAGTGCATAGGGCGTGTCGAAGTGCCGCATGGAGGGGTGGAAATGCCAGCTGTCGACGTGCAACCTAAAATGCTTGCATATAACAACTTGCAAGATAGTAATCACATCTGTCAGTGTCCGTGGATACTGAAACGTATGCAAAGCATGCAAGATAGTTCCTGCGAACACAAAATGAAGAAGCAAACACAAATGCACGGTAGGGAATAACGGGTCCCTATGCCACGAACAAATGACATGGAAAACCGTGTGCCCGTAGTCCAACGCAGTGTAGATAGCTATACCAAGTAGAAGTGAAATGCATCATATGTTAGCGCGCCGCCAATAGGTACATCCAGCCCAATGGTTAGGGTCACCAGCTGGCTCATATTGTGAGGGAGGGTACACAGCTGGGCAGATGTGTCCATAACAAAATACACGATAAATGTACATATCTAGCGACCGTATGACCAAATCATATCCTACAAGGCATGTAATAGTCACATACAAAAGGTATGTCCGTATTTCACATACCAAATGTGACAGGAAATAGAATAAGCATGTAAACAAAACAGAAGGAGCATATAAACTGCTACAACAATAAGGCAACATGTAGGCTGAAAGGAACAGTATTATCCATACCGTTGACTGTGGGTACGTGTTGTCCAGTACATTCGGATATATGTCCGGAATATATCCCATCCTGGACACAGGAAAAGGCGGCATCCTACCAATGATTAGAACAGTCTGCCAAAATCTGCACATCAGAGGTACAAGCCAAACTTGTCAGGATGTGTCACAGTTGAACGGGTATTACCCGGGTATACCAACCATGTAATGAAAGTTAAGTATGGGCGTGTACCTATGTGGGTGAGGTATAGCATGTGGAAAGCAAACATGGCAGGGTAGTCCACACAACCATACAGGTACCTGACATATGTAGAGTATGCAATGTGTTACTCTGGCCGTGTCATGGGCCAACAACCAAAGCAGTGATGTATGGAGTGTCAGGAATATGTGTGTGGGGGGGATGGGTAATGGTACAGTCCTCCAAGGCAATACTGTGTCGTATGCAGAATAGGTGAACCGGAGGTGTATGAGGGAGCAGCGGGTGAAGCAGAAAGAAACACAAAAACATGTATAAACATCTGCAATACAACCAGACAGGCCATAATGTAGAACACAATCCCACAAACATATGAATATTAAAATGTGCGATACAAATGTATAGACATGTCACCGGCACATACCCACAGATTGGTCCTGATGGAACTGGCCATATCAAATGCAACACACCTGGATGCATAATGGACTACCCAGCATCCCCTCCACAGCACACAACCCGCTCCCATACCTGAATATCCATCAAATTCAGCCATACTTGGCCTACTGGTTTGGTGCAGCCACATCTACACATAGTGACCACTATGCATATGTAGTAGGTAGTGTCACCCTAGGCAGTTTCAGGATTGAAAACTATGTATCCCTTGCATGTAAAACCCACAGCACATTTTCATCACGCCAGAAGAATGTTCGGTATTTGTCTTGTTTCGGTCTTGTTCAATTTTTGGGCTATCCCTCATGGGATAAGTAACCTGTGTAAACATTAGATCGAAAGACACGTAGCCCAGTCCTGTAGATATCTGGACACAAGTTTGAATGTGCAGTAGTGGTGCACGAGACTGTCCAGCCCTAGATGATCATGCATAACCTACAACCCAGGATCAAACACCTGCCTGTGACGCACGTGTCCCGGCATGAATAAGCGAGAGAATATATTGCACACATTCGCATAGTGGCACATGGTATAAGGGTGATGAAAGCATTGACGTAAACAGGATACCCCCTGATCCACTGTGTGAGGGACAATTAATGTGTGTGTAGGTGTGACCTGACCAACAATGATACAATGCCAAATGTCCTGTGATCGTAGGAAATAACTATGTACCATACTGCATGTAACAGTTGCCTAAAGCGGTCACGTCAGGATAGAATAAATGTAATTCGTACAAGAAACAGGCAAACAACAAAAGTGCCAAAGGTATAAGGCTCACAGCTAGGAAACAAATGAATGTTCTAAACCTGCACTGACCGTGGCTATGTGTTGGCCCAAACAATCTGGTGTCTGCAGTAGGGTTACCATCTCTCCTGCTTTGCGAGGGACAGTCCCTCTTTGGACAGTTGTGTCCTGACAAAATACATTACAAATGGAAAATGTCCTGGGATTGTAGGACATAATTATGTCCCATATGTTATGTAATAGTTGCAGAAAATAATTATTGCAGTATCTACAATACCTAAATGTTACAAGAAACAGAATAAGCAACTAAACCGCTAGAACAATAGGCTTTTATGTAGGTAAATAAGTAAAGTTCTATCCATTGTACTGACCGTGGGTATGTGTCGGCTTGTAAAATCTGATGTGTGTTCCGAAAATGTCCCATCTTGGCCATTTGAAAAGGTGGCAACCCTAGTCCCCAGAATACATCCCAACCTGTACATATGACAATGTCAACGATACCAATGGTCAGAGCATTCGCACAATAACTGGCCAGCCCCTTAACCACTCACAAAGCCAGTGACCTTTGGGGGAAAGGTGTTGAATGAGAATGACTACATACAACAATGAATAGTAATAGATACATTTAACTGCAGAAAATTAGTAGTATTACGAATCTGTCAACACGTTCCAAGTTAATAGTACTAATATGGTAGAAGTGTCCATGATTGTCCCTGAGTTGTCATAGCCTTGTTCCTGTCACTGTAGAAATGAGTTCCCGAGTATCAGAGAGGTCCTTACACAGAAGTACACCAACCAACTGTCACATCTGTTGACAGGACTATTGCATACCTGTAGTGAATTTATAACAGATGTCCAGAATAATATTCATTGTATCTATAAATGGATGAAATAGTCAAATGGGAAGGGAAACACGTGGAAACCACCCCCCAATCTGCATTATGTAGTAGAACCACTCCCCGCCCTATATTATGTAGTGTCGACCCAATAATGTGGTCAGAAGTGCCCAAACACCTGCATCTGTAAACACAGGTAGAATGTTAAACTCTGGACTAACTCTGTCCATGTGCTACATCTCATCTTTGAACAGCACCAGGTGAGTTCTAGTCACCAGTCGGCCGAGCCTAAACCCGAACCAGCACATGAACACCCTGACAATCAAACACGCGTATGTGTGAGGACTATAAGCGTAGGAGTTATGAATATCCTTGGAGTGAGTAGACTTGCAGCACGGGTCCACACCAGTAGGAAACAGGGAATGTCCTAATTGTAGTACTGCGGTTTTCCCAGCAGGAGAATGGATGCCTGCTGTGTAAGGGAAGCGGGGAGGCATATGTCAGAGTAGCTATGAACCATGGGTATACATATAAATGAGCCAGAACACCAATAGTGTAGTGGTTACAGCATCCACCGAACGTAAAAGCATTCCCGGTTCAAGTACGACTATAGCACATATTAATTGTGTAATGAATGCCTCTGTGCTGTAAAGCCAACATTTATACATGTAAAGATGACCGTGTCCGCATGGGTCCATTAACCGGATTCCATCAAAGTGGTACTGTCATAAGGAATAAGGCACATGTAATCCCAAAGAAGTGCCTGTAAACATATGTAACTCAGAATAAGTAGATGCAAGTGGGCCTGCGTGGGTGTATGCAGCTATTAGCATAGCAAATGTATGTTGTCTTGTACAGCTGTAACTTTTATATATATAGATAGATAGATAGATAGATGTGTGTATAGATAAATATCCACAGACATAGCAGAAATATTATCTATATATACATATATATATATATATATATATATATATACATATATATATATATATATATATATATATATATATATATATATATATCTACATACATATATATATATATATATATATATATATATATATATGAAAGGAACGCCGAAAGGCAAAAGCAAACATAAGGGTTGTGAAGGGAATCCAGAGCAAGTAAGGAATTATGAAGTGTTCGCAGCATATGTCACATAAAGCTGCACAAGTGTGAGTAGAGCACCGCTCTTCACACCAGAGGCAGGGCTATACCAGTGGCTATGACATCGCTGATGTGCTACATCAACATTGTAAACAGACGGAATGTAGTACATGTTACGACCACCTACACTTCTAACCCGCAAATCGTTCGTAATCCATAACACCAGGAAAGGCACGTATGTGCAAATATGAATGGATGGTGAGCCTGTGAATACACGAGGCGGTACAAAATGTGTGTAGGGCCCCAACGCTCATGAGAGGGCAATGTGTAAAGGTGTGCCATGGCTGTGATATCAGGTGTATAATGACTGTTATGTGTGGAAACTCAACACGGGCAGGAGAAACTATGGATATGCGATTATGGACACAGGAGTGCTAGGGTATGTTGCACCAGGTGCAATGGAGTGGCCCGTGGAGGTCAGCTAGTACGTAGGTGCAATTCCCAGATAGAGCATCATTTGCGTGGAGACATGCGTGAATGGGCGTATCGTTGTCGGACGTTGTGCGTCAGGTCTGGCAGCCCGGCACGTAAAACCTATACGCCACCCATGAGCGGAATGGAGTTTTGCTGTGACAACCTCAAACCTGGAAAAGCAGAAAGACACAACTACATGAAGACAACAATATATTGACGTACAGTCACAGTAACACAATCACACATCCTATCAACAGTAATAATATGAATGTGCACAGAAACAAACCCAGTAGCAGGAATAATAGGCTGCGCTTACGAGTAATAGGTCGAATGACACTGTATCACATCCCAGTTAGCAGCAACACCCCAGACATGAAAAACGTGCGACATCTGTCCGCTGCATAACGTGCAATATACTGAGCACAAGTTCACCAGAGTGAAGTGTCGGTGTCAGAATGACTAAGGCAATAGTATGCTGTTGAAGCAGAGATAAAACCAATACGCATGTGTAAGTGTCCATGTCCGGGAAATGTATAGGTTAACGGACACACAGATGTATATATAGATAAAAACGTATATATATATATATATATATATATATATATATATATATATATATATATACACACACAAGGATATACTACGGATATATATAGATAGATATATATATATGTATACACAAACAACAGGTAGTGTTATATACACATACACACAAAGCAAAATATATATGTCAGTGTAGATATACACATGTACATAAATAGGTTACTTCACAGCAATTAGGGGTAACATATTTACAGCCCGGGCATATGTGACTGGGAGGTCCAATAAATAAACATTGTACCCCCCACATCGCTCGGCTAGGCCGGACAGACATACAGACAGGCAATACAGATCAATACACTGCCGCTGTCCAAAACACTGGTAGGAAAGGACCAGTGGGAAAGTTCTGCAAGATCTACACTTTGCGGGACCCCAAAAATTCAGGGTACGTGTGAATCTGCTGACATTATTACAAGCAGGATGTAGGTGTACATGGAACAGTAGGTTGTGCAAGTGTGATAATACATAGGTTGACAAAACGTACGACATGTGTCCCGAGACGGGGAGAGTGGGCAATGTATAGGGATGTGCTCATACCCCAGCTGCGCTCGCAGTAAGTATTTGTCATGACTGCTGTAGAGGGGTGTCAGGTAGGTGGACCATGGGTATGCATTAATGGGCTTAAGTGTGCAGGTGCTGGTTGGCAGAGATGTAGTAGGCCCACCCAGTGGAAGTCATTAATATTCCTATGTGGGCATAGCATATGCCTACACCTCCCAAACCTGAAGAGCACATCTACTGGATAGTCTGTAAACCATCGGGGGAATACATAGAGACCTAAACAGTGCCGTGTACCCGATTAGCATGGGCGTCCATAGTTATGTATCAGAATGTAACAAAGTCCAACGAAACACTGCCAGAACTACTGATATTAGGTGAACAGGTGGCGGAATACAGGTAATGACAGATGACAACATGTATGAGTCATAAGCAGCATGTACCTCGACAAACGTGAATGAATACATATGCTCTGTGACTGTGAATGTGTCTGGTTAATAGAACCAATCATCTAAATGTGTCCCACAGGGTGTTATGCATTGTTCCTAATACAGTGTTCATTCACACCCATTGGTATGTGAGTTCTGCTACTGACATAAAGTGCATAATTTGCTGACCACCTTGGGTAGATGATAGCATAATAGAAGAGGTTCAACACCCGTACGTCTGGACACACCCGTCTGGGCAGTTGTGTCCTGCAAAATGACAGTTATGGCACATGGCCTGTGAGTTCGGGAATGGAGGCTATATAGTGTGTGTAGTGCTGTCAGACATCAATTTGTTGTATCAGTAACAGCTACATGTAATAGGAAGCAGTATTATCAATTATAATGCTACATGAATAACCTTAATGTATGCAAACCGTGGAAGTCGTCCGTTTATTACTGGCTGTGGGTATGTGTTGCCTTGACACATGTGATAGCTCTACATATAGGGTCTATAGGGCCGCCACCAGTCTGAATGGCCAAAGTGGAATCTGCTCTGTAGAACTGTCAGATGTACCAGGGCAGAACATACCTACAGCCATGCATAGTACAGAAATATACATATCGGAACAAATCAAAGTGTAGTCTAGCAGCAGTATAGTTGCTTATGCTACTACATATGACATATCGACGTGTCAGGTATACAAGACCTGTAACAAGCAATCAGTACAGACACCTACAACATGAGAAGGTCCCCTAATCAGGACAGTTGCATTGGCTAGAGTATTGTCCATACCACTCAACTGTCCCTGAATGTCAGGTACGTCCCTGAGTTTGACTGAACGTCTAACTCTGTCCTTCTTAATCCCTCCTAAAATTAGTGGCTGTTGAAGGAAAGGTGGTGAATTACACTTACTGACTAATGACAATAAGTAAGAGTTATAAACAACTGTTACTTCAGAATATGTGTATTAAGTCATATGCTCTGATTCTGCCAATGTGTCAAGTTAATAGCACTACTTTTGTAAACGTGACCCTGATTTTTCTTGACCTGTCCCTGATTCTGCAGAAATGTGTCCCCAATTGGTAGAGCATTCTGGTATTGTCACATGAGATGTGTGATGAGGGACTGTCCCATGCAAAGTGGGAAAGGTGTCACTCCTACAGTCTCCCGTCGTGCAATCTGAAAGGTGGTCAACGTGCAGTAGGTATGCGGTAGCATGACTCGGCAGACAGCTGCATTAAAAAACTCAAGTCACATGTCAGCATTGCAGAGTATCGTTTCCCATGTATCAGGCAGATGGGAGCAGATTGTATGAGGAACACACATATAATATGATTACGTCACTGGACAGGCCACCGAGTCCGTATAGTCGAATGCCTGCCATCGCAAAATGGTTACACATACCCGATACTGTAGTCATGTAGTCCGATGTAATATGCATCACAAGGGATCGCACACACCCAGTGTGAGTGACAAATGTAAGCGGAAATGTCGGAGACCGAGCGGTTGTAAGCATGTTTGTCTACCAGTATGCCAGTAGTGAACTGTCAAAGAAATGTGGAGTCTAAACGTGTATAAGGTGCTGTGACCAGAGGTCAGCAGTGCTTAACACTGTGCAAACCCATGCACAACAGCTCCCACCTGTTGGACTGTGCCTTACCCGGTCTGTATCCAAAGGCATCGGCCTGTCCGCAAACAAATAACTGCCCTATACACGTGATGGTAGAAGTACCCTGCGCACATAGCTCATGTGAATTAACAATAGACCATGGCATATGTACAGACAATAGACCACACACACACCATACAGCGCAGACATCCAACAGTATAGCAATGTACTGGCAGATATGTCCGGACCACTGGTGTATGCATGCCTGGCCGTCCTGTGTTTCAGTGTGTTAGCATGCCCAGTATGACTGTTACTCATGTTGTTGACCAACAATACCATCATACCGTCATGTGTGTGAGCATGCAAAGTATGGTCAACTGTATTGCATGTGTCACATGTCCAGATAGTACTGTGTTGCTGACCCCTCCATTCTACACAGACAGGTGTCATGCTGTGCCTGCAGGGTAGCTAATGGTCATGTGGCATTGACAGTTGTTACATGTCTGCATAGCATGGGGGGACATGCAACCACAACCACAGTCCTACACAGCACCATGGGTGGTGCACATGACTCTCACATGTGTAGGTGTGACGGGGGGCACAGCCAACAGTTGTACACATCTGCCGCTACTGTACTGGTATGCCGGGTACTCCATGTCAGTGTGTGGACCTACCTAAATTGCTGGTTGGAGGGATGCCAGGGTACATCAGTTCCCAGCTTTAATTACCAGCACAGTGGTGTTGGATGTCCTAGCTTACATAACCTACATCAAACTGCCTGGCCTGCTGTCATCTGTGTGTGTCTTAGGGGGTTGGGGTCATTCATTGGGCATATCCATAGGCCATCGTATATCATTTGTCTGTATTGGTGCACATCTGTCCAGCTGCATGGAATGTGTGTGGGCTGTACGGACACACATGATGGTCGGCCCATAATCTGCAGTGGGTTAGGACACCCTGTGTACTACAGGCTACCATTGTGACCCCCGTGTGTGCTACAGAGGTCATGGTGCCACTATGGATGTGTACTGTCTGCTGCCCTAACATTTGGCCACCACAGTCACTTGTATGCTCACATACATACCATAGCAATGAGTAACTACACATTCTAATACAACTGCCACTTGTTAGGTCAACAGACATACCCTGGGTGTGTTCCGGACTCGAGGACAGTGCTGGAGTGCTGTCTATGTCGGATGCACACAATGCACCTCCTATACATGGCCGAGCACAGGTACTGTCATGTTTGGCATCCATTGTACTGTGTGCGGGTCAGAGAGGGGAAATCCGTGGGTACCTACTGTGTCAGTGCATATGCCTTGTGTTGTCTCTTTGCCAAGGGCAGGTCATACTGTGCACGGGCTTTGGCCGACTATGCCCTACTCAGGTAGTTCCTTCATCAAGTCACACTGTGCCTGTACAGGCCTTGGCAGTGGTGTTGGGCTGTGTGGCCCTGCCCCATGCTGTTCCTGCTGCAACTGTTACTGCAGGATAACATTGTGTAGCATAGCAAATATCATAACAACTTGTATGCGTGTAGCTTGTGAATACTGCAGAGCTCCAACTGATGTGTCTGGATACCAGAACTGTGAACCGAGCATCCCAAACACATGCACAAGTATATGTCTTGCCTGTGCATCCGCCTAAGTATGGTGTGAGTGTTCAGGTGTGTGTGCATTGCTGATGGGTGTCATCAGCAACTACACCAGTGTTTACCCAGCATCCCCCACTAGGAGACTGTAGGGGATGTCCATATAGGCATTGGTGTGCTACAGCTGTGTCAGAAGCCATATATCGGACACATGATAGGTTCCAGGGCAGACAGCACACACATTCAGTCTCATGCCCTGACCATCGCATATGGCCTAGCTGTTGGAGGGTATGCCCCTGCAGTGACTGTAGGCCCTATCCCACTCCAAGGGTGGTGCTACGTGTGCAGGCTATAGCACTCAGTACCCCAGGGTAGTCATCCATGTGGTTGAACAGATGCATATTGCTGGTCCACTAATCACATGTGTTAAGGACATGTACGTGCTCACTAGCATGTGTTGACATGGCATCTGTGAACTGGTGCAATACTCTGGATGCAGATGCCTGTGAGATACCCATGATATCCCCAGTTGTGCTGTGTGAGGTACCTGTGGCTAGTACACTTAGGCCAACACATCCCATGGTATCCACTGTGATGCGTTTCCCTCGGCCTGTTTGATGTGTCAGGTGTGGCAGGCACAGGTCAACAAGCTGCTGTAGGAGGTCTCTGTCCACCCCATAGTGCTCCAACATCCCCAGCCCATGTAGCCTCTTGTAAGTCACCCTTGGTCTATAAAGTCTTATGTCACCCCAGTAAGGGTTGTTCAGCAGCATACACATCCTCACTGCCCCAGCCTCCTGCACATGTTGGTATATGTTGCCTGCTGCAGCCCATGTCATTTGGTTGGACTGTGTCGTGAAATGTCCCTGCAGGTATACACCGGTGGTGTAGAGTGTGGACGAAATCTGTGTGTATGCTGCTTGCTCACATTAACGTACTGTTCATGTGCGGGCTGGCCATGTCATCTGCTGATTGTGCTGATCAACATCTGTTTGTGCAGCCTGTACACCCTGACTACCCCACCACTGCTATCATCCCTCCCAATGTCACCAGGCAGGTATAGACACACCCTTAGCTTAGGTGTGCTAAGGCAGGAGCACTCCCGAGGCACAGTACTGCAATGTACATACAGTATGCCTGACCCCCCTCCCATGCTGTCAACTATATTCGAGACCTGCACCCGGCTGACTACACACATACACTCCAGGGACCAGCAGCACACCCTGGTGATAAATGTGATACACCATAGTCAACCTCATCTGCATAGTATAGTCTTCTAATGAATAGTTATATGACCCATACCGAACCTCCAAATTATTAACCACTGCTCAGTGTCATTCAGATCCATACACAACTGGCAACAGGTGCCTTACCATCACCATATTCGATGTCCCATGGTCTTCCCAGCAACAAAATAACTGGTGCCTACACGACTACAACCCATGGCCCTGCACACTACAGACGATGTGCTTTACCACCACGCCATGGCAGATATACATAGATCCCAGGTTATCAAGTACAGATCATCCGGCACAAACATTCAATAGTGCTGATGTCACCAGACATATGTTCACATCTATGTCCACCTCTACATTTACATATATCATATATATATTATTTGTATACATATATACATGGACATATATATATATATATATATATATATATATATATATATATATATATATATATATACACACATATACATGTACACACATATGTAGATATGGCATTTATATCACAACAGCGGACCACATGACAGCAATGCATTAGACAGGAATGAAAAGGAAACTACATGTGCCACGTGCATCATGTAGTGTTGTTACTATCAAGGCACGTGTGTTATGTTGCGTCACACGGGTCAGACCGTATCAAAGGTAAGAGTAGGGCTGCTGACAGTTACTCACCAGACCTATTGGCGAATGTATGTGTTGACAACCCAGTGTCTTGGCAGAATATGCGGGCTGTGGACACTGTATAGGTCAGCAACAAAACAAACTGAACACATCCCACAGCTAGCCACCCACAGATACCAACCCATACGGTATAACTGCCAAACACACACACCTGCTATGCCTTGGAATCGAGCGCCTACCTGTCTAGGTCTACCACACTACAGCATTATGCAGTAACAGAACACGCTATTGAGATTACTGGTACACAGCACTCCCAGAGGCATACTTCTGGGTGGATGACATCATCCGCAAAGGCAAAGTCGCTGATAGGGAATGTATCTGGTGTGAACCATCTAAAAGCATTACTCTGTCCCCAGGCAGCTGGAAACACACACACACACACTTGGCAGGGCTGGGAGTTGAACATACACCTAACTACCTTATCACACTACAGCATTATGCAGTTACAGAATGCGCTATCAAGATTACTGGAACACAGCACTCTAAGAGGCATACTTCTAGGTGGATGACATCATCCGCAAAAGCAAAGATGCTGATAGGGAATGTATGTGGAGTGAGCCTTCTAAAAGCATTACTCTGTTCCCAGGCAGCTGGAAACACACACACACACACTTGGCAGGGCTGGGAGTTGAACATACACCTAACTACCTTATCACACTACAGAATTACGCAGTTACAGAACACGCTATCGAGATTACTGGAACACAGTACTCCCAGAGACATACTTCTAGGTGGATGACATCATCTGCAAAGGCAAATACGCTGATAGGGAATGTATGTGGAGTGAGCCGTCTAAAAGCATTACTCTGCCCCCAGGCAGCTGGAAACACACACACACACACACACTTGGCAGGGCTGGGAGTCAGACATACACCTAACTACCTTATCACACTACAGCATTACGCAGTTACAGAACGCGCTACCGAGATTACTGGAACACAACACTCCCAGAGGCATACTTCTAGGTGGATGACATCATCCGCAAAGGCAAAGACGCCCATAGGGAATGTATGTGGAGTGAGCCGTCTAAAAGCATTACTCTGTCCCCAGGCAGCTGGAAAGACACACACTTGGCAGGGCTGGGAGTTGAACATACATCTAACTACCTTAGTTACAAAACGTGCTACCGAGATTACTGGAACACAGCACTCCCAGAGGCATACTTCTAGGTGGATGACATCATCCGCAAAGGCAAAGACGCCGATAGGGAATATAAAGAGAGTGAGAAGTCTAAAAGCATATTACTGTCCCAAGGTAGACGTAGACAAACACATGGCAGTGGTATGAGCGGGACAACTGCCCATCTACGGAGCACTATTACAACACTACATAGATACGAGACACGCCACAGACAGTACACCCTTCAAGACAGTCAACCAGTGTGTTCAATGTAGGCATCCATCCTGACGTGGAAAATGGACATCTGTTGCCTTGATGACCACCATCACTATACAGGATGTCAATGGCCATGCCCATACACAGAGGCACATCACCGACACAAGGTGTCACTGGGCATGCTCACACAGTATCACACGTCCGTTTGGAATGTACTGTGTGTTCATCTACACAATGGCATACTGGGCATGCTCACATACTTAGCAGTTGCAAAGGGCCGTCTTGCATGTACATGGATTCTAAACACGGAAGGGCACAGTTTGGAATGTACTGTGTGTCCATCTACACAACGGTGTACTGGGCATGTTCACACACTTAGCAATTGCAAAGGGCCATCTTGCATGAACACGGATTCTAAACACAGAAGGGCACAGTTTGGAATGTACTATGTGTCCTTCTACACAACGGCGTACTGGGCATGCTCACACACCTAGCAGTTGCAAAGGGCTGTCTTGCATGCACACGGATTCTAAACACGGAAAGGGCACAGTTTGGAATGTACCGTGTGCCCATCTACACAATGGCGTACTGGGCTTGCTCACACACTTAGCAGTTGCAAAGAGCCATCTTGCATGCACATGGATTCTAAACACAGAAGGGCACAGTTTGGAATGTACTGTGTGTCCATCAACACAATGGCATACTGGGCATGCTCACACACTTAGCAGTAGCAAAGGGCTGTTTTGCATGCACATGGATTCTAAACACAGAAGGGCACAGTATGGTGTTACTGTCCCCACGTACATGAAGGCCACTCACATGTACTGACTAGTACACATTCAAGAGTCATCACAGATGTCTCAGGTGCAGATCACAGAGGTAAACGCCGCAGTCTACTATGTAGCCCTCAGACATCACCATGTCGTTGGACCAGCAACACACAGCCATACATTACCACAACACCGTGTGACTCATGACCAGTGGATTGTACATAGGTCTACAGCAACTGTGCAGACTACACATGTACTGACAGGGTTCCATCATGTGTTAGGCAATGCAATGATACCACTGTACATAACCAGGTGGGCTCTACACATAACAGGGGCCCTGGGTCTTACACAGATGTGACAGATGACTGTCGCTGTACACCAAAGAACACACATTTGGATATGACGTACATGTAATCGCAGTAGATATGTGCATGGACCACACACACACACACACATACACACACACACACACACACACACACACACACACACACACACACACACAAAACACATATGTAGATAGCATAGCTTTTGCTGTCCTCCGTGCAGACAAGTGGCTACAGCAGTCACACACATGCAAATGGAAGGTAGGTCCATGGCTGTTGAATGCTAGCAGTACATGAGGTAGCAATGTTGACCAAGGACACATTCCCTCTGTACTAGTTGCCCATGACACCCATCATATCATACAACAGTTCATGTGTTATGTATGTCATCACACATGTCCACCAATTGCAATGCATACAAACATGGCTACATGACAGGCATGTAGGCCCAACACACATGTACATGTAGTGGTGTGCATGCAGCTATCATGCATGTGCAGTAGCTGATGTATGTAATTCATCTGTGCCTAACTACAACATGCAGTTGCAATGTAGCCCCATCATTGGCACCTGTATATGGTGAAATACTGACAGTACGGTAGGATGGTATGGATGTATGTGTGTACATAAAGTGGTGATCCACCTTTGCAGATGGATGTTGGCCGAGTTCGGCTCACAGGTGTGTCACACGCCATCCTACCATTATAGTGTTGTTGACCCCATGAGTGTGTGCCTGTTCCTGTAATGTGACAGGGTATTACTGCTACACAGTGAGGCCTCATGCTATCAAGTGACCTCTAATGTTATCATCGGCCGGACCGCTGTGTACACCCCCCACACCATGTCAACATACCTGTGATGTGACCTGGTATGGATGTCACGTCTCTAGCCACTGTAGCCTATTAAACAGCCCACATGCTTCTGGATCAGTAGATGTGTGGACATCTGTGGTATGTTAGCCTTTCCAACAGTCAGGTTGAGGCTACGTATAGCATACTGGTATTGCCATACGTGCCTGTGAGTATTCCACATTTACACATGGGAAACTGCAAACACTGCTACTTGTTGGCACATGCAAGTAGACCATAAGGAGGGAACCAGGGCATCATTACCAACATACTGTTACTGTTGTTACCAAGACACATACTGTGAACATATAACAATGCATGATAAACCTGTACTACATGGTATGTCTGGTGCATGTCAACAGTACACAACTAATGTAATATACACTTCTCTCACTATTCTGTTCACCCTGTGCATCAGACCATTTGAGCATGTCCCTGCACTGATGGTGTGGATGACAGGGATGCGGCACAGGCTTCATCATATGCACAGGGTGATAATGTTTGCCAGGGGCATAGGCTTCACCAATGGATGACATCATGTGTGTGGGTAAGGGCTGGTGATCTGATTGGACATGTATGGTCGTTATGCATGTGGGTGTTGCGGTGCCCTACAGATGTTTTTACCGTGTGCATGTATGTGTGCACACAGTTCTGCCTTTTGTGAGGCCTACAAAGGGGTATTATTGACAGCTCCAGATTGTACAGACCAGGATGTACAGCTCACTGTGTCCGGCCATGGCCACGTGACCTGTGCCTGCCAGGGGTTGCATGGGCACTACCAGGCGGAGGTACAGATTGGCTACTGTCCAACGACACATGTCCACTGGAACCGTGGCCCCACTGGGAACATCCAGGGCCACGTCCAAGTGGCCTGCTGCGTCCTGGTGTGGACAGCGCAGCACCAGCTGCACTGCTACTGCTACCAGCATTATGGGAGCGGGCATGTGAGGTGGCACACTCACGTTGACCTGCACTAGGTGGTGTAGCTAGCCTACATCCATGTGGCTTATGCCTCACTCCTACCAGATGTTCCAGCACAGACAGCTCACGCTCACGGATTGCCATGCCACGGTCATGGATTCCGACCATGTCACCCAATCGCCTGTCCAGAACATCAGCAATCTGCTGTTGAGCATTTGCCAATGCCTGGATGTTGTCATTTAGATTACGGATAGAAGCCCTCTGCAGCCTCTGCCCTTCTCTGCTCTGCCGTTCAGCATGTGCCTGTGCCGCCATTACAGTCTGGAACATGTGTCTGGTGACACCAGCTGCTGCGCTCTGTCCTGCAGGTGCATGTCTGCCAGAGGTCCTCCTACGAGCAGCACTGGCCACATGCCTGTGTGGCACATCTGCAGTCATTACACTAACACCATGGTGTGGAGACACACTTTCTGTAGCCACCACACGTTCCTGTTCCATGCTAACAGACGCTGACTGTCCTTCCACTATGGCCATTGGTGATGCGGTATGTGTTGGCAGCAGAACTGTGTGCAGAGAAGAGGGGGACATAGCTGGGATGGCAACCATTGGCACAGATTCAGCCCCTGACAACCCTGCCTGTACCTCATGCATATGTTCATCACTGCTAGTATCTGTGGGGACACTAACATCAGATGGACCGCAGGAGGGTAATGCACCTACATCACCTGTGAATGCAAATAAAGACTCTAAATTACAATACACACACACACACACACACACACACACACACACACACACACACAGACACACACACACACACACACACACACACACACACACACACACACACACACACACACACACACACACACACACACACACACACACAGACACACACACACAGACACACCATGCATGTGATTTGACAGACGGCATGCAGCCTGCATGTGATACAGCAGACAGCATGCAGCTCAGACATTAATAGTGTTAGTTAGCATACCTCCCTGGGTTGCACACAACAGCAAGCAGGTGTCATATCAGTAGCCATGCAGTTCACACAATCATGGTAGTAAGCATGCATCCCCGTGATACACCATGTGGACCAGAACAGGTTAACAGTACACATGGCTGAAGTGACCTTGACATGTAATCTGCTGACGTGTGCATTAACATGCATACATGTCTGACGCAATGGTGTCCTGACACATGTACAGTGTTGTAATGGGCATCACATTGCAGTGTTGTCTGTATGCCCTACAGATTGAATGTATGTTTAGCAAATGTACATGAGCATGGAAGGGTAGTGTGAGCCGTCTACATTATATACAGTGTGAAGTACAGACACTGTACCATTGCATGGCATCATGAGGCATCTATATTGCTATACAGTGCATAATATGCACACATTGCATAGCCATAACTGCATGCATACCCATGACATAACTGTGGATTGCGACCCACAATGCTGAGATGTATACACACCAAACCATGCTGTGTCATGTGACAGGTCACTGGAAGACCAACAGATGAAACCCCTGCACAACTGCTACAGAGTCTTAGCTACTTGGCAACCATGTCCACACATGGCAGACTTATCAATTCACCATGTCCCACATGACATTGATGTACCAAACACACGAGGTGCACAGCTAACGGTGATGTCCTACAGCAGCAAGGGAAATGTACAGTATCTGTGGCCTGATGTGGTGTCAATGTCTGTGGAAGCTGTACAGGTGACTACTGTCATGCTATGACACAGTCGTGATGTTCAACACATCTTATATGGTAGACTTAAGTGACACCTCCACTAGCTGTGCACAGGCTTTTAGGATGTCCAGTGTACCACATCAAGTGTATAATCAGTGAACTAAGGCTATAATTGGACCATGTGTGGACAACGTGCAACAGGGTGTATACACATCACATCTACTGTGTGGCTCCATGTCTCTGGCCATCCCCCATGGCCATGTGTGAACATGTGTTGGCCAAATGTTTGTGATGGCCATCTATCTCACATGTCTGTGTTGTCCCATATGACATACACCCATAGAGGTCAGATATGTCACCATCCACAGGGCTATGCAGACAACGGGTTGTATGTTTGGTATGTGGAGTATGTGTTATGGGATAGTGTGACAATATTGCAGCCAGAACACTACCTATCTGTGACATATCAGACGGCACATCACAATGTGTGCACCCATTGCAGGGGCATATAACACAATGGTGACTCCTGTGAGCTGCCCATATCCCAGCTCACTGTGTGGTACTGTTTGCGTACCATACATGTGTTGTTCCAATGTATAGTACATATGCCTACATTGTACAACACCTCCACCATTGTATGCACAGCTGTCCACACATGTAGCAATGGCAGATACTGTGGTTTCATGTCGGTGTATCATTTCATTTGTATATATTGCACATGGGTAGCCAGTGTGAATGATGGGAGATGCGACCTGTATATCGTGACTGGACCAAACATCAAGTGTACAAGTGTTAACTGGTCACATGGCGAATAGATCTATGCTTTAACATGCTTGATACTGATGACAGTCTCACCTGCAACGGACTGATGTCTGTGCGGTACGCCAGAGGTACCTGTATAGGGGTGACACAGCAGTTTGAACATTATCCATGACTGTATGACAGCCACATGGTGCACTGTGCATGTTAACACATTCACCTGTACAATAGCATATAGTATGAACGTGTGTGCATACACAGGGTAGCATGCTGTAGTATGCAGCATGTGTGCAAACATACCTTGCATGTGATGTTACATTACTTAATCTACAGTGACACATGCAACTAAATAGGATATAATAGTCATATGTGCAGTACTGACTTACCAGGCAACTCCAGGCTCATTGGTTGGGAGACACCCACCTCCACAATGGCAGCTAGTGTTTGTGGATGCTGTTCTGAGGGTGTCCCTAGACTGGCCAGTAGCTCCTCAGTGGGTGTGAGTGGGGGCTGGGTTGGTGGCCCACCACCTGTTCCACCTTGTTCCCTGGCGATTGCAGTGGCACACTGTTTCGCATGTCGTATCAAGTCCGTGCAGTGTCTGTGCACCTGCTGGTAGGTGTGGTTATGGCCACCCACATCATTAAACCTCCTGCGATGGTCCTGCCACAGGTCGTCATGCTGCTGGGCATGCTGTGGCACATGGCAGAATAACACCTCATAGTTCTCATGGAGGTACAGGATGAGGACATCATCCTCCTGGCAGCTGTATGCTAACAGGAGTGAATGAGGCATTATCTGTAAGACATAATGATGGTGACAGGTCACAGTATGACAGAGATGTACAGAGATACTGCTGCACATACATTTGTATTAAATCTAGTACATCTGCACAGTTATCTTTGAAAATCATCATGACACTGACATGACTGACATGTTTGTGTCACACACATGTAACACCTGTTATGCATTGGATATCATCACCATATAGGTGTGTCACCTCATTACATTATTCATACTCCATGTGAATGCTGTCTTGATATGGGCATGTCTATTTGCCTGCACTGGTGTTCTTACCTATCAGCACATGCCTGGATGTGTCCACAGTAATGCTGTTGACATCGATGCTGTGTATATGTCACATATCAACACATACATTGCCTTAATGGACTTGAGGAGTGACAATGCACACATACGCATGGAAACCTTTATATGCATGTGTTTTGCCATATACATCTACACAGCACTGTAGAGCAGTTCAACATCCTGCCACGGATCACCTGTGTTGCACATGTGATAGACATGGGACAATGGCTACCCGGACGTCAATCGCAGGGATGGTTATCAACTATAGCATGTACGGGGAAGGTTTCCTAGCTGTATCTGACAGACATTTTGCCACTACGAGGTGCATCAGTGCCACATTACTGATCCAGACAGTTGATAATACATCTACCATGCGGTCATCACACCATGTATGACAGAGATGACATGTGCAGCTTTGATGGACAGGGTTGCATGGTATAGCGGGAGTATGTCACATGTATGGCACAGGGATCTGTCCAGCATGTGGCAATCCTAGTAGTAGGACAGTGGCTGTCCATGACGTATGTCTTTCAGATCAGGATATGTACGTGTAGCATGTCCAACATCATAGTGTAGCACATGTCTTTATGCTAGGTAGCCAGCATGCTGCATAGTGGAGGTGAGGATTGTGAAGGCTGGTATCGCCCATCCTCACATGGCCAATACCCCTTAAAGGTGAAATGAGATCCAATATTGGTCACCCGAGTGCTGAGTATGCCTGTCCAATGATCTCCATGCTCATGGATGGCACCCAGTCATGACATGGGTGCCTCGTATGACTACCTAATAGGCCTGGAGACATCACCAACTCAGGGAGGTGAATTGCATAGCACCATCCCTTACACAGTGTCCATAATGTTGACCGCAGCCTAGGTGGTAGTTAATGGGTACAGGGATATTCACCTAGTGGTTACAATGCTAATATCATCTGTCAGATTGTGCACATATGTCACACACCTCACCCACAAAGCCCATTCTGTATGTTGTCCACAACACTGAGACAGCTATTGCTCATAGGTCATGGCCATTCACATCCTTACATACACAGATGCCTCACATTTGTCTGTGTGGTATGGGCTACAATGAGAAGGAGTACAACACATTAACCCTGTTTTACTGTAGCTGCCACTGGTGTGATATGCACATGTCACTCTGACACCTTTGTAGTGTTGATTCTGTCAACAGGCCACTGGTAGAACACTCCTGTGACATACGAAGGTACATGTAGTCAAACTTCCGTACTGTCATCTACGTCTGTGCTACTAACATCTACGTTGATAAAGGTTTATGGACTTGCAGACCATACTCAGCAGGGTAATAGTGCAGTGCCTCCAATTATGACTGTCGTTACCACTTGTGGGTTGATATTATCCAACACCCTATCTGTATTGCATTTACATGCTCAGCACTTGTTCAGAACTTGTGAGCACTTCATGAGCTACTAATTAATATAGCACCCATTCCAAACCATTTCTCACAAGTACAATGTCTGTCCTTACATTTCCAGCTTGCTTACAGTACAACAGCTGTTGTACACACGTAACTCACATATCTTGTGAGACCTGGTTGAATATACAGGCATATCCAACTGTCACGTACCAGTGCTATTGCCTGTCTATATGATGAATATGGCGTACATGTGGCAGTAGAGCAATTGTCTCATGTACACAGTCAATGCTCACCTCCCAACATACGACACTACAGCCTGTGGGAGATGCACATATGTAGCCATGCTGGGGGTAATGCTCTCACCAACTGAGACTGAACCTGACAGTCATGTGGGGACATGTAACATTTGCAACACACCCCACTCATCACCTAGTCTCACAAGATCTCCACCACCACAGGCCACACATAGTATGAGTACAACATTTGCAGAACCTCTCCATACTCTGTGTAGGCACCAAAGGCAGCCCCCATCACCAAACACAACAACAATAACTTATAGCCCACAGACTCATGTGTGCCCATCACATACAGCCAATAGGGTGTTATAACATACACAACACACCAGTCATAGGTGACTCTGTAGGCGGTCACACTGATGTCCCACTCAGCAGGCTACACAAGGCGATAGTCGCTTACATCTAGTTGTCAGGTAACTGGTTCTGCAACATAACCTATGCACCCATGCCACACCTCACCAGGTACAATTTGACTGTCATTATCCATGTTAGTGTGACTGCCCTGAGATGCAATGGTCAGCAAAACACGATACTTTGGCACAGATGACCTGCACCTGTCAGCCCTGGGAGTACAGATAACATGTAAGGCTCTTGCTGCTCCTATACTGCCTGTCTTGCACAGTTTCCAATAACATTCACCACCAGAATGGGAACAGGCAAGCAAAACATGGGTTCATGTGACTCGATGCTTGACATCTTCAACTCTGACACACACAGGCAAGGCACCCCTTATAATGGACGACTTCAATATCTCTGCAGTGACTGGGACCTGCCTCTAGGCTCCGCAGAGCACACCTGCACTGACAGGTTATACGCAGACCACACCTTTCAGTCATGTATATGCAGACCACACCTTTCATTCATGTAACCTGGACCGGAACACCCACGGCTGAGGTGTTCCCATATTCCACTATGTTGTACACACCTCCTGGCTAGTTACTTAGCACAATGCATCAGAGGTGATCCACGTGCAACTAACTGTGGCCAGAACTGCTATACACATTGTAACATGCTACGGATTCAACAACATACCCCACGGTTACCAGTCCTCATTTCTTGGTGTACTGGACAGTAGGGTTTCAGACAGGTACTACTGATGTGAGACTGACACTACCCCACACTTAACTGGGATAGCCACTCATGTACCAACACATTAGGCCAATGCTGTCCGGGATTCATAACCTCCACTCGGCTGGATCAACCCATACACACCACCTCCAAGACCAACAATATCCTAGACAGGGACACTATCAACATGTGACTGGTGTCCCACACCTGGGGATATCCCCTTGTTGGTGCTTTCCGAACATATGCTAATCACCCTTGTTATTCACATCCCGGCACCACACCCTTCACGGCATACACAGTACAAGATTACTACAAAGCCTACTACAGATGTCTTATGACAGCAGTAGTAAACATCATGACACCCGTGCAGATGGACAATGTACATACAAACACTGAAACATACCCCGGTGCACTTCATTAGCACTTACACGACTGCATGGATCATGCTATTCCAAACAGAGCCATGATGGTACCCACCAGATAATGAACGCCACTCTGGGGGTTCATTTCCATGGACATAATGTACAACAAAAGGTGGAGGCTGTTGCAAAGTGGAGTACAATCCCATGGGTGGGGTAGCTCACTGGTCAACCTCAGTAGGGCTATGGGATCCCTTATCACATACTCCGAACCTAGCTAATTAAACATTACTGCGACACATTCCAGGGTGTACCACAAGGCATTATGGAGGTATGTCAGTAGTCAATGGCAATACCCACATCTGCTCTGACATACGACAGTTACTCAGGAACATTACAGAACCAAGTGATGTTGGCAACATCCTGGTGGATGGGTTCAATGCTAACATTACACCCTCTCACTCCCTACAGGGCCACAATCCATGCAGGAACATTGCGGTGTCCCTGCGGTCACAACTACATGGTACTAACCTGCACTCTCTAAGGCCTGGAACACTGACTCCATGTGACTGTCCAACATCCCAGGCTGTGATTTGCACAAACCTCTGAACAACATGTCTCCCCACTTGGCCACCAGATTCAGTAATAGCCTTGTATCAGACATTGTGGCCCCTGAATGGCACACAGCAACAGTTATCACACTCCACATAGGTGGTGCCACAATGAACCAGAGGGACTATTTCCCTATATGCTTGACTGGACTGTTCTGCAAGGCTATGGGGCACATCATCATGGAAGTCATTCACAGAGACATTGGTGGGCTCCAGTCCTTTGATGACATCCAGGTTGGACTTGTTAGGGCCAGAGCATGGCTCCTACACCTGGTGGACTCCTTTGATACAGTTATCAGGGTAGTTGATGACAGTAAGGGGGTCCACACAGCCTACATTGTCCTTTCATTGGCTTTCATCACCGTTCTCCATTCTGGTATTGACAACATACACATCCACCTGCACATCGACCCCTATGTCTCAGGATGTTATGCAAAGTGGCTCACGGACAGGACCCACACAATGAGGGCAGCATACCTTAGTACCTACTGTATTTCAGTTACACTTGGCGTACCACAGTCCTCAGTCATAGGGCCCCTCATGTTTGGTATATGCTTCCCTGCAGTGGGCTAGCACAGAGGGACTTTCCCTGACTATCTTTCCAGACAACTGCATACAAAGTGCCATGATTGATCCACCACCTGATACTGACTCCCTCCATAAGGGTGTCACTGTGAAGGTTACCTGATATCAATATCATGGCCTCAAGCTGCATGACACAAGGTGCATGAACATCCCCTTTGCATTACACCAATCACCCACTGACTATCACATAGGTGGTAGTCCCCTACATACATGTCACTTTGTACGTGATTGTAGTACACACGTATGTAGCACCTACTCCTTTGATAACCATATTGCCAATGTAGCGTGGATATCCTTCTACGTGGCCACCCTTATCTGTACTGGGTTTGTAGCTGGAACATAGGCACCCATTGTACCTTTGAACTCCTGACGTATACACACATTCAAGGGTACAACACCCCGTTTAGGGTGTACCTTACAGAACAGCTACTGCTTTACATACCACAACATTAACACGCGATGAGGATTATTGAGCTCCGAAGGTTGACGTATGCGGCAGAACTACGGACACCGCAACTGTACACATTTGCATACTGCATACTCAGGGGTGACCTCTGCTGAATATACAGGACACATGTCCACAACAATATTCATGGATATAGTCCACATAAGCGATATAAGCAAAAGCCACTGAGAGCAACATGCTCATGGATATGTGCACACACGCAACGATGAGTGGGATGTGCTTGAGGGTTACATTCCCAAACCAGACACTCACCATCCTTTGGAACATGATTCCTATGTACATCACGCAGGGATACTCAGTAGCACTGTTCATGTAATACCTCACTTGGTGGATGGGAGACACACATGTACACCAGGGATCACTGCAGTGGCTGTACTGTGCAGAGGTACAGGTAACACATGGCTCTGCTGTTCACAGACAGGACACTACCTTAGAGAGGTGCCGCTGGTATAAACGCTGTAGTTGGGCTTACACATAGACTTGCCAGACAGCATAGTACCCCACTATAAACCTGTGAAGCTATTACATGTCCTTTGTGCATGGTTAATTGAGTAGCTCTTCCATTTTGATTAGCTATCGTGCTGTTACAGTGTCCCGTGACTACAAGCCATATGTATCCTGTTATTGTATATTGTACATGCCAATAGACGATACCTTTGGTATGCATGATATGACTGTTATGCTGTGTAGAATATCTGACATATCTACCTACAATACTGTACATTACACATATTTTACATATTATCCCATAATGCAAAGCATACTTGCACAGCAGGACCACCTTAGGCATGTCATTGTCGTTATATGCCCATACACATGCCTACTGTGACAGTATATCAACATATACTACCCCCTGCTATGGCACGTACTTGTTGGACATACCCTACCACTGACGGCGGGTGGTATGGAATTGTTCTGTTTAAAGCCCTCATGTAGCATCCCTTGTGGTGTCTGTGATGTTTACCTTGTGGCCCACTGCAGGACACACAATTTCTACAAGCATTACTATGCTCAGCAAGACATCACTACATAATACCTTTTCCCACTTTATGCATTGCGGACACTTTTAATTAATACAAAACAGGCTATACATACACTAACATACTGAGTGTTCTACATACCTTGTTAGCGTTCCAAACTTTCGTAACTATCTCTCTTACACTGTTTAAACAGTTCTATGGTATGAGCATACGGTTTGAATGTCTGGCAAGTCATCCTTATATACGTCGATACCTGTAACATGTGGTTTCCTGCCACCAATTGGTGTTTTTGAGTAAATTATTACATGCACATCAGCTGTGCAGCTACTCCATTCACCAATTATGTGGCAACAGTGGGGTATAATTGAATTCTCCACTTGGGCGTTGCCCATTTGCCCTACATACGGGGAGAGTATGTGTTTTGTTGTGTGCAATTGCAACTGCTATGTGTAGAGACATGGATATTTTGGATTCATGTCCCCCGTGGATTGTGTGTGACAGCTAGAGTATGTGGTTCTACATGTGAGTGTACCTGTCATCTCAACCATCTGATAAGGGACTATTGCAAACAAAACCTGTAACATCGCCGTCTGTTCCATTATACAACGGCTACGATTTCACATGGCACCTTTAAAAATGTGTCTCTCACAAGGTATGTTAAGGATTCTGCAGATGTAACTGAGTGAGTGGATGCTTGTGCTGTTATTACAGTCTGTATTGCTATAGTTTCGTGTGTGGGGGATGTAGGTGGGTGTACGTAGCCTATACAGGTTTGTGGGGCTTGCATTTCTACATATTCCATATATGTGTGTGGGCTCCTTCCCTAATTAAAGACCTATCAGTTAGTAGACTTTTGTTATGCGCATATACATTGGGCCATTGTTAATTGGTTTCTATATAGTATGCAGGTGAGGTTGATACTTCCATACCTCTGGAAATACAGCGATATGTAAAGGAATGTTACTAAATGACAGCTGTCCCATGTATTTCTGTCCCAGATATTTGCACTCATTGCAGTTGTGTTGGTAACTGAACCTCTTTGGCATGGGTTGCCACCTTTTCAAATGGCCATAGTGGGACATTTGCGGGACACACATCGGTGTTTACAGGCCAACACATACCCATGGTCAGTCCACGGGATAGCACATACTTTTATCCTGAATAAATACTTATTCTTGTAGGACTTTGGCTACTTATCATATTTGATGTATCATTTACGTTTCTCACATACAGGCATAACTATTTAATGCAACTATTACATAAAATATCGAACATAATTATGTCCTACAATCTTGGACATTTGCCCTTTTTTAATGTTTTATGTCAGGACACAACTGCCCAGGGAGGGGCTGTCCCTCCTAATGTGGGACAGGTGGTAACCGTATGCCTACGGCTAGCTATAACCACACCTACAGTAATGATCTACCTCCGAGTTAGCACTAACAGACACATGATGCAGACACACACACACACACACACACACACACACACACACACACACACACACACACACACACATTACACTCACATGGAAATGCACACGGCACCCTCAACACACACATACACAGACTACGGCAATCAAAAACACAGTTGAACACAGTACCTACGTGGACCACAACACCAGCAGCAGTAACTAAATGTCCCTTCATATCGTGATAATATTACTCGCGGTTCTAGTGTTCCGGTACTGTGTTCTTTTGGTCTTTCAGCCTCTTGGTTATGCGTGTCGGTATGTGACACATTCCATAGTTGGCAGTATCCTATTTATTTGTACCTCCATGGCTGTGTACATGTCATTGACCTATCTATATATTTGCAGATATCGGTGAATCCGTATATATCAACATATATCTCTCTATCACACTTTCTATCTGTATTATATATATATAGATGTCTATATATATATATATATATATATATGTATATATATATATATATATATATGTATATATATCTGACAGAGAGTGTGACAGGCAGAATACACCTTTCATTGTGTACTTGTCGGTGTATACTGTTTCCTGGACTCCACACATTTGTGCTTGAACCTGTCACATTACACACCTGCCGTAGGTACATCTTGGCTACCATAGTGTTAGGTGATTGTGTACATGATTGCGTGTTCTACTCCTGGCAGTGGTTGTTTTACCCTTCAGAGCAGGCGCTATTAGTACAGGGTGAATAATGCTGGTTTCACCTGTTCTGTACATCATTGACCGTTATTTGCGCAATATTCAGAGAAGCATAGCCCTGTTTCACGTATATCCGTATAGTCATATTTAAACGACGCTTACCAGCACTGGGTAAAGCATATTCCCGCTAATGTGTGCTAAACATGATCTGCTGACCTGCATCCGACATGCATTATTCGTGCCTTCGGGATTACGTTACATCCCTTGCAGGACGTGAGACCGGGAACATGCACGATGGTCACTGCATTTACCAGTTGGACATCTGGGATTTGTACATGTGTTATGGCATTTTGTATGTGGATTATACTATGGCTGTTACTCCATACTGCAATCACATGGGTAACTCAGTTAGTTTACATATGGATGAGTCTTATTAATGGTATGTCCATGTGATGTTTAATGGATGTGCTCCAGCATTGGGTATGTATATCACAGTGAGCCACACACTATAATGTGCTACACCTTCAAACGACCGTAGGTGGAGCATGCTGGGGTGACAGATACCTGTCATGGGTACACCCCATGCCTTGCCATGACATCCATGATTACATTACGTGGAGCCCCTCATTAACGCACCAGGGAATCCATGCAGAGTGTGTGGGGAACAGTGATTACACACATGGGATCCCGCAATTGCCTCTGCACCACTGAGCGACAGTTGGTTACTCAATGTTGTGGTGACAGCAGACACTGTTTGCCTCAATTGATGTATGGCCTCTGACAATCGGGTGTGTACCTACCGATGTACCTGGGAACCTATACACACAGTACCAACATATGCTGATAGGTGCGTGTACTGTTCAGGTGCTGACATTCCTTGTTCCAATAGCTGTTGTGTGTACAATGGTTGAGGGCTGCCTATGTAGGATTCACACAGTAGCCCACCTATACATTACAATTTACAGGTGGTCGTGTGTGTGTGTGCCATCCATTTTACTGTGTGTGCAGGTGGAGAGGTGTGTCAGTCCATAGGGGCCTTCACTGTCAGAGTATGTGCTATATGTTGCCTCTTTGCCAAGGCATAGGCATATTGGGCATGCCTCCATATGCCTACTGGGGCTGGCACAGGATGTTCGTGGTCTGAATCCCTCTGTGCCTGTGATGGCCTTGGCAGCTGCGGTGGTCTATGAGGGCCTTCACCATTTTGTCCCTGCTGCAGCTGTTTCCGCAGGATCATATTATGTAGCATGGCACATACTACGAAGATGTGGGCACACGTGCCTGGAGAGTACTGCAAGGTTCCACCAGATATGTCCAAGCAACAGAACTGTGATTTCAGCATCCTGAACACATGCTCTATGATGATTCTGGTTTGTGCGTGTGCCTCATTATGGCATTCTTGCATGAGTGTGTGTGCATTTCTGATGGGAGTCATCATCCATGGCTCCAGTGCATAGCCAGCATCCCCCACAAGGTGGCCATGTGGGATGTCCCCCCTGACAAATACCTGATACAGCTGTGAGGCATGCCAGATATGGGAGTCATGAGAGCTTCCAGGGCTGCCAGCACACACATCCATGATAATGCCCTGGGCATTGCACATGACCTGGCAGTTGATGGAGTGGAATCCCTTGCGGTTTATGTAGTGCCTACCATGCTCACCGGGTGGAGACTTGATATGTATGTGCATGCAGTCTATCACACCCAGTACCTCCGGGTAGTGTGCCACATGGTGGAAGTGACACATATTGCTGGCCAACTCCTCCTGGGTTTGGGGGAAGTATATATGCTCATTGACATGTGGTAACATGGCATCCAGGAACTGGTGTAGTACCCTGGATGCTGATGCCTGTGAAATCCCCATTATATTTCCAGTTGGCCAATTGGCCTTTGAAAGGTACCTGTGGCTAGTATTCACAAGCTTACACATACCTTCGTGTCCACTGGGATGGGTTCCCCTCTGTTGTTTCTGGATCTCAGGCGTGGCTGGCACAGCTCAACTATTTGCTGTAAGATGTCCCTGTCCACCCTGTAATACTCTACTATCTCCAGATCATGTAGCCCCTGGTAGGTTACCCTTGGTCTGAACACTCTTCTCCTCCAGGGCCTGCGGTGGTTGTCAGCATCATTCTCCACAACACCGTCAGTCTCTAACACATGGTGATGAATCACAGCTATGGCAGCTCCCAACATGTACATTTTAAAAGTTCCCCGTATGTTTACACCTATGGTGCAGTGTTTGGGAATACACAGGTGTGTGTGGGGTACTTTCACACTTTATACTATTGTGCTGTGAAGACCGATGATGTCATAGGGTGTGTATGTATGATCGTAGCTACAAGGTATCTTATGTGTTTTACGACAGGAACTACTATTGTGGTGCCTTTGGTGTTGAATTACATTTGGCTGCCGTGGATTACCTCTTGCCCTTCCCTTTACATTTCTTCACATTTCACCTACCATTTTCTGGCATGCATCCAGCAGCCTGCTTTCATTTGTACTTTCCTAGACCTGGCTTATCTTGCGTAATGTGTTCTATTGCCAGTCTACTGCAGGTTTGCTTTGCTCTGCTATGTCAGTTCTCCTTTCTTTGCAATCCAACACCTCCCCTATCCTGTTTTGCAGGTTTCTGCAAGCAGACTTGTCAGCTGACGTCGATTGCCCGCTGTGAGTTAATAGGTGTTAATTGCTCAGTTGTACTCTAATTACCCTACTGTGGCATTTCCTTATTTTCTTCCCCTGACCTTCCTGTTTGTGCTATGGTGCGCGGCGCGTGCATACGCTTACCGGGTTTTGGGCACATTTTCATCCCCATACACATGCGCTTTCGACCACCATATATGCTCTCAGCTAAACGATGCTATACCTACCTCCCCACCCCTGTCCTGCGGCTTTGCTTAGCAATGGCCAGGCCAGATTTGCATTGCTCCAATGTGCTTACAGCTATGGTGGCACACCCCACTGCTGATGTCGTGTATACCTCTGAGCCACTCCTCGGTGTTGTAGCACTGCTCCATATGGTACATCCTTAATCCGGCGGGAAGTTTGTGATTCAGTATTACCTGCCTCATTTGCATGGCATTGACTACTAATTCATACTTACCGCGCCAAACACTGTCACAGACCCTTAGCAACCCTTGCAGCTTGGTTGTGGTGTACCATGCATACCATTGAGTATTATGGTGAAATCCTGATTTGTATTACATTGCAATTTTATGACATTTGTATATATTTTCTTTGTATTCCCGTTTGCGCACACATGCCCTGCGGTTGTACTTTGCGTTACTGTGGACATGACATTAAATGTTGTTTTTTAGGTGTTCTTCATCTTTTCTTATACCATTGGCTGTATATTTAGCCATTGGCATATGTTAACTTTGCAATACATGAGTCTGGTCCGCTTTCATAGCTCCGATGCTCTGTTTGGAAAAATGTAAACTGTGTTTTTTGGTTTACATTTCTGTGGGCTTACGCTATGCCTGCACCACTTCATGTATCGCTATGTACCTTCATTTGCATGGTGCGGCACTGTGCATGGGTTGATTAGCATACCTAAGCCGAGGGCTGCGCAGATCTGGCGTACGCCGGTAGTGCACGTGGAATTGGATCGTACCTGAATCGCTCGGCGGCCATATTTGGCATTGTACCACCTGCGCCTGGTGCAAGCTTCATGAATCCCGGGGTATATCTATATCTGGGAGCAGAGCCTTTCATTAAAGACTGTTTTCATCTATGGTGAGGAGATTGAGCACAGCTGATCGAAAATGAGCTACAAAAAGTGCTGGCATTTTAACTTAGGATCACGATGCAGTAAAAATCAAGGAATATGCCCTTTTCCACTGTAGTGCAATCTGGGAGTTGGTATATATAATAACAGAGGGTGTGGGTGGCACAGGGGACTTGCCCCCTACAAAATCATCTTTTATATTTCTTTTTCAGTCCTTTCTGAATCAATTTATTTTGTTTTCTGAGATCGGCCTTTGGGGCAATATGGCATGGCAATTTGTGCTGTCGATCTAAAGTTAGGTTCCCATATAGTTCTATCTATCTATCTATCTATCTATCTATCTATCTATCTATCTATCTATCTATCTAATATCAAAGTCAAAATGAACTTGATTGTCATTCAGCCTACACAACAGTGCAACTGAACAAAATTGCATTACTTTGAACTCAATGTGCATACAACATATACTGGTAATATTAATTCAACAATAGCACATATACTAAAGCTAATCCAACAATAACAACCGTAAGACATTTATGCAGTGCAGTAACAAGTACAATGACATGCACCAAGACTATTCCACTTACATGTCTTCGTCAGTACCCAAAATATTGCACAGATAATATATTACACAGATCTGAATTAGACAGATTTCAAATTGCATGGAATGCTAACTTGGCATATTACACAGAATGTTAACTTGGCATTGTTAATATTGCACATAAGGTATAACATTGTACTTTCATAGAGTTATTGCATATGTCTGTGAACTACTTCAGCATTGTAACTCCAGACCTCAAGTGACCAGCATGGTGTATGTTATTACTGGAGTTCAGATGTCTGATGGCTTGTAGAAAAAATCTTCTATTAAATCCGGTGGTTTTGTAATGCAAGCTACGGTATCTCCCGTCTGAAGAGAAACACAAGAACAGACCATGGGCAGGGTGATTGCAGTCGTTGACTATTTTCATGGCTCTGCTGAGGCACTGAGCAGAGTGCAAGTCCTGGATAAACGGGATTGAGGACCTAATAATTCTCTCCACCACATTCACCACCCTCTGGAGAGATTTGCAATCTGAAACCATGCAGTTTCCATAAAACACCAAGATATTACTAGTCAGGATACTTTTAATGGTACCCCTGTAGAAGGTTATGAGAATTGAACGTGATAGCTTTGCTAATATTTCTCAACTAGCCTGAATTTTGCAGCATGTCCAGATTTTTACCTCATATTTTTTGGTCTGTTCCTCATAACATTTGTGGTGTTCTGGCAAATCATGGAGGAATGAAGTCACCAAATAATGTCAGATACTTGAGTTTCAGACTTCATATCCATCAAAAAATACACACCTATGCAAAACCTATTGTTCCAGCAACTTTCTAAGTTTCTAAGAGCAAGATTTAAAATCTGTCATTATTTTGGTTTTGCCCAGATTCCTTGCTCTGAGAGGTATATTTATATATCTATATATCTATATTTATCTATCTATCTGTATATTTATTTATCTATATAAATTTATATATATATAATATATATATATATATATATATATATATATATATGTATATATATATATTTATTTATATATATGTATGTGTATGTGTGTGTGTGTGTGTGTGTGTGTGTGTGTGTGTGTGTGTGTGTGTGTGTGTGTGTGTGCATAGTATCATAATGTATTGTTGCTTTTTTGTTCCCTCCAGTGTTTATAGGACTTATCCTGGTATAGAATATAGGCAGTTGTGAATGAAATAACTTACAGTACATCATTAAGGTCATGGAGGTATCGAGTTTGACAGCATCAGTGTTAGTCGTGGCATATACCTGAAGGAGTTACCTGCAACACACATCTGGAATCAAGGACCTTCAATGTTCAGAGGACTACTAGACTTCTATATCTTTGCTTATAGCTAAACCTCTATTTATATGTATAGTTATCGATCACTATATCTATATCTATCTCTATATCTATATCTATGCACATGATGCTATCTCTGGTGAATAAGTCTTTAGTTAACAGAGACTACTTGTGTTACTTTTAATCAGTTATGTTTGTTAGGTGCAGGAAATGTCATGGTGCTTAATGGTGACTGCTCCTATTAACTGAGCAGTTTAATTGCATGAAAATAAGTGGAGTGTCAGTTAATACTAATGTTTTCATTCCCTGACTGCCTTTCGCACATCTGTATTATCTGTTAGTGTGTGTGTAAAAGTGTTTATGGGTCAGTGCTAAAGTTAGGGCTTGGGAAGGAAATCAAATGAATGTTTTTTGAGTGTTTTTATATGTAACAGGATGTAGGTGTACATGCAATCATTTTTTGGTAAGGGTTAGAAAAAAGACTAGTTTAGGGGAGTGAGTTTCTTACATAATGATATTGTCCGGAAAAAAGATTCTTGGCAAGGTAATATGAAGGACTGGGATTAGGGGCAGTGGCTGGATTGTGGTTAAGGTTAGCTCACATGAGTAAGGGGGTAAAGGAGGATGAAACTGCCCTGCACATCCTGACTCATGTGAACTAACCCTAAGTCCTAACTCTGACACTTCTTCTATCTACAACGCTACACATTACCTTAACAAAAGCTCTTTCACTGCAGTACACTATTCAGACAAATTATATCTGGTGGTACGGTAAGATTTTTTTCTTTCTAGTTGAGCAATCTTAAAAAGAGTCTGCTTATTCTCTTTTTGTGATTGTTGTAACTTTATTTATTTATTTATTTGGTAGAAGTAAATTTCAGTGTTCTAAAATCAATGCAATGTTGATCAATGTTTCTGTACATCAGTTTTAGATAACATAGTCATATAAAATGTGTGTGTGTGTGTGTGTGTGTGTGTGTGTGTGTGTGTGTGTGTGTATATATATATATATATATATATATATATATATATATATATATATATATATTAGATCAGATATAGATATAGATATAAACTGAAATATATATATATATATATATATATATATATATATATATATATATATATATATAAATTTAAATATAAATATAGGTTACCAACAATTTGTCGAATGGCTACTTACCAAACCAGGAGAAACACAGGCTCAGCTAATAGGACATGCTGGTAGTATTTTTGTGCAAGACTGTGATACAGCCAGGATTAGAGAATTCGACCTTCCCTCCTGTAGAATGATCTTGGAAATGGTATATATAGTTAGCAGGGGCATGGGGATGAATTTGGGCTTGCCACCCTGCAAAAAACAAAACTTTTTTGTTTTTTTGTCTTATGTCTTTGTTTCAATAGGCAGCTCTTGGACAAGTTACATTCGATCAGTTACTATTCGATCAAAGCCATTTTCAGTGAATTAATGGGCATCCATAAGTATGAGTGCCATTTTAGGTGGTTGAATCATACGTTCATTCGCACATTGCCGGCTTTTTTCTGTTCATGATTGCAAAGAGTTATGGGGTGGGGTGGAATTTGTCCTCCCCCCACTGTAGTGCAATCTTGGAATTGGTATATATAATTGGAAGGGGTGTATGTGTGTGGGGGGGGAGTGAAGTGGGGTTGCCCCTTCAAAAATACTATTTTTTTTTGTGTTGTGAAGATCAAGCAGTCGTGCTTAATCTTTTGAGTTTCATTTAGATGAGTATATAACACTCATATATTATATATATATATATATATATATATATATATATATATATATATATATATATATATATATATATATATATATATATATATATATATATATATACACACATAAATAAAAAACATATATATACTATGTGAACATTGGTTTTATCTGATTGTCACTGTTGCTGTGACATGGTGATCCCATGTGCAAAAACTGGGAAAAAGGGGCTGTGGATGGATGGATAGATGGAGATAGATAGATAGATAGATAGATAGATAGATAGATAGATAGATAGATAGATAGATAGATGGATAGGTGAGTGTGTGTGTATGTAGAAAAACTATGACCATTAAACTGCTAGAATCTCCCTGCCTCTCTATGTGCACTCCAAGATGATGAGACAAAACATGAAAATATACACTTACGCGGACACACACACACACACACACACACACACACACACACACACACACACACACACACACACACACAACACAAACACACAGATATAGACCCTATAAGTTAACTGCCCTTTAATATTCTTTTATTGTAGTCAATTTACATGAGTTAGGATCCTTTAACATTCTTTTATTTCTGTAATCATATTTTTGCAACTTGGGTGTTTTGGTTCTGTCAATAAAATGATGCTAAAGAGAAGCACTAGGGTTGCATATTTCTGAATTAAACCCCTTGGATGCTATTTAATTATTGCACTATTTTTTCTTCATTCTAAACAACTAAAATAGATTATCTGGATGAAAGTTACATTTGTTTATCTTGTGAATGAACATTCATACTTCAGTAATAAGTGTTTTCCTCTTTTTATCTACTGGTTTACATTTTAATCATGAACTGTTTGTATACTATGTGTCACTGAACAACATTCATACATACCTATCATTTTCAGTTTTGTAAATAGAATTTTGTCTATCGTTTTTATATGATCCATCTGCCAGTTTATCACAATACCACTGAATTATGGTAAGGTGATTTAACAGTATGATGGAGTGACTGATAATGTAAGGTGAGCTGAGAACTTCAGCCCATCTTATAGTGCAAAATAAGAAAAGATAAAAACAAAATATAATAAAAAAATTAAAAAAGTCATGGATCAAATCAGTCAGAACACAGGGAACCTAGAAATAAGAAGTTATGTACTCACCATAACGTTCCATCTGAGTAGGTATCTTAATTTGTCTGCAACCTTTGGGATATGGATCTGATCTCAGATCCGAGCCGGCAACATCTACCACAGCATAGATCCGAGCTCCTATCTCCTCCCTTTACCCATAATCCCCTGCCAACCCTGACTGACCTCAGATCAAGTTTGCCCCATATAACAACTGTTACTATGTCCCAGAAGGGACTCATCTAGGACAACTCCTAGTCAGAATCGTATTGGTCAGGGGGAAGGAGGGGGGGATGGTTGCAGACAAATGAAGATACCTACTCAGATGGAACGTTATGGTGAGTACATAACTTCTTAATCTGAAGTAGGCACTTCTTTTGTCAGCAACCTTTGGGACAGAGTCCCCAGCTACCTGAATCTTGGGTGGCCCTTATGTAAGGATATTCCGGAGCACTGCAGAGCCAAAGGATGCCCTACCTTGGGAGACAACATCCAGTTTGTAATGGCTGATAAAGGTATGAGATGAAGCCCAAGTGGCTGCGGAACAAATATCATCCAAGGGAACCCTAGATCTAAACGCAGCCGATGTAGCAACAGCTCTAGTAGAATGAGCGTGGACTCCCTGAGGTGCAGGCCTTCCCGAACTGTGATATGCTAAGAGGATACAATTAGTTATCCACCGTGATAGGGTAACTTTAGAAACTGACTTGCCTAAATTAGTTTTTGCGAAGGAGACAAACAACTGGTCAGATTGTCTATGACCAGCAGTTCAATTAATATAAAAACGCAATTGTCTGTGCACGTCCAAAGAATGTAGTTGATACTCTCCTTTGTTCTGATAGTTGGGGAAGAACATGGGAAGATTAATAGATTGATTAATGTTAGCTTCCGAAGATACCTTAGGTAGAAAGGACGGATTGATCCTGAGGTAAACTCTATCTTGATGGAAGGCCAAATACGGTGGTTTGACACAGAGAGCCTGAAGTTCAGAGACTCTTTTAGCTGAAGTAATGGCCACCAGAAAGGCCGTCTTCCAAGAGAGGTATTTAAGATCAACCATGGCCGCCGGCTCAAAAGGGGGCTTTGTCAAGGCCTGTAGAACCAACGATAAATCCCATGGGGGTACTACCTCCTGAACAGGAGGTCTGAGGAGGAAGGTACCCCTGAGAAAAGCTTTACAGAGCTTGGAGGTAATAAGAGGGCCCGACTCATGCCCTACATGATAGTGCGAAATCGCTGCTAGTTGTACCTTGACTGTAGAGCAGCTAGCCCCCTGATGAAAGAGTGTAGTTAGGAAATCCAAAACTGAAGTTAGAGGTGCCGTAAAAGGATCTAAGTGACGGTGCTCAGCCCAGATGGAGAAACGTTTCCACTTACTCCGATAGACCTTTCTGGTGGATGGCTTGTGTGCTGCTACTAGAATAGCTTTGACTGGTAAGGAAATTCCGGGAGTCCTTATCAGGAGTGGAACTGGAGCAACCAAGCCGTCAGCTTGAGGTTGACCAGGTTGGGGGTCGGAAGACCCAGAGGGTGAGTAATGAGATCCGGAATGGGATCCAGAATCCAGGGCGGATGAATCATGTGAGACCATAGGTACGGGAACCACGTCTGACGAGGCCAGAATGGGGCAATGAGGATCATCTTGCTCCCCAACCGACTGGCTTTCTGTAAAAGTTTTAGCATCAGGGGCAGTGGAGGGTGAGCGTAAAGAAGACCGGGAGGCCAAGCATGTACTAGAGAGTCTCTCGGGGACTCCCCCTGAGGGTGGATCAGAGCGAAGTAACTGTTGCATTTGGTATTTGAGGGAGAGGCAAAAAGATCGCAACAGGGTTGCCCCATCGGGCAAACACTCGCTCCGCTACTAGAGGATTGAGAGACCATTCGTATGGGGTCAGAATTGTACGACTGAGCCTGTCTGCTAAGATGTTGGACCGTCCCGGAATGTGCATTGTAATGAGAAAGCAGTTGGTGGATATCGCCCATTCCCACACTCTCATTGCCTCGCGACAAAGAGGATAAAACCTGGTTCCCCCCATTTGTTGATGTACCAGACAACTGACATGTTGTCCATTTGTACCGCAATCGTCCCACTTGGAAGAAGGCTGTGAAGTGACTGCAACGTCAAAAGCACCGCCCTCATCTCTAGGACATTGATATGCAAGGAGGTCTCTATGTCGTTCCACGTGCCTTGGACTGTTCTGCCTGAATAGTGCCCCCCCACCCCAGGCGAGAGGCGTCCATGGTCACTGTGGCGATGGGAGGAGGCATCGAGAATGGGCGTCCCGTGTGGAGGCTCGGAGACTGGAGCCACCATATGAGCGACCTTCTGCAAGCCCTGCTTAGGGGAATGGGATGAGACAGAGTGTTGTGGGACTGGGACCATTGTACCTGGAGGGTCTGCTGTAGGACCCTCATATTTAGATGGGCTAAGGGCAGCAGAGAAATTGCTGCTGCCATGGATCCTAGAGCCCTCAGGACCAAATCCGCCGGTGGGGCTTGGAGTAGGAGGATGGCCTGTACATGTAACCTCAGGTTCTGAAGCCGATCTGGAGTCAGGAAAGCAAGCATTAGTCTGGAATCCAATCTCGCCCCTATGAAATCTATTACCTGTGTAGGAGCCAGAGAGGATTTGGCCATGTTGACAGTCAACCCTAGGTGTGGAGCAAGATTAAGGAAGTAATCCCTGCATGAACAGAGTAGATGCCTTGTTGGGGCGATGAGGAGCCAGTCGTCCAGGTACGGGAAGACCTGAATTCCCTGGAGTCTCAGGTGGGCCGCTATTACTGCCAAGACTTTGGTGAACACCCTGGGGGCTGAGGTGAGACCAAAGGGGAGGGCCCTGAACTGAAAGTGACTGGCTCCCAGCCAGAAGTGGAGAAACCCCCTGGAGCGTCTGTCCACTAGAATGTGATAGTACGCATCCTTGAGGTCTATCGAGCACATCCAGTCATTCTCCCGTAACAGAGGGAGAATAGATTGCAGCGTGACCATCCGGAACTTTTCTTTGGGGACTGCCAGGTTCAAGAGAGAGAGGTCAAGGATGGGCCTCAAGTCCCCCGTCTTTTTTGGCACCAGAAAGAACCTGGAGTAAAACCCTGATCCGAGCTGATCTGGGGGGAAGGGTTGGATGGCTCTTTTTTTGTAAAAGTTGCTGAATTTCTGTAGCAGCCGCCTCCCTCTGACTGGGTGGTACGTCGGGGAGGCTTTTGGTTTTGGGGTTTACAATAAAGGGGATTTGGTAACCTCTGGATATTATTCGAAGCACCCAGCGATCTGTCATTATGGACTCCCATGTTGCTAGGTGCCTCGAAAAACGTCCCCCGACTGCCTCCAGAGAGGAGCAGTCGGGCAACCCCTCAGGGGTTCTGTGTGGGTCTCTCAGAGAAGGGTTCGCTGGACCCAAAATTCCTGGGACCCCCTCTGCCTCTAGGGTGGCATCCTCCCTGTCCTCCTCTGCCACGAGAGGACTGGTTGTCCGGAGCAGAGTGGGATTGCTGCGATTTCCAGAACCACATCTTCTTCTGACCCTTTTGGTTCTTGGAAAAGGAAGTCTGGGGAGCAGAGAAGTGGACTCCGAAGGCAGACAGAGTCTTCCCGTCTTTCTCGCTCTGGACTAAAGTGTCGCGAACGGTTTTGCCGAACAGTGCAGAACCATCAAAGGGGGCATTCACGAATGACACCTTAAAGGGTTCCGAGAAGTCACAATGTCGGAGCCAGGCTTGTCGCCTCATGACCAGGCCAACTCCGCCAGCTCTAGCGGTTCCCTCAGTGGCGTGAGACAAGAGCCGCATAGAGGTGTTAGAAACGGAACGTAGAGTAGACATTCGGGAGGAGTACAGTTGTTTGCCCCCTTCCGACATGGACTCTGGGGGGGAAGCAGCGTATTCTTTTATTAGATCCCGTGTGCCATATATTTCCATGCCCTTAACAAGAAGGTTGCTGAACTGAAGGCCCGCTTCCCAAGGTGGTCCATCGCACGAGACTCCTTGCTCGGTGGGTGGACCGCAGAGCTCTCCTGAGCCAACTCTCTCTTTGTGGCCGCTGCCACCAACATGTCATCCACAGGGGGACCTCTGCTCCAATGGGTTCTCTCTGCAGGGGCACTCAAGATCCTATCTGGGCGCTTGGGGACTGGTTCTACAGTGTCTGGCTCCTTCCAAGCCCTGGTGGAAATAAGGTCCACCAGGGGGTCGGGGGGAGGGGACACCCAAGAGGTAGATGGCCCTGCCTCGAATGCCTCTAGGAATACGGACTCATCAGAGGAAGCCTTGGGGGCAGACCAACCCCCCCAATCCTAAGCATTTCCATGATGTCTCCAAAGGAGACATCCTCGGGGGGGGTGATCTTGGGGAGTCTTCCCCTTCATCTAAGTCCGTATCTTCTGTAAGGGACTCGGGGGAGTCCACGTGCCTCCTCTTACACTTAGCCTTGTGAGGAACCTCCTTGGGGGGGCTGTCCGAGGAAGCCTCACCCGCAATGTCATGTTCCGAAGGAACACCCAGAGGTGTTGAAGCAGACTGCCCCAAGGCCGGGTGATGGGAGCCTGAACCAGCTGAGAGGGAGTGCAGGGGGGAGCCGAAGCCAGGACCGGAGGCCTGGATGCACTCAACAGTGCCCTCTCCACCGCAGCGAAAGCCGAGGGGGAGCTGCCCTCAATCGGATCCGACAGCCGACTCCCACTCGGATCCAAAGCAGGGATCGGACCCGGGGCCGAGACCATCGGATCCGAAGGACCCTTGTGCTCCGACCGGGACGGAGCCAAAGGCACACCGAATCCGAAGCTCAGTCCACGGCTCCAAGAGGTCGGATCCGACAAGCTCGAGGGACCAGTCGGAGCGGAAGTGCCCATCAATGTCGGCTCCGACCCGCCCCCGGATCCAATGCGGCTCAACTCAGAACGCTCCGAACCCAGAAAACGGGTCAGAGAAGGAGCGATTGGAGCAAAAAAATGGGGTTGAGCTCCCCCCCGAGGGGGGGGGGGGAGGCAAGAGCACTCCCATCTGCAGCTGGACCTGGATGAACCTCCTCATCAACCGGTCCATGTCTGCATCTGACATACTAAAAGTGGACCTTGAAGAGGCCACCGAGGCAGGCCTGGAGTGCCACCTCGATGACCTCGACGGGGACCGGGTAAACTCCTCCTCGGGTCCCAGTGAGAAGCAAGGGGACCAGATCTGAGGAGGAGGCAACCCAGAAGCTCTGGAGGGAGAAGCCCATTCAGCTCCGACAAGCTCGAGGGACCAGTCGGAGCCGAAGTGCCCAGCACTGTCAGCTCCGACCCGCCCCCGGATCCAATGCGGCTCAGTTCCAAACGCTCCGAACCCAGAAAACGGGTCAGAGAAGGAGCGATTGGAGCAAAAAAATGGGGTTGAGCTCCCCCCCGGAGGGGGCGGGGGGGGAGGCAAGAGCACTCCCATCTGCAGCTGGACCTGGATGAACCTCCTCATCATCCGGTCCATGTCTGCATCTGACATACTAAAAGTGGACCTCGAAGAGGCCACCGAGGCAGGCCTGGAGTGCCGCCTCGATGACCTCGATGGGGACCGGGTAAACTCCTCCTCGGGTCCCAGTGAGAAGCAAGGGGACCAGATCCGAGGAGGAGGCGACCCAGAAGCTCTGGAGGGAGAAGCCCGTTCGGCGGGCGGGGCCGAGGAGGAGTCCTCATCCCACCGCTTATGGTGCTTCTCTCTCCGCTTGGCTTTCCTGGCCTCCCTATCCTCTGGAGCCGAAGCGGGAGGTTGAGTCCCGACCGGAGGAAGGGAGACAGGAGTGGCCGCCACCGAAGGCTGGGTAGCGGCCACAGAAGCACAGGAGGCCGGAGCCAGATCTGGGGGCAAAAGGCCCGCCAGAATCAGCTTCGACCTCCGGTCCTTAAGTGCCCTGGGGTTGAATGCCACACAGATCGTGCATCCAGAGGAGAGGTGTTCAACCCCAAGGCATCTAACGCACCGAGTATGGCCATCCACCGGTGAAAGCTTATGGCCACTCTCGGTGCACTTTGAAAAAGTGGCTTTAGGGGCCACCGACATTATAAAATAAAGGAAACACACCCACTAGGCCCCTATACACGCCACACACACACATTATGACCAGCGAGGGCAGGGAGGAGAAGGACCACAAATTAAATTAAATTAAATTTAAGAGAGGTAAAAAAGGGCTATAGGGAATGCCTAAACAATCGCTCTCACTCACACAAAGAGAAAGGAAGAAAAATGAAAAATTGAAAATTTTTTTTTCTCATAAAGTTCGACTATACCAGGAGCTCAGGAACCTAGCTTGTAGCTTGAAGTGCAGCAAACTAGATCTGAGGTCAGTCAGGGTTGGCAGGGGATTATGGGTAAAGGGAAGAGCTAGGAGCTCGGATCTATGCTGTGGTAGAAGTTGCCGGCTCGGATCCGAGATCGGATCCGTATCCCAAAGGTTGCTGACAAATGAAGTGCCTACTTCAGATCTCTGGGCTTGACTGAATTTGTATCTGTCAAGGGCAGGTCATGCATATTCAGCCTGGTGGATTTTTTGAAAAGGTCACCAAAGCAAATGATGAAGGCAAAATGGTACACACCATGAACCTTGACCTGGCCAAAGCCTTTGACATGATTCCCTACTCAGGTATAGTAGAAAAGCTTAATAAACTGGGAAGAAACCCCTATGCCACCCGCATGATTGCCAACTGACTCACAGACAGGACTCAGTAAATCAAATAGGGGAAGGTGCTTCCACAAAGAGACCAGTTAAAGCCCTGCTACTATACTTGCTATCATACAGACTGCTAAGAGGTGACGTGTCTGGCATAAAAAGCATCTTCTAAGCCAGTACTGATGGATTTACTGAACATCAGCAAATCAAATGGCATCATAACTACTCAGTCTAGTGATCTAAACCTCTTTTGCAACATCAACAGAAAGGTTTGGATACCACTGCTCTGGAACAGACTCCCCATCCTCATCAAACCAAGTTCCTCACTTTCCATTTTCAAGCGCAGCATGGATCTATGGATGGAACACCAAAAGTTTACCTCAGGATTTTCCTCTGTACGATAATACAGTAATGTACAGAGGCAGCTCCTAAATGCTTTACCCATGTATGAGTCCCCTCAAATTATTTATAGTATGATTCAAGTTATTGTCATTAAGGGTGATATATAATTATTAACCAATGGGTGGGTAAGGCCAGTCTGTAACCAAATGAGAAAGGTTAACTTGAGCTCTAAAAGGGAAATCAGCTAGGCTTAAAATGACTTACAAGGGCAGCTGGCCTATTACTTAGCTATGAATTGATGAATCTACTAATGCACATTAGAAGAAAGCCATGTGATGGTAGGCATGACAAAGAAAGATTGATGATAATAATTATAAAGAGAGTGTGAGTGGGCCTGTTGAGTATTTTTCTATATAAGCCAAATTACAGCCAATAGCCAGTTGTAGAAACTTCTCCTCTGGTTCAGTATTCTGAGTTCTGAAGTCATTCTCAGAACTAATGTTCAATATAATTTCCTGCAGTGAATCAAGACGCTTAATGAATAGGTGAGATTGTCCAAGTGAAAGCCTAGACACAGGCATTTGGCAAAAAGGTTTGGAATCACTATCAAATGATTTGACCAAAAGATCTGGAGTAGATCACATTTCAAGAAGAACTCATGTTACATCATACAAGGCAATGAATAGCTTATAGTTTAGAGTACTAATAAAATTGATTTAGGTAATGAGGAATCTCATGATTGCAGAATGCATGGCAATGTTTGAGAAGCATCACAGAACTGCAACAGCCAGACAATGCATTGATAAGCAGTTTCCATTCCAAAATGAGCTTTTCTGACTATGGAGTCAGCAGTAGGAATCATTCGACTTAAAGGGAATGTGGGTATCTTTATCAAAAGCTCAGGAATCATAGTTATGAGTGTCAGAACTACAAAATATAAAATGCGACTGGTATGTCTTGGAACTCAGTGCTGTCAAGACATGAAAAGATTTTTGTGTATGCCCTGCCATGGGGAGCTGTGTTTCCAAAATCTTGCTGGATTTATAACCTAACTCCAAGATTTCAGCTCCTCAAAGTAAGGTAAACATTAAGAGTTTGCACAGTATTAGACTCATTAATTCTCAGGTTTTTGCATTTTTTTTATTTCTTTTCAAAGGAATGAAACCCTGATCCTTGGAATTTCAACAGAAATCTGAACAGGAAAGGTGCTTCTGATGACTACCTCTTTAAATCTGTCATCCACATAGTATTCTTGCATACCAAATTTACAGTTTATAGTTCAGCTTTAACCGCACATTTTCCTTACTGATAAAGAATGTATGGCATTAGTTTGGCAAGAAACTGAGATGTGTAAACTGCGGAAGAACCGCCACAAGTACTCTGAACAGAGTAATTAGGTCAATAGAACTTATTTTGTCTTTTCAAAGCTCTTCCAGCGTGAACAAAACTGTTTTTGGCCAAACAACTGGAAGGTAGTTCTTTGCTTTTAATGAGAACCTATGTATCAAAAAGTTAGTTAATCTGCTAAAGAATGTGATGGATTACTCTATCATTAACATGACATAAGAACTTTTCATCTATTCCATGATACTCAACTTATCCACATCAGGGTCATGGGGAATATGGACTTTATCCTGGCAGCCAAAGGGCATTAGCAGTGACACATTAATTCTGGCAGGACACCAGTCTATTATATGATGCTTAATTACACCCACCTACACATTGTACTTACATCTACACAGGCAATTTGGAGGATTGCAAATTCAGTTACAATATATCTTTAGAATATCAGAGGTCAAAGGAGAACATAAGACATTGTTATGCAGACAAAGCAGGCTATGCAGAGTCTATACAAAATCTTCCCCCAACCAGGAAACAAACTGAACAAAGAAGTGCTTTGAGGTAGCAACATAAACAGTTTACCACAGATGGTATAAAAACAATGGAAACAAAATTAGTATAGAACAGTATTTATTCCCTGAAATATTTAATAAGAGAGGGATGGTTCTACAAAATACCTTGCAGTTTCACTCTCTGAACCTTGTCACTCAAATATTTTATCATTAGAATGTTGACCTAGCTGTGAAATTATGGCCAAGGGATACTTTCTTAAAGCTGAAAGGTTTGGAATGGCATAGAAATTATGTTAGTGTACCTCTGTTTTCTCAAAGCATGATGGATGTAATCCTTAAATGTTATAAGAGAAATAGTGTTATCACAGAACGCTTATAAAGCATACAGATATCTGAAAGTATCCTAACTATATGACGTTCACTCATCTGCGATTCCAGGTGATGCATGATTTTAAGTAATGAAAATAGAAAGGATATAGGCCTCTAGTACATCACTCCTTCCACAGTGACACAGCCTTTGGCCCCTTCAGCAACCAGATAATGGTGAAGATGATGGAGAATCCATGACATTCAAGCCAAGAGACATAAAGGTGGTGGAAAGACAGCAACTGCCAGAAAAGAAATTATCACTGACATCAGATAAAACAATTGCATCCCTCTAGAAAATAGATCATAATCATATTCTGACTGATACATTGCATTAGCAAAGATAAAACAAATCAACAGATGTACTTGTTAAATCTTTTAGTCACATGCAGTGACTTAGTGATAGAGGAATGTTCACAAAGATCAGTGATGGTACAGTTCGTATTGGTTGCTTATAGTTATCAGGAAGAATTTGTTTATGTATTTTTTTTCTGGAATGTGTGCTTGATGATTGTGAGCAACTAATGCCATTTAAGTCTAGTCACCCTAAGGATAACCCTAGAATCCTAACCATGAAACTCTAACCCTATCCGTAATCCTAAAACTCAGTCCATAACCCTGACACTCAAACTCTAACCTTAAAACTAAAACTCAGTCCCCGACATTAAAACTCTAAACCCTGACCAAAAGTCTTTACTTCTAAGTGGTAAAGACCTGCACCATAAACCTGAAATTTTAATGGACACTTTACATTTTAACTCAGAAGTAATACAGAACATTTTTTTGCTTAATTCAAAGCCATACTACTTTCATTCAGCTTAAAATCACTTACAAGTAAACTAAGTCCAAAAAACTCCAAAAAATGCAAAAAAAAAAAAAAAAAAAAAAAACACTTGGAAGGCAAAACCAGTAACAGAAAAAATAAATAAATAAAACTAGAGGTTAACTGTACAGTGGCAAAAAACAGCAAAAACAACATATGCCTGAAGAAAGACTTGTATTCTGTTCACAAATAAGTGCTAGCAGTTTGTCTGAGTTAATAAATGTTTAAGTTTATAAGATTTAGTTGGGGTTCCTGCAGTTTTATGCCACTGTACACTTATTTTCCAGACTTACTCTAAGTTAGCCTTACCACGAAAATGATATTAGGAAAGGTCCCAAATAGGGAATGGATAGAATAAAAAGCTTTATGCAGGGTGGGGTTGGGTGGGAGAGGTTATGGCATTCAGTGATGATGGTACTATATCTTAGTGCTTTATCTACCTGGTTAAAAAAATAAACAGTGATTCCATTGGAGTATCTACCTCACTTCATATAAAATAAAAGTTATTAACCTGAATCAAACGTGAATTTAAATCTGGAGGTGGAAGAAGAGTTTCTCAATGATTGATCAAAATGCTGTCGTGGATCATAATCAAACTTAGCTCACATAATCACATGACAAGTACGCAGCAGGCTGATGTTAAATGTCATTCAAAACAAATGCCTCCGAAATTATCGCAGACTTTAATAAATGTAGAATTGGCTATATGCATGACAGGGTCAGGTGATTCAATTTAGAGTTGGTAAGGATGTCACAGTTTATATAGGAAGAAAAATTCTAGGTTACATACAGAGAATAATTCACTCACTCATCACTTCACAAGTCCTTTCTTGAAGCCAGACATAATTCTTAGGGTGGGGAAAAACAGTACAGAAACCGATGTCAACCATGTCATTTACTTTCACTCATTTGATGACAAGGAATTCTACTGACATAGGGACAAGAACAAGTCTAAATATGCAAGACAGCATAACATTTTGCATGATTATTCTGGGACAGTGTACAAAATAAAGCATTAACAAAGTCAGAGTGGAATTGAATGTTAAGGTACCCACACAGTTGTTAATTTACTTGCCTATATTTGTAGTTATCTGGAGATGAAAGTGTGACTTGTTCCTTTCTCTGTTAGATACAAGCCAGTTTTTGTAGGAGTATCTCTCTAGGCAAGCAATAGGGATGAGATGTCGGTAGAACCTGAGCATCAAAGTATGGGCTTGCTGTTACAGAGGAAAATTATGGAAAAAAAGCTGATTTAACACAAAGATAAAGGCCAGATGAAAGCTGTGAAGAACATGCACCATTATGAAGTAGCAAAGACATGTGAAAGAGACAACACCAGTAACCTGGTTTACTACAAGAGCTCAAATACATGGTCCCAGATTCAGGGACTTGGGCATCTTGTAGCTTTTCCAGGCTACAACTCGCACTCATATTCAAATATGAGTTTGGCAAGCAGCTAGGAAAGTAGTGGCAGCTGGTGGAAGTGTAGATTTGGGCAAATGAAGTTTGAGGTTTAGAGAAACATGAGGGGAATTTTATGATAAGGAGGAAGGAGGAAAGATTATGTTTAGGGAATGAGATGGGAGTTTTAGATTTTAGGGTGGAAAGAGACTTCTAGGTTTAGGGAGCAGGATGGGAGTCTTAGCTTTAGTAAGTGGGTGGGGAATTTTAAGATTAGGGAATGATCATCAAATTTAGGTTTCGGAATGGGGTTGGAGTTTTTGAATAAGGGAGCAAGGACTCAGGTTAGGAAGTTGGTGTGACAATAAATAGGGCTGTGATGAGACCTTACAGTTTTATAGGCTTGGGTGTTGGGACAGATAACTAGTTATGAGTGACCAAGCTACTGAGAGTTTGAGCAATTCATTTTTCAAGTAAGCAGCAGTGAGCAAGTGTGACACAGGCTACTAGTGCTTGTAGTTCAACCCAGTAAACAACAGACTGTGAAAAGCAGGAATGAAAGTTCAGTGATGGATCAAGAGATGACTTTATCAGAGACAAGAAAGGCCTGAGGTGACTATAGCACCAAGAAAAGCAGAAGCCTAGAGAAGGAATTGCATCAGATATGAAGCAAGAGAGAGAAGCAGAGAGTCTGGGAAATTGTGTAAGGAGTCTTCACAGAGCTGAGAGGAAGAGCAGGAAGGAAGACTGAAGTCCCAAGTTCATTGTCCTTTGAGGAGCAAGAAGGGAGTAAGACTCCATATTACTGAAACCACATAATGGCAAGGCCCGAGATCTCTCAATTACATTGGGCCTGAAGTGAAAGAAGGTATAGGGCTGAGTCATTAGTATAACTGAAGATGTTTAACCTAATTTGAGTTGGGCTACAATTAAAAAAGAAGTGAAGAAATATAAATAAAAAGATTGTTTAATGTGAGAAGAAATAGAAAACATGCCATAAGTATTTTTGGAAAAAGATATCTGAATTAACCAACTATGTAAATAGGTAAGTGTAAGTTGGGCTTATGTTAAGTATTAGAATAAATATTGACCTTTTATGAACAGATAAAATGAACAGTTGTGTCCACACATGAGAAATGATATGTGAAAGTTAGTTACAAGTTAAGCGTTGGTAGATAAAGATTCTAGTGTGTTAATAAATTTGAGTCTTTCAGGTGGGAAACTTGTTTATAGAGAGTATCTGGATTCCTCAGAGATGAAAGCATGCAATTTAGTGCACCACAGTCTATCAGAATGCATTTCATCAAAAAAAATATTAAAAAGATGACACTGCATGAAATTATCTAATAGCAGAGGTAATAAAGTTTGCTCTTGCCTTTTCTGTTGTATAATTTTAGAGTTAGCATAAGGATGAGTGGGTTAAAAAAACACATGTGAGGGATCCACCAAAAACAGTTGTAAGCACAGCATAAAGATTCAGAATTGTAGTGGACTGGCTGAAGAAATATATGGATAAAACAACTGATGAGAACAGACAGCTAAATTGTTAAACGTTATCAAAACTCACCGATAGCAAAATCAGAGATAGGGAAATAAATACAATGTTAACTGTAATTCAGTTAAATATCAGGTGATTTGAGGCTAAAATATTGATACATAGACACATAAAAAAATCACAAAAGTGTCTTGGCCAACTGTTATGTACCTCATCTTATGTCGTGGACAGGGAGAACAGAGGAGTAATAGCACTACGGTCAGGCTGACAAGTTTTACTCTGCAAGTTTTTTTTTAAACAGCTTTATTGAAAATATTATTGTAATGAAAAAATAATTTGAAAAAGATTGAACAAGAATTTTTGAAGTAAAATATTTAAAAAGAGAAAACATTAATACAATAACTATAATAACAAAAAACTATATACAATGATGTTCACTGTAGATCAAATAACAGGATCAGTTAAATTAATAGTTTTGTAAAAAAAAAAGGATAAGGGAAAAAGGAAAAATAAGAAAGATCACTGCATTAATCATTTATCTAGTTCTTTAACTAATAGTTCATGTAAGTTTTCCCATTTGTAATATAAATTTGTATTCCTCATAGATTTAGATTTAATAGTCAACATTTTTAACTTAGATATTTCCAAAATAAGACCTTTAAATTCTTTAAATGAGGGAATAGATGAGGACTTCCAGTTTTTTGTAATTGTTTTCCTGGCAATGGACAATATAGACCAGAGCAAAAAATATTTACTTTTTTTTATACAGTGCGGAACAGGTGTGTTGAGTAATACAAGTGATTTGGTGAGCGCAAAATTGTCTGCATAAATTGCCTGTAAAAATATTAACTTCTTCCCAAAATTTCTTTAACAATGAACACTCATAAAATATATGATTCCAATCAATGTTTGTTTCTGCATTACATCTCCAGCAAACAATATCTTGTTTAGTTATCTTACTCATTTTCTGTGGAGTGAGAAAAGATTTATGTAAAAATCTCCATATGAATATTCTCCATTTAAGGGAAGTGGTTTTGCTGGCTGACTAAAGGAAATCAATTTTGTCTTTTTCTGAGGGAATAAAATTATTGATTACAGAAAATGTATTCCAATAGATGTCTGAATAAACATCTAGATCTTGTTTAATTGCTCTATAAATATATGATGTACTATTTTTAACTGATAAATTATTTTGGGTATATAAAATCAAATATTGAATAAGTCTGGGTATTGAGTTCTTAGCATTTGAGGGAATTAGAGCTAGTTTATCTAGAATATATTTCTAAACTCTTGCAAATCTAACCAAAGTAAAGTATTAAGATTATATTTATCTACAAGAGTATTAATATATTTTGCCTCATTCTTATCATTTGATGCCAAAACATTAAATGTTTTGTTTAAATAGTGACATTTTTGAATAATCTGCAGAGAGAATTATCCATTGTATATAGGCAATAGGGAAGATGAGAAACAAACAATTCTCAAAGATTCTAAACCTAAATACATAGTTCTTAAAGAACTTTAAAATTAAAATTACATATGTAGATTTAAACACTTGAGTGGAATAATTGGAAAAGTAATCTCTTAAATTCCATATAAATTAATTATTTACTAGTTTTGATAGATGGAAATTAACTTTATTTTTAGTATTCTGAGATAAATGTAATATAATTTCTTTTTATTTTGCAAAATACTCTCCATCTATAAGATAGACAATTGTTTTAATTACTGATGAGATTGAATACATTTCTAGATTTGGTAAAGATATGTCTTTTTAACAATGAACATAAAATATATGACTCCAATCAACGTTTGTTTCTGCATTACATCTCCAGCAAACAATATAGGATAATGCAATTCTTGACTTTATTGGATGCTATAAACATTTTTTAATCAGTGTTTTAAATTTTTTAATTAAAGAGTTTGTAGGGGAAATAAATATATATTGCATTATGTATAAGATTTTTGGAAGCACTATCATCTTTATAATGGAAAGTTTTTCATCCATTGTGAATAGAATTTTGTTCCATTTACTTATTAAACTCTCTATAGTTATACGTTTAGTATAATTTAGGTGTAAAATGTCTTTAATATTAGTTGTTATAGTTATACTTAAATATGTTATTTGTTGAGATTGAGGTATATATTTTTTATATTAATCTTGTATATTATATTTTTTGAGCCGATTAAAAGGATTTGAGGTTTATTGTTATTAAAAGTAAGACCAGATTTTTTTTAAATATATCCATGTTTTTGAACAATTCTTGTAAGGTGGGATTAGTACCACCAAGGGTAATTAATACATCATCAGCAAACATTTGGATTGTTGATGTTTAATCTATAACTTTGTATACTATTGTTATTTCTTATTAAGTTTGCCCAAGGTTCCATAATTAATGTGAACAAAAGAGGAGATAAAGGGCAACTTTGCCTGGTTCCTTTTACAATAACTATGTTCTGGGATACATTTATACTAATTTTTATGTAGGCTTGACTTCCATTATATAATTGAGTAATAACATTAATAAAGCTATTAGAAGAAATTTAATTCCTTCAATAAAATAAGAAGATATTCCCAATTAACTGAGTCGAAAGCACAGTTGATATCTAAACTGATTAGAGTTAAATTATTCTTTAAGATTTTCACTGATTCAATTAAAGTTATTGTTCTTTTGATGTTATCATAGGAAGTTCTATTGATTATAAAGCCTGTTTGATCCATGTCTACCACAGAGGGTAAAATATTTTTGATTCGGTCAGCGTAAATAGACATGAACATTTTATAGTCTGTATTTAACAATGAAATGGGCCTATATGAAGAACATTTTGTAGGATTTTTATCGGGCTTTAGTATGGGAGAAATAAATGTATACTTCCAAGAAAGGAGTATAATGTTATTATTTTGAGCTATATTGAATACTGCATGTAACAAAGTTAAAGCTTTGGCAGGTAAATATTTGTAGATTTCGGAAATGATACCATCATTACCAGAAGCTTTATTTTGCTTAAGTTTAGTAATTTGACCTTTTATATCTTTTAAAAGATATTTGTTTATCTATAAGTTTATTTGTGTTTCTGATAGTCTGTTCTTTATGTTATTATTGATAAATGACTGAATATCTTTTGTACCATTAATCATGGTATTACAGTGATTCAGTTCTAAGAAAAATTCTCTAAACTCACTTAATATATTTGGTAAATCAGATATCATTTTTCTTTTTGTTGGAGAATATATATCATTAATTTGATTAAACTTATTTAACCTTTTAGTTTTGTTAGCTAGAATATTCTTAGATCCAGGATTTATAGAAAATTTTAGAAGTTTATATTTCTCCATATTAATCATGACTTTATGATTTAATCTTTCCATATACTTATTGTTCAAAGTATTTATTTCATTTATTCTAGCTTTCTTATCTGGATTTCTTGAAACATCAAGTCTTAACGTCTCTAACTTTGTTTGTATATCTTGGAGTTCTTTATCCCATGAAATTATTTTCTTTTTATACCAATCAATAATTTTACCATATAGGTAAGCTTTTAGAGCATCCCGGATATATATAATTCAGAGGTTCCCTGTGTGTTATTAAGTTCAATAAAATTTTGTACTTCTATAGAAATTAAATTAGTGAAGTCTTTTAGTTTAGTTATGTACACGGGTATCCCTTTAATATGAACATTAAATGTGGAATTTAATATAAAATCAAATGTTATGGAATTATGGTCTGAAAGAGGACATGAAATAACCTTTAAGTTTAATAAGGAATCAGTTAGGTTATTAGAAATTAATACCCTGTCTATTCTTGAATATGGATTATGTCTATGTGAGTAGAATGTATAAAACAATGATTTAGCATCTGCAAAATTATTAACATCCTTCAGCATGTATGAATCAGAGAAATCATTCAGTAATTTGGCTATTGCTGACATTTTTCTTTTGCCATTAGTACTAAAATCTTTTATATCTGAGATACAATTAAAATTTCCAGCAAGAATAATATTACCCTTAGAGAACTGTACTATATGATCTAAATGTTGTTTTACTATTTTTAGTCCAACATCAGGAATTCAATACATATTTATTAAAGTCAAAATGTTGTTATTAACTTCTATAACTACTGATGATAACATCCCTTTGTTATCTGTATATGTATCAATTATTTTAGGCATAGGCAATGTATTTTTCCATAGTATCTTTTTTGTGTGTATGGTCAGAGCTTATCAAAAGTTTATAAGATTTAGTATCTATTTCTGTAATATCTTCAGCTAATAGATGGATTTCTTGGAAAAATATTAGCTGATAATTATGCAGTTTAAGATATTTATTCAAAGATTTTATCTTGTTAGGATTATTTACTCCATTAACGTTTAATGAGATCCAATTTAAAGATATCATATAATGTTTATATTTCTGAATATTACTTGTTGACTGTTTTTTCCATGTTTTAGAATACAAGAAAGATTGACTATAAGGAAAACAATTACAAGTTATATATGAACCATATAAAACTCTTTCCCAGTAAGATATGTTTATATTAAATTCAATTTTGTTAAACTTAATGAACATCATAATGACTATTAAAAATTTACAACATATACTAATAACATAAACACTCTCTAACACCCCTCTGGAGTTAAAAACTCCTAATTTGAGTGACATCTATCACTCAAATTGTCCAACTATCTAGTAACAACACTCTTTTCATCCCTCCCTAACTATATCTGTTGTTGCATACTTTTACTTTATTAGGCAGTATATGTGACTAAAAAAAAGAGGGATTATAAATAAAATACAACCAATATTTTTGTATAAAATCATTCAAGAAAACATACTAAAACATTTAAAATGTAACTGTCTCACTCTGATTTTATGAAATAATATATTGTATCAAGTTATCATATATTATATATATATAATAAAAATGTAATGTGAAAATTCCTTATTATATAAGTCAGATTGGATTTATAATATCATAAGTATCAACTACATGTCATAAATATAAAACAGAGGTCATAACCAAATCATGGATTCCTTTAATAAAAATTTGTTTTTCGAGATAATGAGAATGTGACATATATGTAACCAACCTAGGGTAATCCATTATCAAGGTGCATTCTGTATATATTACTTTCACTAAGGATGCAATATAGTTGCAATATATTTATATCCAATGATATATTGTCTTACAGTCCCCAAACTAAATCCCCATCAATGACAGAACACACTAAATCTATTTACAGAATACTAAATAAAACAATGTTCCATGATATTACATGTTGAAACAGTGCCTGAACTGAATATCTGACGTACCACCTTGATATTATATTTATTTCAGCAGGGACAGTAATGTCTTGTTGATTAATGATATTTATAAGTGAGTGTGTCTGTCAGACTATTTAATGTAATTTAAGGAGTATAATTGGGAAAAACTGTCAGTCATTTGATTGTTGTCTTTACATCTTGAAGACAGGAAAATACATCTATGTTATTGTAAGTAGCTAAACTTGTGACATATAACAAGATGGGATTTTGAGCTTAGACATAATTCTATATGTCATGATATTACCATCCAAGCACCACCATATAAACAAGTCTGCATTTGTTATAAATGCATCCAAATATATTTGTCTTTCATGACAAAAACTGTATGTGAGTATGTATCCATGTGTGTGTGTATGCATATGAGTGTGTGTATATGATAACTATATCATACTAACTGTATGAGTAAATACCTAAGCAATTAACTGAGCTTTCTTGGTGAAATGTTATATATATATTGAGTTGTCCTTTTTTTTCATCTAATCCTTACCGACAGCACCAATCTGTTCTCAGATCAAAATTACTATAAGTACTGGTATATATAACAAAAAAAAAAAAAAAAATATATATATATATATATATATATATATATATATAAAGTTTGCTTTGTAAAGTCAATAAATATTTTTACAAAATATACATGTTAAGTATATCATTTAACTGCAATGCTTTCTTGTTTCAGCATTAGATACTGTCTATTCTGGCTTATAAATGTAGCTGCAGAGTTCCTCAGCTTAGAGTTCGCACAGCGTGTATTTCTATGGAAACAATATTTTCTTCTCCTCTCTCTGTCTTCCCATCTATCAGCCGTGATGCAAATGCATCTCAGTTCAGTGCTTCAGTTCACATCCACAAGGCTAAGTAGGGAAACTGCAAGCAATTTTTCACTGCCAAGGTAGCAGACCACCTCGCAGCAACTTGGAGACAACACAATGCAGAAAAAAAGAAAGAGAGAGAGAGTAAAAGAGAAAAAGGGAACATATATTCAACACCATAAGCATCGTAAGCATTGCAAACTTCATTTCTCAAGCACAAGCCACTAGACCACCAGCGATGCACTAACCAACAGCAAACCACCCAATTCCCCACAACAAGCACCAGTAAACATAAAACCAGCATATAACCATGCTATCAAGGAATCTCATCACCAATAACTTCACAAAAATCTTCCGTTCAACATCACATTTACACAGTTCTGGCTTTTATCAAGTACCCAAGCTGAAAACCAAATCATATCAGCCTACTAAAAGCATATTCAATGTCCCTCACCACTACCAGCAACAAATTCACTACTAGAACAAAATTATATTTAACAAAGAAAAAACACATCAATATTTATTAAAAGTCTCCCTTCAAATATATAGAAAATAATGAAAACTAAAAATAAACAATTTCTATAGAACCAAATACCCTAATTATTTTCACTTTTAAGTCTCCATACTTGTTTTAGTCACCAAGACAACACATATATCATTCCCCAATTATATGGAGCATTAAAAGTAATGAATAGCAGATAAAACAAATGAATGATAGATAGAATAAGTAGTAATTTACAATAATTATCAAGCCGCATATAATGAAGCTAACTAGGTCTACTAGCAATTATACTATAAAAAGTTATTAAAACAGGTTTATATCATTGAAAGAAAAAAAGATTTAAACAACAAAACTCACTTGTTGAACCATTTTCATCTCCCCAACTTCTGGGTTATGCAATAAATCTAGGATAAAAGAAAGCTTGAATAGAAATTTCTTTTTTTTCTTCTTTAATATTCACTTATTCTTGAGCTTCCTTTTATGTTCAGAAGTCTTCCATGAACTATTGTCTGCATTTCTTTTAAGACTGGCATTTGCCCAATCCATTTCTTCTATTTTATCAAGCAGCTTTCTTGTTTTAATAAAAGTAATGGCAGTTTCTAAGTCATCAAACATTTTTTGACCATCGTGAAGAAAACTTTTTAATCTGGATGGAAATAATAGATGAGACTTTATTTGAGCTTTTTAAAGTCCTTTAAGTGTTGGAAAGAAAAGCTTTCTTTTGGCTGTTACAGATGATGAGTAATCATTATCAAAGCTTATGACATTGTCTTTATATTTAATAGGGAATTTAGCCCATGCAGTTTTTAGCACTATTTCCTTATCATGTGATGATAAAAACTTCACTATAACAGATTTTGTAGAATTAGTTTTACCTTTTTTTGAAGAAGTTAAGGACCTGTGGGCTCTCTTTGTCCCATATGAAAGAGCTGAAACATCTCAGGAAGCTAAGACATTAACAATGTTTCCATATTTTTCTTCAACATTATCAGGTAGCCCAAAACTCCTAATATTATTTCTTCTTGATCTAGTCTCTAGATCATCAATTTTAGTTTGCAAAAGGGTATTTTGTTTTAAGAGAAAGTCTATATTATGTTCATCTTCTTGAATTCTAGTGTCCATATCATTTAGTAAAGTTTCTATTTATATTCCCATATTCTGTCTCTTCTGTTGTCTGAGGTCTTTATGTAGCATTTCAATTTGTTGGGAGCATATTTCTTTAAAATTGTCTAGTTTCACATCAATTCTATCAATTTTTGTTGTCAGCTCTTGAATATTAGATAGCAGTGACTGAAGTTGCTTCTTAATAGTTGTTTCATTAAGAGAAGATTTAGTGTGGCTCATTTTGTATCCTGTTGCCAAGATATTTTCTCTAGTACTTGTTGACAGGAAAAAGAATAAACATTAAAAAAATATATATATATTATCCCAGAGTACGGTTAGAGGATTTCAAATATATTAAAAAAAATTAAGATAGTTAAATTCAAAAAAACCTGTCATAGAAATTCTAATAAGACAGAGCAGTGATAAAGTGCTGTTACTTAGTGCTCATCTTGGCCACACCCTTCCTACTCTGCAAGTTTTATAAGACTTGATTGGGAGGTTGTAGAAGAACTTGTGCTCCTTGTAAAGGCAGTCATAGCAGAGCTTGCAAGGTTGCCACAGGAAGGTAGGCTATTGCATGCTCCTTGGCAGCAGTATAATGCTGCACTCTGTACCTTTAGTCTTTTCAGTGGCCTCAGACATCTGTCAGGTAGAACATGAGGGAGTGGAGCTAAGATGGGCCCAGTAGACCCAGTAAATGAGAAGAAGAGTGGGCGGCAGCTGACACTCAGCTGCAGGATTGTACAAAAAAATGGTTTGCACAATGGCAAATGAGTTATGGCTGCCTTATCATTTCTACAAATTTGGATCTATAGTGCAATGTATCTGAATATTGATCAAAGCTATAGTAATGAATGTGTATAAAGTTTAATAGTTAAATCCTATACATATATATATATATATATATATATATATATATATATGTGTTGTTGTTTTTCTTTCAGGCTTTTTCCGGTTAAGGGTCGCCACAGCGGAACTCCGGTCTGTTATTGATTGGCAGTAGATTTTTTATGGGTGCCGAGGTGCCAGCTCGACGCCCAACCTTCAACGAAAGCACGCCCATTCTACACATGTCTTTCAAATGCCACCCAACCACGGGGAGGACATGCAGACTCCACACAAAAGGCGCTCCAGCTGAGAATTGAATGGGAGAACCTCTTGCTGTGAGGCAACAAAGCTACCGCTAAATCTCAAATCTCAAAATCCCTAAATTCAAAATACTGAAACCAAAATCTCTAAAGCCCAAAATACTGAAAACTCAAAATATTGAAACTCAAAATATCGAAAGAAACACAGGACACCAACAATAACTATATTGCACAACAACCACATACAGAAACATATTACTCTTCTCCAAGTATCGGTTGGGGGGGGCAAGCCCCCCTGCACCCCCATGTGGGGGGCTTCACCCCCACACCCCCTGCTGCTTAAATATATCAACTCTGAGATTGCACTTTACTACACTAAGATGAGTTATGTTGTAGTACATTAAAAGGGAACAGGACTAAGGTTACAACAAGCAGTCATGAAGCATGTAATAGTATGTTTGCCATTTTCTTCTGTACAGTGTGGTCTCTGAGTTGATATATTCAAGTAGCAGGGGGTGTGGGGGTGCAGTCCCACACATTGGGGTGCAGGGGTGCTAGTCCCACTGCTTAAAGTTGGAGAAGACTAATATGGTTTGTCTTTTATATGTTTCTGCATGTAGTTCTGCTGCAATATAGTTACTGTTGGTGTCCTGTGTTTTTTTTTTTTGATATTTTGAGTTTCGATATTATGAGTTTCAGTATTGTGAGATTTAGAGATTTTTAGTTTCAGTATTTTGAATTTAGAGAGTTTGAGATTCAAGATTTAGAAGTGGACCTATATATATATATATATATATATATATATATATATATATATATATATATATATATATGTATATATATACCTTGCTTCGATATATTTTTTATGGGCTTCTTCAACAATATATTTGTACCAGTTCTTTAGAAATTAATTCTAGAAGTTGAAAATGAAACAACTGTGTGTGTGTGTGTGTGTGTGTGTGTGTGTGTGTGTGTGTGTGTGTGTGTGTGTGTGTGTGTGTGTGTGTGACTGTGTGTGTTTGTAATGGGGTACCTTTCACTCACTTATTATATTTTGTAAGAGTTTCACAATTAACATCTTTCCAGAACTTCAGAATATTCCATCATATGCAGTGTACCACTTCCATTAGAAATAAGTTTCAGAAATACCTTCTAATAAACCATATACAAAATATTTCATCTGGCACTAGTTGTGAGGATGAAGAACTGAACAGAACAGTTACACATTTAGCACATAAATAGCACACCCATACAGAGGACATTGTGTATGAGGTTCTCTCAGTCATTATTTTTAAATATATCAGTTCATGACAGCAGAAATGTGAATTTAAATATTTTGCTCCATTATGTACGTTTGCTGGTATCCAGCATAGCAGTTTGCATTTGAATACCATTTTTATGGGTGAGTGTGGGTGGCTCACCTAACCTTTCAACCTTGTAGACTGGTTTTCGGTCAGAAATAGCTCATGCTGCTTCTAACAAAAAGAAGCTCAAAATAATAATTATGAGCAATATTTTTCATGCCTTTAGCATTTCAGTAATACAAGCTGAATATGTCAGGTTAATGCAAAATACACTAGGTACCTATTAGTTAGAACATTTCAGAAGATTGATTTACAACAGAAACCATATGCATAACTTTGCCCACATACTGATGCTTAAAAAGAATATCTTAATATAACAGCTGATAGTTCTTAAATCCACACTGAAACAACTGTTGGATTTTTTACTGTCATGAAACCCTTTGTAGTGCATTCAGTAGAAAATGTTTTATTAATTGCCATATGTTTATTGATTTCTCTTTCATGTCGGTTCCTTTGTTTTTTCTTTGTAGTGGCAAAAGATCTTTCTGCATCATCGTTTGCAAGATATCTAAAATGTCAAAGGTATCCTTTTGAAGTTTGTTATAGATCACATGTGTAACGTTGGGTTTAGACTTTGTTATTTTACTACTTTGGCATAATGAATATACAAAAAGGGATGCATTTTATTGCTCATAGTTAGAGATCATAAGTATTCGAGACTAGAACATTTTATTTCAGTGTTTCACTTAGATTCTTTGAACTTTTACATTGCTAGAAAACATAAATAGACACCTCTTCTTATTACATCTCAAATGCCATACAATTGTCTCATCATTTTTTAGAGTTTCACCTTGTTTGGGGACATAGCGATGTTCTTTGAATGTTCAAGTACTTCACAGAGAATGCATAAAAAAGATTAATTAATGCACATATTGGTTTCTTTTCTAGATGATTCCACATTGTACATATCCTTCAAACAAGAAAGTTAACTGTACAGAATTATGTATTTCAGATTTACCTGCAAAATTGTATGATTGCAATCTTAAATTTGCTGTCCAAATCTGCGTGCCTCTAGGAAGTATGTTCCTGCCTTGATCAATACCTTGATCAATACCTATATCGTATTTTGTCTATTTTTCCATTTTACTTTCCATTCATACTTCTTTTACTATTAGATTTTTCTCCCTGTTAATGTATCATGGTAGAATGAAAAAGCTGAAAGCAGTTACGGAAACAGATAAATTATTCACAAGTAACACAGACTTCTTGTTTGTAAGGTGGCAAGTGAATCAGTAAATGTCTGTGTGTGTGTTGATATACACACGTATATTTGTGGAAGTGCCAGTGTATCTGTGTGTAAAGTTCATTACTTCTGCCTTTCTGGTGTTCAGAATATTTAAAGGATATCAAGTAACACGTATATAAACTTATATGATAACATGGGTAGTAATTCTCAATAATTCTCAGTGTACTCAAAACATACCTCAAAAGTGTATGAATAAAATTTTATAGAAAAAATTATTAAAAAAAACTCTGCTTCAGGCAAGTAATATTAACTAGTTTAGGATGCATCTCATACATTTTAACTGTAAATTTAAAGTGAATAAAATCTGTAAAGTGTAAAACACTTGGATTAATGAGATCAGAAATTATTTATTCTTAAATCACATAAAAAGTACATCTAATAAAACTAAGCAAAAATATTTCTGATTACCTAAGACAAACTCATGATAAACTATGCTGGTCTCATAAACAATTGTACAGAACAAATCTAAATGACATCTTTGTGGAAGAACATTGGTTAGGACTAGTTCAAACTATACTGCCAGATTTGACAAAAAAAATACACCTGTACAATTACACAAGGTCAAAACTTCATTCACTATGTTAACTAAGTGCAGGAAACACTACCAACAAATTCTGGGGATCTGTTTTTTCTTTTCTATTTTTGAAAAATGTTAGGAAGCAGTGATACATTTTCAGATGCTCAATCAGTAACAGCCACAGTACTTATTATATGGCCAATGAATACTAAATGACATACTAGAAAAATAGACAAAAATTGCAGTCATGCATAAGGTATACATAAAGTACATATATGACAGAATTACAGGTAAATTAAAGTATTTCATGCACTATATTAACATTGTTAACCTTAGCATTTTTTGCCATCCCATATTTTTAATGAAGAGGACATGAAAGTGGGTAGGTATACACAGAATGTAGTCACACCTTGATGTGCATTGTGAAGGGCAGGGTAAGGCTGAGGTCCTTATCCACATGAGGGGTCATAGCTGTTAGCATCAAAACACAACCTGATGAATATTATTCTGGTTATAAACAGGACTTAGAATGTGAAAATGAAAATTAAAGCACTTTACTTTCCACTATGCTGGCAACTGGGAATATGATAATACGAAAGGAATGGTCAGATATTGATACTCTTCTTGTCGGTTTTAAGAAATAGTACATGACAGGTTGTGCTGTTTTATGGAATACTGATATATATCACATTTATTAGGAGATGAAGGCAAAGCCAAGTGCCATGTACAGGTGTTGCATGAAAGGGCCTCTCATGTAATGTGTATGATTCCTATTGTCATAGAAAGGATTATCATTTGCAGTGCCAGAATTTACATTGCACGCATTTCCTAAAGCTGGTGCCAAACATTGCAGTTGTATATTTATTTTCACTAGCAAAAGTAAGATAAAAATATGGCTGCGCTGCTAATCATAACTACTCTAATGCATTCAGGATATGGATTTCAGGTAATTCACCACAAATGGAAAATCAAGGGATACATTTCTCAAAATTCATTTCAGGAGCACAGAGCAAATTGTAATCATCATTGGCATCCTGATCACAATTCTTGGTCATATGGGGTCTCTTTTTCCAGCTACAAACAGCATAGGTGGACACAGAGCTGTGCCGTTAGCACTGAAGTTAATGGATGTAGGATGTACCGTACTGTCTGCCAGGTTGCCTTAACATGATTCAAATGACAAAAGTCTGTGACAGCCACCCAGACCTAGTGTTTTGTTCTTTGAACTGAGATTGGTGGGGGTAGCAAATGATAACTTGCACCCCTCTTGTGTACCTTGATGTAGATGAATGTATTTTGTTTTTTGTTTTGTGGTCTCTGCGTGAGCCTCAGCACTGCAAATGCTTGTTATATGTCAGGTTATTACTTACGAATCTTGATAAAACAAGCTGATTATGTGCAGATTCTTTTACAAAAACTTCTGTATAAAAAGGTAATTATTTGGTAATGTTTTGTAACAGCATTGCAAGTTATAAAAAAGTATTAGAGTTCTCATGGTTTGTTGGTTTATAACAATCTCAAACTGCATGGATTGATAGGGAGTGAACCAAGGTTATAAATCTGCTTAGATAATATACATATCCTGAAACTCATACACATGATTATCTGCAGTAAAATTGTTTTTGAAAGTGATGATGTATTAATTCTGGACTCGTGTTACATTATTAGAACTGCTAAGAAATATGAAGCAAAGTAGATGTACCTTCCTCTAGAGCTGATATAAATGGGCATTTAGATATTAAAAAATATATGTAAGTCTCTGACCACATTGCAGCTATCTGTATAGAACTGCTTGTCAATCACAAAGGAAACTGATAGCATTGCTCAACATTTAAAGCTAATCTGACTTTAATAGTAGACTTATAATACATGATAAAGGTGAATCCAGTAATATTTCCTGATTATCACATATATGTCACACCTCTCAACCTCTTAGCATAAGAATTTTGCACAAAGCAAAAAATATTGGTGGCAGCAAAGGCCTAAAACCAGGGACAGGTTTGAAATATTGCACTTATAAATGTACACAAGCTGATAGAATAACAGATTTTACATTACATGCATTTTCTGAAGGATATCAAGTCTGAAATTCAAATATCTGTCATTATTTAGTGACTTCAAATCTCAGTGATTTCCCAGAAGAATACATATTTCATATAAAACAGACTGAAAGTATGAGGCAAAAATCTGAGAAGATGAATGGTAGATACAGACGTGTAAGTTGAAGTGAAAAAAAAATGCCACTTACAATTTTAACTTTAACTTCTTCAGTTCTCTTCTTTGTTATCTGCCCTGCATATTTACCAGCTCAGTTTAAGTTTGTAGTGTTGTCTTTGGTAAATCAGTGTTAAATCACAGAATAAATGGTAAGGTCACCATGGCAGTATTCCATACCTTTAAGAATAGGTGAACAGTCCGTGCAAACAAAACAAAACAAAAAGTTTAGAATGATTAAATTATGTATTTTACTTCAGTGGCAAAGGAAAACTCCAAAGCTGATACCTGACAAAGATGTGATTTTCTTCTATATCTTTGAATCTAAATTTCTATTGTTTATGATGAAACATACCTTCATAGTGTACGTAAAAAAAAACTTTCTCTCTCTTTCATTTCCAGTTTTGCCTCACTCACTGTTCTATTATGATTATTATGATGATTTATTATCATCTTTCTTGGGAGAATGGCACCCTCATTAGTCTGAAGCTGTCTGCTGAAAAGCATCCTAAAAGTATTTGTAAAAACGCATGGTTGACCCTCCATGACGTGTTGATGACAAAGTAGCTCAGTCTTCTTGAAATGTACAATAAGTCGAGAAGGAGTATGTACAAAGATTGTGAATAAAAGTCATGGAAAGCCATTAATCACTGCTATGCCACAAAGGGATAACTGTTTCAGCTCTCTTGTGTAACTTAACATTCACTCAACCCTTTGCATGGAAGATATAATCACTAAAATGCTGAGGTCCCCATATAAGAACACAAATACACCGCTCTTTTATAAGGAGATCTTTCACATTCAGTTATAATAACATTTTAATAAAATTAATTAAGTTAGTAATCATAACATACAATCATAACAGAAATTGCAAATCATAGGAAAAGTAGTTATTCCATATTTTGTCTGGTACATGTTTAACTCACTCAGTACAGAGCATAACAGACAACCATTTGAATACAGAAGTACACAGAATACATAATATTTATTAGGTCTCCGCATAAATAACATTAAACTAGTAATATTTTTATCATTAAAACAGATAAACATGGAAAGGATAAAAACTGATATAAGAAAACTGATGCAGCTTTATAGCAACTTAGTAATGTCACATGCATTTTAGTCTCAGGGTGAAAAATAAAGCGTCTCTTACTATCTGATAGGTGAGTATCCTATTAATTAAATTGTTATCAGCCTGTACTAATCTCTATATTTGGTTACATATTGGGAGTTCGAAAGACATGCGTAAATGGGCGTGCCTTCATTGAATGTTGAACGTCGAGCTTGCACCTTGGCGTTTGTGAAAATTTACTGCCAATCATTAGCAGACTGGAGTTTCACTGTGGCGACTCCTAACCGGGAAAAGCTGAAAGACAGCAACAACATGTCCTGCAGTAGAAGGCAGACCCCAAACTCAGGCATGGAATAATCCTGCACCTCTTCCAGCGCAAGCTCTTGTAAAAGCTGTTTCCCTCTGTGGAAAGAAAACAATGAAAAGTTCTGGATATACCATGCCTCAAATTCTTTATTCAAGACTTCCAAATAACCACCATTAAATGAGATTGTTTTTTGTGTATCTGAAACGAGAGGTCATGAATCAAAACTCTTTTTATTTATTTTATAAACTCTGCCTTTCTCTTGCTCTCAGATCAGTGACACGACTTGATCTTTTAAATATCAATCCTCAAAATGTTCCACACTGTTCCAAGGTTGTCTAGCTGCCAGCACATGCTATAGTTGAAAAACTCACTGTGCTCTTCCAATCTGAATATAGTCTTCATACCAAACAGTTCAATCAGCCTATGTGCGCTTTGTGAATGCAGCACAATTATTCCCTTCCATACTTCCTTCCATACATTTTGGAATCCCAGACATGTACATGTTATTTTTGTTGCCCTGGTTTATTAAATTCTTGCTCTGTTTTCTGGTTTAATCTGTTTCTATCAAAATACTGCAACCTTAAGTTTCAAGTCAAGTACTTTATCCTTCAACTTCTTAAAGCCCTGCAGCATTGCTAAGACAATTAGAATATTTTAGCATATGTTTATTCTCCATTAAAGTTCTTCTACTTTACTATGTATCTTTTGAAATTTAACTAATCTGTCTCTAATAACAAACTCAATAAAACAGGTTGGCACTCCATTCTAAATTCAAAATAAAAGAAGTAGATTGTTAAATTGGGTGGATTTTTTCCACCTGGTCTGAATGAACAATTCTAGATTGAACCAATGAACTTTCGGATGTATATATTTAAACAGCAACATTTGATCATTTTAGTTTACACTGAGGAAGGCTGTGTTTCTGTCTAGCCGAAACCAGTCTGGTTCTTTGTTGTTTTTTATGTTTTCTCAGCAATAAATATATTTGTTCAGGCTACAGTTTGCTGGCTCACTGGATGTGTTTTTGCAAGTTTTGGCTAGAGCCGTACTATTGCTCTCATGCAGGAGGTTTGTTTTAGAAGAAACTAAAATTTACATTTTTAGTTCTACAGTCTGCATAAAAACATGCATCTATTTTAAATTTTTTCTCAGGATGACAAAGGTAGTGCATAAAAAAATATATCTACAAGCTGTGCATCTCCTGCATGGATAGGTCCCTTTTCTCTGTGACAAAACTTCATGTCTAGTACTAGATGGTTTATAGCATAGCTGCTTTTTTAAAGATTTCTTATTAATAAAAGAAAAATGTGGTATGTGGTCTATTACTCCATTTAATTATTTTATTCTAGTTAAAATATTCCAATTTTTCTTAAAAATGCTACAAAATACATTTATATCACTAGTAAAAGAAATAGGGAACCATAATTTAACTTTATTGCCATTTCTATTCCATGATTGTTGGCCTACTATTTGTTCTGAGAAATAGGGTCGGCCCTTCGCTCTTCTTTCGCTTAGTGCATAATTTGCACTAGTATCCACTTCTAATTCAGAATAGCCTCTGCTAAGAAAATCATCTTTCAACATTTCAGTTGTTTGCATAAGATCTTCATCAAAATAATGTAGTCTCATACTCCTTAGCATCTGTCCTTTAAGCACATTTCTTCTTACATGCCTGGGGTGCATGCTATTTTTATGTAGTAGACAGTTCTTTCTTGTTGGTTTTCTATACAAGCATGTCCCTATGCTATTCATCTCTGATTTTTAACCATAACATCTAAAAATTCAGTGTTCTCATATGAGTATTTATAGGTAAACTTTAAAAAATGTAGTTGTTGTGTGTAAGTAATCAATAAATTCAATCAATTCCTTTTCTGTTTTGTCCCATAAAATAAAGAGGTCATCAACAAAATGTGTATACCATATCACATGCTTACTATGTTCATGCCCTTGTAATAAAAATGTATTCTCCCATTGCACTAGTGTCAGATTGGCATAGCTATTGGCACAGGCAGTGCCCATCTCTACGCCAATATTCTATAGATAGTAGTTGTCACAAAAATTAAAAACATTATTCTCTAAAGCTATCTCCAGTAATCCACATATTAACTCAATTTTGTCATTAGAAAACAATTGCTTAATTCTTAGAAGTTCTCTAATGTTCTCAATACCCCATTGGTTCGGGATAACTGTGAAAAGAGAAAAAATATCTAGTGTAACTAGTTAAACTGTTGATGTAAATTAGCTGCCTGTACATATAATTTTTGTAAAAACATTTTAGTATCCTTTAAAACTGAATCACATGCATCTAAAACAGGATGTAGATTATTCTCAATAAAGATAGACAATGATTCAGTAGCCCAGCCCTTACTAGAGACAATAGGTCTCATGGGGGGCAAATTATTCCCTTCCATACTTCCATCCATACATTTTGGAATCCCAGACATGCACATGTTATTTTTTGTTGTCCTGGTTTATTAAATTCTTGCTCTGTTTTCCTGGCTTAATCTGTTTCTATCCAAATACTGCAACCTTAAGTTTCAGGTCAAGTACTTTATCCTTCAATTTCTTAAAGCCCTGCAACACTGCTAAGACAATTAACATATTTTAGCATATGGTTATTCTCTATTAAAGTTCTTCTACTTTACTATGTATCTTTTGAAATTTAACTAATCTGTCTCTAATGGAATGTCTGTGGCATAAATCTGATCAATAGTTTCCTATCTCCTTTCAAAAGCTTTTACCTCTATGTCATCTTACACCATCCAGTTTAGTAGCTGCTTCAAAGACTTTACAGTTCTAGGTTACACTGCTTGTGCTCCATTCTCAAGTACTTTCAAAACTTCCACGTGAGCTACCCCCTGAACTAAAATGTTGTTGATTTTTGCATTTGAGACTGAAAACGTATTAATAATTCACTAAAAATATTAATGGGGTGAGCAGAAGTTATTCTCTTCTTCATAAAGTGCTGTAAGTTCCCCTTTCTAGTGACTGTGTCTTTTTTGTCTTCAACATCCCACAAAAAACATTGTCCTTCACTCAGATCCTAAGTATAGCCCAAACCATAAGCTTTTCTTTAAAACTCTTCTGCAGATGTTCTAACCTTGATGCAGTCCCTGTACTCACTCACATGGTTTACTATGGCCTTCACTCCTAGATCACTAAGTTAAGTGTATGAGGATATCTTCTTCTACCCATTGATGTGAGGCTTCTTTTGCAAAACATTGTCAGATCCAGGTTACCCGTACCTGTCGTAAATGTCACTTCTCTATACACTGCCTTAGAGCACTCTATGCATTCTTAAAAGTCTTGAGTTAGCTCTACCAGTGCTAATAATTGCTGATTCTATGCCAGCTCTCACTGGTCGGTACTGTAGTTTGGCAGAAAATCATGTTGTTTTTATTTCAACAGATCACATTTTTGATTATTTCAGTGTTTTTTTCATAGATATTTTTTTTCAATTGTTTTAGCTAAAGGGCAGATATTATCAATTGATCTAATCGATCTATATATAGCCTGTGGCATTAGAAGGTGATGGATCATTCAGCAGAGGAATAATGAGCAGACATTTGAAATTGAAAGGTATTTTCCATGTTACCAAAGTTAAATTATATATGAAAGTTAAGAGACATTACAGTAAGAGATCACCTTTACTTAAAATATGGGAAGTCAGTTACAGATGCATGAGTTGTATTTATAGTCTACTTTACTAGTTTATTTTTCATAAAAGCTTTGCAATAGAAGGCAGTGTAATGATTTAATGTGCAAAGGAATCCAGAAGGGCTGGCTGAAACAATGTGAAAATGAATGTTTGCTGGTGAAGGTGGGCAGGAAACATGATCTTCACTATCACTCACCATTGAAGAATTTGGTGTGTTAGTGGTATTATCTGTTGTAAAATTATACTGGAGGCCAGAGATTTTTTTAATGGTTGCAATGATGCACGGTTCATGGATTTCTGAATTATTGAGTTTTGGATGTATTTGTCATAATTCTAGTGGTATGTTTCAGTTGCTGATGAGTTTGTATCTTTGTGGCACTTTGTGCATATGACTTTTCCAATCTTTCAAGGTAGTATGAATGCTAGTCCTTTGATTTGTTAGAGACATGCTTAGAATGCCTAAATGTATGTATCTACCTCATACTTAACTGCGAATATTGTAATATTGTATTTGCAACTACCATGAAGGCTATTCCTTTGAAATGCTAGAGACATGCTTAGATTGCATAAATATATGTACCTACCTCATATTTAAATGTGAATGTTTGAAATGTTGCATTTGTTACTGCTAGCTTATACTACTTATATATATGCTGAATGCTAACTTTTCTCTTCTGTGTATTTGTCTCCCTTTCTCCCCAAAGTACCCAGCTCAACTTTCTCCTGCTCCTAATATAACCACTACCTACCTGGTGAGATAAGAATCCCATCCAAAGTCCAGCGACCTCATCTACCACCTTCTTTTCTCAGCACCCTCTATCAAGGAAGAAAGAAAGTATGTTATGGGCTAAGTCCACATTGTAAATCAGACCCCTGTCTACTACTTGCTTCAGGGCTCCAAAGTTCACAGTGAGCTTGAGCAGCCAGCTTCCCTTTGCCCCTCCTCTCTATCTACCCAACAGCCAACTCACCTCTACCACCTACCTAAACCCTCTCTTACTATACATCTCTTCTACTACAGTTCTACACCTGTTAGCTCCCTTACACACTTACCTACAATACCAGATCTTCTCACTAGGTGGCACCTTTATCCTATCCATCTTTCTCTGCCTCTCTCTGTTCTACCTCTGTAATTTCAACTAATTTCTCATGTCCTTGACCTGATCCTCTTCATACTCACCTTGTGCCCTTTCAGTACTTTGCCCCTCTGGCTCTCCTTTTCGGTAGACTCCTGTACCATCTCAGACCTTCTCCACTCAGGTCCTACCTATCTAACCTGTAGCTAACTGCATTGCTGATAGTTTTCCTCTCTAACTTCTATTCCTTTTGTCTCTACCCACTCCGTTCGCCCTGCGGGCTCACTCCGCTCCCCTACCCTAACCCCAATTCCCACCCACCCTCACTGCATCTACATTTATACCCATCTAACCACTCCTATTTCTTCTCCAACCTCGAAACTCCACCCCTTCCTCTTCCTATTTCCTCCCACTTTCATACAACCCTTACTTCACATCCCTCCCTCCTCCTTACTCAACAACACTACATTGCTTATCAATACCCTAACATGCTTAAAAAATACTAATCCTTCCCAATTCAACTACTACGCCTCCTGAACCTTACCTACATCTACTGTCTTACCCAACCTTATCCCATCACCCACTCACCACTCTCACAAACAACCTGCCCTCTCCATACTTCACAATCCAACTTCTTCAACTCAATCTCCCCTGAACTATATCCCTTCAGCAACAACCTATGTTTTCATTTCAAACTATCCCCCCCTCTTAAAACCTCATCAACTACTCTACCCTCCATACCTCCCACTACTCTATCAATTTATACCTCTCAATCGAAACAATCCAACTATCTCCACTACTTAACTCAACTTCTAACTTCCATACTTTTATCTGGTGATATACACCCTAACCCAGGCCCAACCCCCCCCTCCTCAATAACTAAATCCATCCTACTTGCATCTCTTAATGCACAAAGTTTAGCTAACAAAATTCCAAATCTCCATGCCTGGCTACTTCATAACAAACCAGACAGCCTAGCTATATCTGAAACCTGGCTAAAACCACATGTAAAAAATGAAGAGATATTACCACCCAATTACTCTATCATCAGAACAGACAGAACCCATAAAAAGGTGGTGGAGTGGCTCTAATCTACTCTTCCTCCCTATCTATAACACCCTACAATAAAGCCATTCCAAGGTTCACTAATGCAGAATTAATACTAGCTCATCTTCAGCTAAACAAACATAAATTTATATACATTGCCTCTCTTTACATTCCCCCTGGAGACAATGTCCCAGTACTTGAAGAAATCCTCTCCTGGCTATCAACTAACATCTGTAATGAAACTATAATCATGGGAGACACTAATATTAATTGGTCTTCCATTCAGTCCCCTACTCTCCCCCTCAACATCAACCTATACAACTACTCTCAACTCATCAACTCCATAACTAGGCCATCCAAAGACTTCACTAGTGGCAACATTTTAGACTGGATTCTAGTCTCCCACCCACACAACTATCCTGACAGTGGAACCCTCCCTGACTCCCTCAGTGACCACCTTCCCATCTTCGCTAGACGTTTTCCTTCTCCCTTACTAGCTACTCATACTTACTTAACTACCCAATGTCATAGAAACTTTAACCCAGAAGCTTTCTCTGACACCCTTAAATCACTTAACTGGTACCCTCTAAAAACTCTACCACTTGCAAATGCAATAACTCACTTTAATACTACCTTCCTACATCTCCTAAATAATCACGCTCCCTTAATAACCAAAAGAATAAAAAGGAAAGCCACCCCCTGGATTACTAAAAGTACACTAGCCACCATGCGACTTAGAGATAAAGCCTGAACACAATACCAGAGGAACAAATCTACATCTAACCTTAATGAATACAAAACTCTTCGTAACTCAGTTAAAAAGCTTATCTCAGCAGACCATCAAAACTACTTCGTCCAACTTCAAAGCAACCATAAAACCAACCCACAAAAGTTCTGGAGAGGTATAACTACCCTCTTAAAACCTGGTACTACAGAAAACCCTAACCCCTCCCCAAATGTACAAGACTCTGATCTTGCTACCCAATTAAATTCTTTCTTTATTGACTCTATTTCCAAACTTACCTCTTCTTTTTCAAATAACAATTCACCCCCTACCTCCACTTCTCCTCACCCATCTCCCCTTCCAACTTCTTTCTGTCATTCCTCACCCTCTCAACCCCCACCATTTTTCATTAAACCTATTCCTACTTCTACTATAAGAAAATTCCTGCAGAAACTAAAACCATGCACCAATGCCCCTGATAACATCCCCTCATACTTCCTCAGCATAACTGCTGAAGCCATTGCCCTCCCTATCAGTATCCTAATCAACCGCTCTATCCAGGAAGATCTTGTTCCTGAAATATGGAAAAAAGCTTACATCATTCCCCTGCACAAAGGAGGAAACAATACTAATATTTCCAATTTCTGTCCCATCGCCATCCTCTCTCCCATTTCTAAAGTCCTAGAGAAATGTATCCACCTTCAGCTCCTCCCCCATCTCTTAGACAACAACCTATTAACTCCTACCCAACACGGATTCAGACGCCATCATAGCACTATGACTGCCCTCCTTTCCTTCCTTGAAACTGTGAATAAAGCTAGAGATTCTGGCTTCACTGTATCTACCATCCTTCTCGATCTCTCTAAGGCCTTTGACACTATCTCTCATAACCTACTTCTTACTAAACTAGCTAACCTAAACCTCTCCCCCTCTTCCCTCAAATGGTTTGCCAGCTATCTCTCCAATAGGCAACAAGCTGTCAAATGGAAAAAGGCCACCTCCTCTTTCCTCATCACCCCCACAGGTGTCCCACAAGGTTCCATACTGGGCCCCCTCCTCTTCAACATTTTCATTAATGACTTTTACCGCTCTATCCCTCTTGCTAACATTATCCAATATGCAGATGATTCCACAATCATCTGTGCTGCCCCATCCATACCAACTCTTTTAAAACTAACTCAAGATGCCTTCTCTACCACAGAACAATGGATGAAAGACAACCATCTAGCACTCAATGCTGCTAAAATAAACTTATGATTTTTACCTCCTCTAAAACTAAGAATTTCGATCAAAATTTATTCTCCATCACCAGCCAAAATACAACACCTCTTGAGCTGGTATCTGAAACCAAACTACTAGGAGTTCAAATAGATGACAGGCTCAAATTTAACTCCCATCTACTACTAAACATAAAAAAACCCCACCAAAAACTTGGCATGCTCTACTGACACAATCGGTTCCTCACATCAACTACTAAACTTACTCTCTCTACTACATTTCTCTTACCCTCCCTTCTCTATGGAGCCCCTCTTCTACAAACCTACAATTATCTCTCAAAACCAAACTGTCCTCTTGTTACAATAAAATAGCCAGATTCGCCACTAGCAACAAATCATCAACCCATCACTGTGAATCTCTCCATAAACTATACTGGCTTGAGCTTCCCAACTTCCTCTCCTACACTCAGCTCACCTATGCTCATAAACTCATTTTCCAGCCATCCCTCTGTCCCTCCCTCTCCACTACCTTTGAAATGCACCACACACAAAGACTTCTCAGATCCAACAATCAAAACCTTATAGAAGTTTACAGACCCCTCCACCCCCCAGGACAATACCTCCTCTCACACTCTTTAGCACGCCTATGGAACTCCCTTCCCCCCCTCCATTCGTACCATTACTAGCCTCCCATCCTTTAAAAAATCACTCCACTCTCATCTAATTTCCACATGGGAATGCTCCTGCTCCCATCCCTCATAACTTACACTTTACTTCAACACTCTTTCCCTTCTTTCTCTCAAATCCCAGGTAACAAATTATCGCTTGCTTCTATTATACAACTCCTTACTAGAAAAAAAAAATGTATTAACTTTGATTGAAATACTTTTGATCAGTCTGTTTTACCTCTGTAATCTTCATTCATTCTATGTGTGTATATTAATCTTAGTTTGTTTACATCTGTAATCTTCATGTAATCTATGTTTGTATATTAACCTTTGTGTAATCTGTATAAGGAGCTTTTCTCCCCAGGACTCCATTGAAAACGGGTTCTTCAGGCCCAATGGACTATCCTGGTTAAACAACTGCAAATAAATAAAATAAGTAAGTAGTATTGCTTTTCTTTAGGAATGCTGTTATCTTAAGTTTGCAGTTATCCAAGGTACACTGGTATCCATGTTCTTGCCTTTTATTAGTGGGAGGAGTCTATCTTGGTAAGAGAAAGGAAATTATAAAGGAACAATATAGCCAATGTGGGAATCACTGCATTTGTAAATATCTGTCCAACTGATTGATTGATTGCAATTCATTTGTAAGTAGAGCTTTGAAAACTATGTACAAAGGATTGTTGACTTATAACAAGTGGCATACATTTGATTGATTTAAGATACCCTTGAAAACGAATAAGACAGTGGTCACTTAGTTCATTTGGGAGAGCTGATATGTGGGCAAGCGTGTGCAAAATGTTGGTAATGACTGCAATGGACCTATTTTATCAATAAGGGATGATGTATTGTTACTAAGGTTTAGTCTATTTTTTTTCCTTCAACATTTGTGCCAAATTATAGTGAATCAGACATCTTGGTAATTTCCTTTTTAATATATTACTCCATATGATAATAATGTCACCACAGATGATTAATCTGCTGGAATTTGGCAATTGATAGTGGCTGTAAAGTTTGTTCCAAAATGGAAATTGTACTAGGAGTTGGTATGCACACAGTAGTTACATTTTTTGTATGGCCCCTTAGATGAATTTCAACAAGGGTTTAAATGGGATCATATTCAAATTGTGTGTTATTTTTAACTAACAATGCTGCATTAGATTGCAGTAATTTCCATGTATGGTTAGATCCCCCTCCCCCTTGAAAGAGGAGGTATGTCATTAGTAAATGCAATATAATTTGCAGAAAATGAGTCGAGAATCAGGATGTGACTTTAAGCTAAATGTCTGCTATAGCAATGTTTTATAATTATAACGTGATGCCCAGTTTTCTAACTGTGACCATTTGTTGTTAAAGTGACTCAGTTAAAGACATATTTGCCATTTCCAACATTTGAACTAGGTCCTTTTAAGGTTTTATTCTTTATATCACCTGATTGTTTTCAGTATTGCAGTAATGTATTTCTGTTGATTAACGTGGTTTTAGTAGGATTGTGCTTTGTCAACAATTTCTTTGTATACAGACTTTATATATGATGGGAGTGTTGACATTTAATAAAAGTAAGCATTAGATGTGGAGAGCATGAACACAGAATTTGTTTATTAATTGTTTAGGAAGATATACATGCCATCATGCTAGAAAACTGAAAGTGGAGGCAAGTAAGAATAATGTTATGAAGACGATAATTAAGACAGTGAGG
>NC_056742.1:456350877-456555877 GCF_019279795.1 Protopterus annectens
TTAAGTCTTTATGGGTACATTTAAGCCAATAAAACCAAAGCCTACTAGCTCAATAGGGATCTCACATTTATGACAGTGGTACAGTATACATACAGTATACACAGAAAGACAGATTGATCATGTCCCGGCCTTGTGTACTTTTGTATTATTACCATCTGTGACTAGTGGTGTACCATTATAGCATCATCTGTGTTCGCTTTGAATTTACCCCCTGGGAATGTAGCAATGCCCTGATTTGCTGGGACTCTCAACTCCTGTCAACATACTTTTTTGTAACATACATATCTATGCCTTCTGTATGCTTAACACAGCTATAGTATATTATGTGTGCCATCATACCTCCCAATATCTAAGTATTAAAAAACAAAGTATTGGCTTTTAGATAATCATAGCACAGGGTGAGAAAGAGGAACATTTTCTTATTTTTCACAATAGAAGGTCTTTATATACAAAACCTTATATAATTTGTTGCATGGAATCTTTGTACATGCTTAATGTTTATGTATTTATTAAAGTATGCACTCATAAACTGGTCTGTCTTTATGAAGAACATCATAAATATAAGAGCAAGGCCTTGTGCATAAATTATAGCAGCTGAGAGGTATGTATGCCATATTAAAAGTGGCACTGATCTTCTGCAATGGGACAGTCATATTTTAGAAAGATCTAGCATCACTGCTTTTTCAGCACGTCTGTGTCCCTTTGTATTCTTCTGATCAATACACATGTATGTCCAAATATTGTGCACCATGTCTGTATGACCATGAGTTCATGGTACAGCATGTATTGCTCTTCCAGTTTCTAGCATACTGCTATGCCCCTCACAGACTGCTGCTCTATTACAATAAACCTGTAGTTATAACAGCATCATGGTATTATTTGCATGGTGTCTTGTTTGCTGTTTGTTCAGTATTAGATGTCCACCTAACAGCCTGGTCATGCTGTACGTCATATACAGTGCATTATGTTTTCCTAATGTATAATGCATGGTTTCTGGATTTCTGCTTTAATATGTACTTTGCAGTCTTTGAATCTGTTATCGTATGTGTTATCAGTGTGTATTTAAATGGGTCTGTCAGAGGCATAGAACAAACGCTGGCTCTAGATGATTGTCACTGTTGAAGTGACACCCTGACCTCATGTGGAAAAATGGGAAAAGGGGTTGTGGATGAGTGCATGGATTTGGATGGGTACTATTTTCTCCATTCAAAATTTCTTAGCTTTATTTTTACCAAGCATGCTTCCTACATTTAACACAGTGATTGTGAGATCACAGTTTTTGCAGCTACTGTGTTCAGCCTTGTAGGATGTTTCTGTTTTCTACATATCTGTATGATCATGGAGTAAGTGTATTTAAGTAAGAGGGTTATTTGGAGTAAAGGCTTTCACACAGGGTCCACATATTGGTACAGGGGATCTTGTCCTCCTACAAAAACTCTGCTTCAATTTTGCTGTTTACTTTTGCAGAAAGTTGCATTTTTCATCATTGTTGATTGAATGCTTACCCATATGGCAAGACAAGAGTTTTTGGATAATAAAGGAAGTCTTTGAGTCATGAGTTTGCATCAGTCTGCTTCTTCATTCATCTAGCTACTCTTGGTGTGCACTGTACACTGTAGTCTCTAAATCTCAACCCCAGCATTTAGGAAATACTTCAGTCACATACTAAAGACTAAGATAAAAAAATATAAACAACTTGGATTCTATGAAGGACTGGGTGAGTATATACTATATTAGAGGCTAGACCCTTTTTTCATATAGGAATCTTAAGAGTTTAAGGAGCAGGTTATGCTATAAAGATTTTAAGGATATAACAAAAGTAAGGCTGGTCAATAAACCTGGTACATATGGGTGTATATGTTGTAGTTGCTGTGAAGACATTATTAAGGGCAATAGTGACAAATTTGTCCACCCAGTGTACAATAAGCAGTTTAAATTTAACTGCATTGCTACCTATACCTGTAATAGCGTTTGTGTGGTCATCTTGCTACCTATGAAAAATGTGATTCCTTTTACATAGGAAAGACCGCAAGGAAATTAAAAGTGCGTATAACAGAGCATAAGTCAGATATAAGAAGAAATAATGAGAATAATGTACTGTTTAAACACATCTTGCATAATGGTGTGGATCATATTTTTAAATTCAGAGTGATAGACAGTGTACAAAAGGGACCCAGAGGTGGTGATTTTAATAATCTTTTAGAGAATAAAGAATATGAGTGGATTGTCAGGTTCCAAGCAGATTTAAAACCTGGTTTAAACAATGCAGTCAGTATTAAACCTGTGCTTGTTAAAATACAACAGCAAAATTTGTAATGCATACCTTTAAAGATGTTTTAGAAAAGTTTTAATTGATGGTATAGTGTGATTTGTTGGCTGTGGTCATGTGTTACTTTTTGGCTCCTATTTAAATGTATTGTAATGTGATATGTATTGCTTTAGCATTGAGGACGGTTGTTTAACGGAAAGCTTTGCTGCATTAATGTCTGTTTTTCCTGGCGGTGGATTTGTGTCTTCATGAATATAATATTAAATAACCTGAAGAATTAACATAGCACTCAAGGCAGGAATGTGCTCACTCCCAGCATGCATGGACATGTGAGAGGGATTAGGGCCTACAATAAGAAAATGTCTGATGCCTGCCTGAATGTAGTTTCTAGCTCTGCATAGAATGGATGGCCAATGGATCATATGAGGACTGATGGTTTACCAATAGTGGGAGAAAAAGAAAAAAAACATAGACTCAAAGAATGAAGAAAAAGTAAAAAGGGCAAAACCAGAATGGTAGCACTAAAATAAAGCTGTAGAACAGGAAAAACAAACATCATGGCAAGCATTCAAAAACAAATGGTATACTACAGGTGTAAAGTGCTAATGTTTTGGGAGGGCACTGCACAAATAACAATGAAGTTAATCAGAATGGCATTAGGCACTGGATAACAACTATAGTCCAAGCAAAGGATTGCTAAATAATGAGAGACATGGTGATGCTAAGATGACTATCGCTACGATGGTTAACAGCAAAAGGAGCACTAAAGTATGACATGTCATTGGCCTGATGGATGTCAGAACTAGGGCAGACCACTGCAGTGGATTCAATGAACACCCATCAGTCTATTGTAGCACTACATAGCTGCATTGTGTGCTCATCCAGTACAAGTAGGTCAGCATAGTGACTACTAGTTAAACCAATGTGGGTATGCACAGCAACATTCCAGCTCTGTTCATTATACCCATGGGGTTAAACTGCAATAGCTAGGAAAGTAGGGAAGTGAAGAACACCAAGCAAAGATAAACAAATACAAATAACCATAAACATATGAAGGGTGAGGGGAAGGAAGGATAGATTTTTATTTGTAGGGGAAAAGGCCTTTTTGTAAGCTTTACTAAAGAAGGATAGGAAGGGAAGGTATTTAGAAACTGTAGTGTTTGGGAGACGGTAAACATGGAGGGAAGCAGGGGAAGCCATACAGATATAGAACACAGACAATGGGTGGCATACACTCAAGATGAGGGCAGACATTGAGAACAGACATACAGTAGCTAGAAGATGGAAGTACCACAGCAGGGTCTCTGCATACATGGTATATTTTTCCTGAGCAAAGGTGCTACAGACTAGCAGTACTGGCCCAGATCTGACAAAGACTGGTGCAGGATGTGAATGCTAAGTTTATGGTTATAACAGGTGTGAATAAGGGTTACTGACATGACAGTCAGTGCTAAGGAAAAGGCACAGGACAGTCCACTACAAATCATGGTCTACAAACGATGAAGTAGCTTACAGATGTTGAAGAGTGGTTTGGTGTTTGAGCAGACAATGGTGTCATATCTGTTCCTATTGTCATAGTTTGCACTAGTAGAGAATTCATTACAACATGTCAACATGCAGCTGCCATTATCAGCACACTCCTGGCCAACAACATGTAAATGGCATGCTCTGAAGACACAATGGCACTGTATGCAAGATTATTGTGGGTATACCATGCACATCCACCATTGTAGAGGCTTTGGTTGAGATGCGGGCTGAGCACACAACCTCAACAGTGTAACTGAGAGCTGCTCAAGTGCTATGCCTGTATAACACATACTCATTCTTATGGATAGATGCTGGGGGTGGGGGTGGGGTGGTGGCTGCTATTACTACAGGACTATCCCTTATATGTCTATGACACTAAGCATTACCCAACAGGTATGCAAGTCAGTAATCCTGCAACACACAAACACACACACACACACACACACACACACACACACACACACACACACACACACACACATGCACACATGCACACGCACACACACACACACACACACACACACACACACACACACACACACACACACACACACCTGCTACCCACAGCAGAGTAAAGATGGTGAGCTGCCACTATTGCTTGTAAAATGACATGCAGCAACTGCACAGTGGCATAGTGTATGGAAACAAGGAGAAAAAAAATGCTGTTGAGGTTGCTGGTCACAAATGTTGTTGACATAGGTTTCTCAATGAGATATAGTATAACAGCCATGCAGCCTACCTACATGTGGCATGTAGTCCATGGCCATGGTAGGGTCCATATGTAAGGATATCAGCCACAGACTATTCTAAGTCAGACAATACAGACTGTTGCTGAGACGGCATCTCTGTTGCCTGTAAGCTCACCATGATGAGCAGTAACCTGGTCACAGGCAATGGTAGTCATACTGACCAACATCTGGACCAGAACATCAGGTTGCACATCCTTATTCTCATAATTCTACCTTTTCCCTGTCACCTGTGCCAAATGGCCTGCCAGCTCTGGTTGTGGGTGCTGACTAGGTCTTGAAAACTGTGCTATTTAGGATCAATACACCATACACTTCTTTCAGGAAGGAGGAGCATAGCCCCATAATTCTACATCGTCCTTAAAATGGACCACATTGAGACATAACACTGTAAGCCAGCACAGTGGATATAACCAGTAATCAATTTGTGGTGACATGACCTTGCCACTGATGGATGTGATCTTGAATTCCACATAATCTTGCAAAGCACATAGCTACTGTGTTCACCTCCCATGAACCTATCCCATATTGTAGAGTTGTACTCACCTGCCAATGTGTCCACCGATTATGCAAGTGATGACTGTGGCAATGGCCCCCAACTCAAATGAGTATGATGATGTCTGATGCACAGTGTGACCTTTTCGTAGACTGGTCTGCATAACCTAGGTGTGATAATGTATGCATACATTTATTCTGTATTTTCTGCATCGTGGCCCATAGCTTTTGACCAGACACCACCCCTTTGCCAGTGCTGTAATGTGTTATACTACCTCTGCCTCAGCCACAGTACATGATCATCCCATGACCTTCCACCCTGCACTTCTGCTTCTGATGCTGCAATTTATATGAAAGGCCCCGCCAAGATGCTCAACTACTACTCCATCTGTCAGCACAGTACCATGTAGCACCACATGGTACAGTGTGGCACACACCACAACAATCGTTCTACAGATGTCTGGATTGGTTTCCAGTGCTTCTTCCAAGGTGTTGAGACATACGAAGCATCTCTTAATTAGTATAAATACATGTGCAAGTGCATTTCATGTTCACACATGGGCTGCATTATAGGCCATTTCCTGACTGGTCAACAGGTTGTTGCATGTAAGGATCACCAACTATGGTTTTAGAACATATTTGCATTGCTTATAACACAAAACAAACAAATATTCTATGTGGCCTGCTTCTTGCTCGAATAGCACCCGTGTGCATAAACCTGGCACCTGTGTACATAAACCCATCTATCTAGCACGTTTGTATACCTACCATTCAGAGACCTTTGCAAGATTCTTTGATATATCTTGGACATATGGAAATCATGTAAACTACCCAGTTGTGTAATGGCACAATATAAATAATACCCATGAATTACAGACCACCAGACTGTTCAAGTACTAGAAGTCCTTCTTCCTGATGTATCACATGGGCCCACTGAACTAGTTAAGACCTTACTTGCAACAAGTGTGCAGTCAATGTTTCCCCTGATCATCATAGCAATTGTCTGTATTGTAAAATACCTGCATACTATTGCTTCTTTTTTCTGCAGGCCCAGTAAACTAGATATGCTACTGTGCATACTGCAGAATAATTTTGAGGAAATGGTTTAGGATTCATGAAGGTGATACCTGCAATATCCCTAACATGCCCCAATATAACATCTAAGATAGTTAAGACAACACATACCTTTGTATCTTGAGGTAAATGGGCACAGCATGCAACCCCCACCTCCTGATTTTTATTTTGGGTGACACAATTCAATAAAATCCCCTACAACCTTCCTGTCCACAGAAAAACAGTCCATAGCCTACTGGTATATGAACTGTAAGTGTGTCACATGCTGTGTGGACCTCCTCTTTTGATGAAGATGGCATTAACTGCAACACTGTTGGTACTGACTCCAATGGTGTCTGTTAACCATGGTGCATTGCTACTACTGCTGATGCTGTTACTCCTTGCATTGCTTCCACCACATACACCACAAGTATTGGTATTAGAATGGGTATGGTCCATGGAGCAGTTTGCCTGTTTTGTAAGGTTTGGCATCAGTACCCCATGTCATCAATTGCATAATCCATGTGGCTCATTTTAATATGATTTCTCATTTCCATGTCAATATGCATTTATAACATGTGTTGCACACCCTGCTTTTTGACCCTTCCACTACTGTGTTATCTGCACCTTAGAATCTCTCACACACTGCTAGTTGCATTTAGCCATTCTACTTTCTGTTGCACAGGACACTTTGTCCATGAATCCCAGACCATGTTAAAACTAAGCATTTGTTCTGTTCTAGCATACATAAACTTTGCAACAACCAGTCTAAATTAAAACAAAACATTAGTGAAACAGCATAAACATAATAAGACTCAGGTCAAATGTATGTAAATGTTATTCTAAAATGTTATTAAAATGTTTGCAAGCACAAAAACAACATATTATTTTTATTAACATAGACAAGATTCCAGAAAGAACCTCTCCATAACTGAAAACTGTTGTGGCCAAAAGGGACAGTTTCCACAGTCACTGAAAATGCTATTAAGACATATGACTAATCACAATGAGAAAATAAATCATTATTAGCTAATTTGTATGCCTTTCTGTGACATTACTGCCAGAACTAATCAACACCTGTCTGAGGTACTCAGCACTTGTGGCACATGCATGTCTTTATTACAGGTATCTCTCTCTCTCCGACACATTTGTACATATTCAAACATACACATACACACCCATCCACACACACACACATACACACACACACACACACACACACACACACACACACACACACACAAATGTGCATGCACACAACACACACACACACACACACACACACACACACACACAGATACACATGCACACACACACACACACACACACACACACACACACACACACACACACACACACACACACACACACACACACACATGCACCCACACATCCATACACCCACACGCACACAACACATACATGCACACGCACATGCAGACACCACGTGCGTGTGCATGCACACAACACATGCGCATGCAGATGCACACACACACACACATGCACACACACACACACACACACACACACACACACACACACACACACACACACACACACACACACACACACACACACACACACACACACACACACACACAAAACAAGAACAGTTTTTTGGTCATGTGCATTAGCATGACCAGTCATGCTAAATTACACAGCTGGCAAATTGAGCAAATCTCTAAATTACTTGGCTGTGTGAATCCAATACTGCAGGCATTTCTGGGGGAAAGCACTTGGCTAATTGACACTGGTCGCCACCCCAGAATTTGTCATTAGCATGTAGCAAGAGCTTGAAGATTTCACACTTTGGGAGTTCTACAGACAATGCAGAATCACTACTCAGGCTTGTCTCTGAATCAGAAAGGGACACTGCATTGATAGCAGCCAGTGTTAGGCATTACCTCTGGTGGAGGCCCTTCATATGAGGCTATTTCTAAGTCCCAGCCATGGCTTATTGTTCCTAGTGATAACTGAAACACTCAAAATTGTATTAGTTCTAAAAGCATTCCAGTACTGGTCCTGAAGATTTTTTATTTTAACTATTGAGAAGACTGTGACCTTGGTAATTAGAAAATAAGGCGTCTACCAAAAGTATAATTCAGACTCTCTGTCTTGCCTGCTGAGTATTTGAAGAAACTCAGAGAACTCACAAAACAATTCAATAGCAACAAGAAAACCAGCTTCATTAAAAACAAACAAAAAAAACCTTAGTTGGCCCAAAGCATATTTAATATTGTTTAATGGAGCCAGACTCCTAATGCTTTCACATCTGCCTTCTAACGGGGGGGGGGGGGGTAACAAATGATGGCAGGTCAGGATTCTTTTACATTTTCTAATACAGAAATTCATATGTTAAGGAACACTATCTGTTTTTTATTACATGAGCTGACAAGAAATATTGAACTGGAAAATCACATCAGATATAATGCAAAATAAAATTAGTAATAACATAAAAAATCAATTGACTTATTTTACTTAATCTTTCAAGACAACAGCATCCCAGACATATGAAAGGATTTAATAGTCAGTACTTTTAAAAGTGCTCCTAAACCAGACACAGCAAATTTTAATTTACTTAACCCTAACCTGCATCTTATGAAAATTACAGGAAGGAATTATTGCATCACTAAAAACCAAAGAAAAGAGAAGAGTTCTCTGGAGTTATTTCAATGCAGTTGTCTTAAAGGTCTAGTCTTCCATCCATCCATCCATCCATCCATCCTTCCAACCAACCATCCATCCATCCATCCATCCATCCATCCATTTTCCATACCCATTGTTTTCTGTTCAGGCTCACAAAGATTTGTAGACTAGCTTAGCAGCAATACAACAGTCATACCCTTTGATTCTAGTAATATAATTTAAACAAATCTCAGCAGCCCTGGGTGAAGGCATAGTTTTTTTTTTTTTTTTTTGCATATTTAAACCTCAACCTAGCAAAGGTCTAACATGTAACATACTCTGGTAATATGAATAACCAAGTGAAAATTATAAAGGTAGAAAAATGTTAGTTAATTGGGTATATAAATGTTAATGGAGAAGGAAACCAAAGTTCAGACTACCAGGGAAGCTTTGAAAAGACTGAAAAGTCTTATGTGATTTACATCAGGAATTAGTTATTGAGATATTATTATTTGAAAAGTTTATTGCTGTCATAAACCTAGGTGACATAGTGTTGCAGTGGGCAGTGCTGTTGCCTATCCCTGTCATAAACTCGGGTGACACAGTTTTGCAGTGGACAGTGCTGTTGCCTTACTGCTAGAGGTCGTCTGCTTCGACTCACAGTCGGGGGGCATTCTGTGTGTTGTCTTGAATTGTAGTGTGTTGGTTTTCTCCAGGTGCTGACTTCTTCCACATTCCAAAGACATGCAATATGTGTTTGTGTGTGGTACAGAAGGATGACCTTAGCTGGGTTAGCCACCTGGCAGTGTGAACATTGGCTCTAGAAGATTGTTGCTATTGATGTGACACCTTGACAACATGTACAAAATGAAAAAAAGGGCGTTGGTGTTGCGGAGGTTGATGAACAATGACATATGTTTTTGACTATAAAATAATACATTGTATTACTTCTAATGCTGTTTTGGTCATATATGGCAAGATTAAACTGAGAGCATTCCAAAGCGAACCTTTGTTTTATATCAGAAGCATATGTTATGTCATTGTTTAGAAGAATCTTGTTGCACAGCAGATGCAGTGACAATCAAATTATGAAACAAAAGAAAATTAACTGGCTAAAGTTATCAGCAAAGGTCACCATCTTTAACTCATAGTATATAATGGAGAAAAAAAATTCGAGGTAATAAATGTATTTCTGTGAATATTTATCACGTTTGATTTCTTTAACACCTTTCTTGCCCATATACCTAACCACTATCAGCTTTTCTTCTCTCTTCAACTACTTCCTTTGTGCCTACATGTTTTAAGCCTGTGGGACATTAGTTTAAGTCTTGTGCATGCATTACAACTGAACGTGCTTTAGCTTTAATGTAAATACTCTTGTGTGTGTGCTGTGCACAGAAACTCTTAAATTATTATTATTATTATTTATTTAATTTGTTTGCTCATTTGTTTCCTGTCTAGCTGTATATTAATGACTCATGTTTCTCTGTGTAACCTAAAAAGATGTTAGCAGCATTTTTGTCTTCTTTTAATCTGTGTATTAACAACGATAGTTATATCTGGGCAGTGTCTGAATATGGTCAGTTGTGATCAGTAAACCAGCCAGGTAAATAAACATAAATACATACACACATTCATTCATACATATATCCTTATACCAAAACTCATTCATCCCTCAAACACCTTAAAATCCTCCCAGTCCTTCTGTTGTGTAACTACTACATTGTGACCCTGCAAAACTATTTTCACAAGGGGTGTTATTTACCCTGTACCCCTGATATGTAGGCTCTGTCCTCACCTCTTCAAAATATATGAATTCTAAGGCTATATTGACTCAGAAAAAAAAACAAAAGAAAACACATATTGCTTTTCATCCAAGTTGTTGCAACATCAGAGCTCCTTTATTTACAGGTTAATAAAATAGGGGCAAAGCTTTTATATCATGGGGTACAGCAAAAAGCATCACTTCTAGTTCATAGGTTCATAGGTAGGTACTAGGATATCTGCCCAAGGGCATTTATAAGACTAGCCAGAGTGTGTCAGCTTTCACCCCCCCATTGATTAATTAACTGAGCCTCTGTCAAGAAGAGCCAATGAAGTGATCCCAGAGGTGTATTTTCTGTTACCCATCCACTCGTCAAGGTTTCTCTTGAAGAGTGTTACTGAGGGGCTCTGCCTAATGTAGTTAGGAATTTTGTTCCAAAGCACGGGGAGTCTCTGTGACAGAAATCTAGCCCTCCAGCATGTTCTATTTGTTGTTGTGGGGAGGTTTAGCTCACTGGAGTGAGTGGCTCGCAGTGACTTGGATTTCTTTAGGTGGAGCATGTCCATCAATTCTGAGTTAGACATAGCTTTGTAAGTCAGGCAGAGATCACCTCTAAGTAAGTGATACGCCACTCAGTACAGCTTGAGTTTTCCAGTCAGGTTGCATAGGACATATGTTTGAGGCCAGTAATCCTCTTGGTGAGGTACTTGTGTGATCTTTCCAGCTGTTGGAAGTGTCTTGTGAGGTACATCCCAAATGGGGCATTGTACTCTATGATGGGTCTGATGAGTGACCAGTAGAGGAGCACTATAACCTCTTTATTTCTAGATGCGAACCCTTTAGTAATTAGATGGGCTACATAGAAAGATTTCCTAACTACTTTGGCAATATGATTGTCAAAGGAGAGATTACTATCTACCTGGGTCCCCAGATCTCTTATTACCTCTTCTGTATTAAGGGGCTGCCACATATGTGGTAATTCATGGGTGTTTTGTTTTTCCCAAATGGGATGACTATGCATTTTTTGGCATTTAGCTTGAGACCATGACTTTGACACCAGGTGTCCATCTCAGTAAGGCCCTTTTGGAGAATGTCCGTGTCAGCCATAGAGTCAGTTACGACTCCCAGTTTGCAGTTCTGGCGAACTTGGTTAGCAATAGTCCTCCTGTGTTTGCCTGTACTTCTGAGAAGTATGTGCTGAACAGTAGGGGTCCCAGGACCATGCCTTGTGGGATACCACTTGTGACTGGTTTAGAGTTGGACCTGGAGCCCACTATTCTTACCATGTGAGTTCTGTCTGTAAGCCAGTTGGCAACCCATCTCGTGATGTAAGGGTTTATGTTCAGGCTGGTGAGTTTTTCTATAATTCCCGAGTGGGGAATGGTGTCAAAAGCGTTGGTGAGGTCAAGGTAGGCTGTGTGAACCACCTTCCCCTCATCTATGGCCTTGGTGACTGTCTTGAAGAAGTCAACCAGGTTTAGTAGGCATGATCTGCCCTTAACAAAGCCGAACTGGGTCAGGTCAAGTGTTCGGAGGTTCCCAATGTCTCTGTTAATGAGTTCCATGATGATGTGCTCTATAGCCTTGCAGACCAGGCTAGTCAAGCTTATGGGGTGATAGTTACCAAGGTCAGTTGTGGCCCCTCCTTTGTGGAGCAGAATAACTGTTGCTGTGCACCATTCTATGGGCATGTAGCCTGTGGAGAGGCTGAGGTTGAACAGTGTGTTTAGGTGGGGGGGTTAGTTCATTCTGTAGTTCGTGCAAAATGCAGCCTGGGACACCATCTGGCCCCATTGATGCTGCATTTTTGGCTTTTAAAAGGGCTGTTTTCACCTGTGTGTCTGTGATTTCCAGGACACTACACTTTTCCGGTATTGTTGTGGGCCCTTTTGGGGGTGAGAGGGGGGGTGAAGTTTGCACTGATTCTATCTACCAGGATGTTGACAATATCAGTATGTTCAGTATATTTTGTGCTATTTTGCACTAGCTCAGTAGCTCAGAGCATATCTGCGAGTTGCCACTTAGATTCTTGACATAGCTAAAGAAGGCTTTGTGGTTATCTTTTGAATCCTTGGCAATTTTTCTTTCAAAGTTAGCCTTGGATGATTTTATGAGGGACCTTGGTTTCTTACTGATACTGATCAGGGATGTCTTTCCTTCTTGGGATTTGCTTTTTTTCTGAACTAGTTTCCTCCTTCTATTGTATAGTCTGTTTATGACAGGGGTCCACCAGACTGGTTTCCTTCTCTTTGGGGAGTGAGTCTTGGTTTTGCTAGGGATGGCATGATATGTGCTTCCTTGTAGGTGCTCATAGAGTGCATTTGTAAAGGTTCCTGTATCTTGGACACTGTTATCCTTTAGCGTGGGGGTTGTGAAACTTACCATCTCTGTCTTAAGTAAGGTGAAGTTTGCTATAGAAAAGTTTTTTACTGTGGTTTCCTTGGTTGGGGGTGGTGGTGTGGTCTGGACATCCAGAGTGATTAGTTTATGGTCTGATCTAACCAGTGACGGGTTGACCTCCAGTGCAGAACACCTGTCGCCCATGTTTGTGATGACCAGATCCAATATGTTTTCACCTCTGGTAGGGGAGTTTACCAGCTGATACAGGACATTTGAGTTGATAAATTTCAGGAAGCGCTGGACCTGGGAGTTTGTACTTGAGTAGTTTTCCCAATTAACGGTAGGGTAATTAAAATCGCCCAATATCAGGGTGTTCAGTAGGACCGTCATGTTTTCCATTGTCTCCAGAAAGGCAGAGTGGTGGTCTTAGGTCATGGAGGGTGATCTGTAGGAGGCCACAATTTGCATTGCAGATTTGCCCAATGTTAGTTGCACATGGATGATCTCAGAGGTATCATGCTGCGCCACTAACCTGGAGGTGTAGATATCCTTGATGAATATGGATACACCCCCTCCTTTTGTGTTTCGGTCCATGTTCTGTGGCCGAAATGTGTGGTATGAGTTGTAGCTCGGTAGTGCTAGGGTGCTCTGTGGAGCCTTGAACCAGGTTTCAGTTACTGCACAGATGTCGATGTTCTCCATACTGAACAGTGCTTCGAGCATGTGCATTTTGAGATTTACACTCTTGGCGTTGAGTAGCATAACCCTCATTTTTTTAATTTGTGCTGTTTACGGAGGCGGGTTTGACTTTTGAGCCTTGCCTACAAAAGGAACTATGGGGGCAGCAAGAGCCTTGGCCAGTATTCGAAAGCCTAGAAGTGACAGGTGCAAGTCGTCTCTTGCAAAGCAACGAGGCTTGTTGAGCATGTCATCCCAGGCTGACAGACACTGGATCCCCTTTGAATGACACCAGAAGCTTAGCCAATTGTTGAAATTGATAATTTTTTCTTTATACTGCGGTATCATTCTTTGTGAGGGCAGAATGCTACTCAGGGTCAGGGTCATACCCGCCTGGGCTACATGATCAAAGAGCTCTTTCATGTCTCTTTTCATGTAGTCCAGGGAGGTGTGTTTCAGGTCATTCACACCAACATGAACACTGACAGAGTCATATTTGTACATTTCTGGAATAACCTGAGTGCTTGTGTTATGTGGCGAATTCTGGCTCCGGACAGGCAGCTAACAGTAACCTTCTCCTTGTCCAGCCTAGTGAGTGGGACATCAGTGTGCCTGACTATAGAGTCACATCTTACTAGTGTGTTAGGTATGTTATTTCGCCTTAAGGGCTGTGATTGTGCGGCACACTGATTTTGTGTTTTATGTGTTGTCTGGTTTGTGACGGGAGGTGCAGGTTTTTTGGGTGTCTGCTTTGGAGGTCTCTGATGCTTTTTTCAGGTTTTTATTTAGAGCCTCCGAGTATGATTTAGTGTATTTATGTGTATTTTTTGCCAGTGCTGGTTTAGTATGTGTATGTGAGGCTGGAGTTGTGGTGCAAGTGTTAACCTTCTCCTCATGACTGCCTGTTCCAGTCTTGGGTGGAGAGAGCTTAGCCTCCAATTTAGCTATATAATTCCATCTCTTGCATATGTTAATGCTTTGTGGTAGGAGGAGAGGATTGTCTGTGTACATGAGGCAGTTGTAACATTGCCTCAGGATACCCAGGTTCACCAGATGGACTGGAGAGTATACCTGAAATTGCCCTTTGGTCATGCCTGAATAGTACGGTGAGCTACTAAGTCACTTGGTTGGTATAGGTTCATAGGTTCATACTAGGCTATCTACCCTAGGGCATTTATAAGCCTAGCCAGAATGTGTTTGGCTTTCGCCAACCATTTTAAATTTATTTTGCGATGCCCTTTTTCGAGGTTAGTATACTGTGCCTCTGTCTAACAGTGACACAGAAGTGATACCTGGGGTAAACCTACGATCTCCCATCCACTCATCAAGATTCCTCTTGAAGAGAGTCAATGAGGGACTCTGCCTAACCTGGACTGGGATTTTATTCCAGAGTGAAGGGAGCCTCTGGGTTATGAATCTGTCCCTCCAGCATGTCCTATTTATTTCAGTGCTGAGGTTCAAGTCTCTCGAGCGCATAGCTCGATGGGATTTGGATTTTCTGAGGTGCAGCATGTCCATTAATTCTGGGTTGGACATGGCTTTATACGTCAGGCATGGATCGCCTCTGAACAGGCGGTATGCCACTGAGTAGAGCTGGAGTTTCTTTAACCGGGCAGCATATGGCATCTGTTTGAGCCCTTTGATCCTCTTGGTGAGGTACTTTTGGGGTCTTTCCAGTTGCTGCAGGTGTCTGGTAAGGTACATCCCAAAAGGGGCATTGTACTCAATTATGGGCCTGATGTGGGATGAGTAAAGAGGCACGATGACCTCCCCTGATCTAGATGTGAATCCCTTCATGATTAGGTGGGCTATATAAAATGTTTTTCTAACCACTTTGGCCACGTGGTTGTCAAATGAGGGATTGCTATCAACTTGGGTCCCCAGTTCCCTAATTACTTCTTCTGTGCTTAATGGATTACCACCTATGTGGTAATGTGTGGGCACTTTGTTTTTGCCAAAGGGGATGACTATACACTTTTTGGCATTTAGCTTGAGGCCATGGCTCTGGCACCAGTTGTCTGTTTCTATGAGGCCCTTTTGGAGGATGCTTGTGTCGGCTGGAGAGTCGATTATGGCGCCCAGTTTGCTGTCATCTGTGAACTTGGTCAGCCACAGTCCTTCCATGTTGGCCTGTGCCTCCGAGAAATATATACCGAACAAGAAAGGTCCCAGGACTGAGCCTTGTGGGACACCACTTGTAACTGGTTTGGAGTCTGACATGGCTCCAGCAATTCTAACCATGTGGGTTCTGTCCTTGAGCCAGTTTGCAATCCATCTAGTGACATAGGGGTTTATATTTAAGCTGGTGAGCTTATCTATAATGCCCGAGTGGGGTATTGTATTGAAGCTTTTGCGAGGTCCAGGTAGGCTGTGTGGACCACCTTCCCCTCGTCAATGGCCTTGGTGGCTATTTCAAAGAAATCAACCAGGTTTAAGAGGCAGGATCTGCCTTTAACAAAGCCGAACTGGGTAGGATCCAGTGTCTGTAGGTCCCCAATATCTTTATTTATGAGGTCCATGATGATCCTTTACATAGCTTTGCAGACCAAGCTAGTCAGGCTTATGGGGCAATAGTTTCCAGGATCCGTTGAGGCGCCACCTTTATGGAGAGGGACCACTGTTGCTGTACGCCACTCTTTGGGCACATATCCTGTAGTAAGGCTGAGATTGAACAGTAGTTTTATGTTTGGGTTTAGCTCTTCTTGGAGTTCATGTAGGACGCAGCCCGGGACACCGTCTGGTCCCATTGATGCTGTGTTTTTTGCTTTGGAGAGGGCGGCTCTTACCTGAGCATCTGAGATGTCAGGGGGGCAGCACTCTGCTGGGATAGATATTTGCCCTTTTGGTGGGGAGAGGGGGGAGAAGTTTGCGCTGAACCTGTCAGCTAGGATGTTGGCAATGTCTGTGGGTTCAGTGTATTTTTTGTCATTTTGGACTAATTCTGAGCATATCTGGGAATTACCACCCAGGTTCCTAACATAACTAAAGAAAGCCTTGTGATTATCCTTAGTGTCCTGTGCAATTTTTCTCTCGAAGCTGGCCTTAGACAATTTTATGAGTGCCCGTAGTTTTTTGCTAATACTGAACAGTGATGCCTTCCCTTTTTGGGATTTTGCTCTATCATTTAGTAGCTTCCTCCTTCTATTGTATAGTTTGTTTATGGCTGGGGTCCACCAGACAGGACGTCTGCCTTTGGAGGATTGGGTCTTGGTTTTATTTGGGATCGCATGATCCATGCATTCCTGAAGGTGTTCATAGAATGCGTTTATAAAGGATTCTGCGGTCTGGGCCATATTTTCCACAGGCCCGGGGGCTTTGAAGGATTCCACCTCGGTTTTGAGGAGTGTGAAATTTGCTTTAGAGAAGTTTTTCACTGTGGTTTTCTGGGCAGGGGGTGGGGTCAGGATGTGAATATCCAGTGAGATTAGTTTATGGTCTGATCTTACCAGTGAGGGATACACTTCTGGTCTGGAGCATAGAGTCCCCATGTTGGTGATGATCAGGTCCAGTATGTTTTCCCATCTTGTGGGAGTAGTAACAAGTTGTTCCGTAGCATTTGAGTTTATAAATTCTAGGAACCTTTGGGCTAGGGTGTTGGAGCTAGAGTAATGCTCCCAGTCTATGTTTGGGTAGTTGAAGTCGCCCAATATAATGGTGTTTGGAGAGACCTTCATATTTTCCAGTGTTCTCAGAAAGGCCGAGTGGGGTTCCTGGGTTTGGGAGGGTGGTCTGTAGCAGGCTATAAACTGGAAGGCAGTTTTACCCACTGTTAGTTGCACCTGGATAGTCTCTGATGCTTCATGCTTTGCCACCAACCTGGAGGTATTGGTATCTTTGATGAATATCGATACCCCCCCCCTCCTTTTGTGGTTCGGTCCAAGTTTTGGGGCCGAAAAGCATGGTATGAGGTATAACCTGGTAGTGCTGGGGTGCTCTCGGGAGCCCTGAACCAGGTTTCTGTTACTGCACAGATATCGATGTTCTCCATGCTAAGGAGAGTTTCAAGTGCGTGCATCTTGAGGTTTAGACTTCTGGCATTGAGTAGCATTACTGTAGCATGGGGTGAATAATGAGCCTTGCCCTGCTGGGCAATCAAGTGTCGGGGTATATTAGTACTTGCTATTATGTCTGAGCAAGTGCTGGACTGTAGGATGCTTTTTAAGTGCTTAGGTTGAGAGTTAGACTACTTTCAAAGGAAAAACTGAAGAGACTTGGTGGAGCTGGGAATAATTTAACCCTAGCTAACTGGCGCTGCCTGGATGTGCAAAATCGTGCAAATGCGTTTTTTACAGCAGGGACATGAAAGAGATAGAAATTAGCCCAAAATGGCCTATAAACTACTAACTTCTGGGCTGGAACCACTCCTCCAGGGACAGATGGCTGCTCAAAGCTCCCTCTCTCACAGGTTAAAGTAAGGTATGGGCAACTCAGAAACTTGTAACACAACCCTAATTTCAGCACTAGCCTGAAAACCGGACTATACTAGCTTAGAAAGGTGGGAAACAAGGAAACATTTTTTTTTTGAAAAGATAAGACAAAAACAGTAATGACTACAAATAGTAAAAAATACAGTTAAAACAGCTTTAGATGACTCCAAGCAATCAGAAAAGGCTTTTAAACAAATTACCCAATTAACCAGTAAAAAAATCCCAAAACTGAGCCCTGTTCTTGTAGTCTTCAATCAGACAAGTTCTAACTGCACACTCCTGCCACTGGGGTGCAGGGGAACCTTCTCCAAAAACGAAGGCCTGGATTAGTGCTCAAGTTATACAAACAAAGCTAGATTCAGCAGGCCTGAATCTAGTTTATGCAACAGCAAACAAGGCACACCAATTTCAGTAAGAAACAGTTCAAATATGCAGGCACTATAAGCCTCTAACCAGAAATTCCCAGCTCAGAAGGGCAGAGTCCAGCCTCTCCTCCCACAGGAGTGCAGACCGCAAACCTTCTTAATGTAAAATGACTGGCCTGAAGACCAAGTAGTTAAACCAGAAGTAATACGATTTTAGAATAACAGACACTGAGCCTTCAATCAGCAGTTCCCAACTTAGAAGGATGTAAGCTACCTGTCCTGCCACAACAGTGCAGACCACAAACCTTCCTAATGTAAAACAACTGGTCTGAAGCCCAAGTGCTTAAACCAAAAGGCTTAGAATGATAGCTACACTTTAATCAGGTTACTACTAAGCAGTAATAAACACAATTTAATTTATTGTATTCTAATTAACTATCCCAAAGTCATTTGAAATGCATTAGTAATTGCATTCCTAGCAAGCAAAAGTGGGAGGCTAAGCATCAGTTTATGGGTAATGATTAGGCTGTCTCTTGTGGTGTATAACAAGCCTAGTCAATACTAGAATTAAGCCCTGTACCACGTACCTGTGAGGTAAAGACATTAACCATTCTGTCAACCACCTCTCTCAGTAACATGTACAAGAGCCTTTCATTCTTTTTTTAATTAAGCATTTGGGTCAGATAGAGGGAGTTAAATTAGATTTCACAAAAACAGTAGCTAGAATAAATATTTATTGTGAAAGCAATCTGAAAAAGTTTTCACTGTACATGTTCTCTTTCTCATATAAATTATGTATGCATAACTTGTGACTAACTGAACAATTTCATCTTATCGTGCCGTATTTTTCAACTGCAATTTCAATATGGCAAACATGTCTGACAATTTACTCTTAAAGCTATGTATGAAAACTAACTTGAAGCAAAAAAATAACTTGGGTCTTTATATATTTAAAGTAAAAAAAAAAAACTGATACATTTATGGCACAATGTTTTCAGTCTTTATAGAGTAATCTGTGATGGTTACTTAAAGCATGCAGGCAGAGGACATCGGGGAGCAGCATAGCCACAAATTATACCAAGAAAGTCAGATATGCTGCTTTTGAGGTAAAATGGGAGAGGCACACACATTGTAGATAGAATTCACTTTATTTTGTAATTGTTTATGTTTGAGTTAGTCTTTAATGTTAGTAGTAGGTTTGTACTGTTGGTGTCAGATTAATGGTTTAGGAGAATGTTTTAAGGTTACAAATGGAGTCTTAGGGTTAGGTAGGGATTTTAGACTTAGAATTAGGATTTTGTTTTAGGGATATTGGGACAGATTTTGGATTATAGTTGGAGCTTTAGAGATAGGGAAGGGGGTTAGGGTAATGGTCAGAATTTTAAGGCTAGGGTCAGGTTTTGGATTAAGGTTAGGCTGGAGGGCTTAGGGTTAGGAATTGAGTTTTTGGGTTATGGATCAGGTATTAGTTTTAGGGTAATGGTCAGAGTCTTAGGACTAGGGACAGGTTTTTGGATTAAGGTTAGGCTGGGGGTTTCAGGATTAGGGTTAGGGATGGAGTTGGTGGGTTATGGATGAGGTATTAGTTTTAGGGATATGGTCAGAGTTTTAGAGATAGAGATGCAGTTTTTTAGGGTTAGGGTTGGGGACAGACTTTTAGGGTAAGTGCTAGGGACTGGGGTTTTAGGGTTAGGGAGGGGGTTATAAGGTTGAGCTTTAGTACATTTAAATACCATTGTTTACTAACAACCAGGGACCTAACTCACATTTGCATTTTAGGAATTGAGCTACATAAGCAAGTTATAACCCTATGCTGTAAGTAAACAATACCTGATAATCTAGCCCTATGCAGAGAATCCTTTGGCAAGGTTTATCTTGGGAAATCCTGGAAGGCACTCAGTTGGGGTGTATCTGAGTATACTGGACTTTATAAATGTAGAATCCATATAATTTTGTGTCTGGTCTCCCAACATCATGCCACACCTCTATAGTGCAAGACATGACATAAGCATATTCTGACTGTTTAAAAGAATATATATTTGTCTACTGTTTTTTTATTTATGCCATAGAGTTACCCTGATTTTGGTACCTTTTCTGCCAATGCTGTCTGCAGTATCTCTGTGATATGACAGCGAGTGGTGGGCATTAGATGTAGTTTTGAGAATATGTTGCATTAATGACAACTGATGGAGGTAGCAGGAAGGTATATTTCTTACTTCTGAGTAAGGCTGGAAATATGACATCTTGGTGGGGAAGTAATGGACATAGTTTACAAACAGAGGGATTCATAATAATGTGACTAAAAAGGCTGGAGTCAGGTTATAAAGTAACATTGTAATGCCAGGAACATGCCATTCAGCTAAACACGTGAGTTGTTGCTATGTGGGGAAACTCTGTATAATGCACACTCCTGGTATCTATTGTAATCAGGAAGCTACTCATTTGTATATTGTGCTGTGAACTTTTATGTTTACTGTTCATCCCCTGATGCATTGTACTAGTTTAAAACAGGTTCATCCTTACCTGTGAAGGTAGAGGTGTTTTTGTCATGACACTGATATTGGACATGTTCACTATGTATGTACCAGAATAAACTGTCAGCCCATACTAAATAAGATACAGTTGCCACACCGAGAATGCTGCTGACCAATTTTTTTTTAACTATTTTTGTTGTTGGAGCTTAAGAATTAAAGTGCAAGAAAACTCATCCCCCTTATTAGTATGCTGTCTCACTGACCACTTTCTCAACCTTAGAATTGTTTTGCTCTAAATAACAGATACAGTTTAGCACACATTTAATTTACCTCTACCCACATCACATAGACTGTATCATGCTTGAAACGTTTTTTGAGGTGATCCTTCATGAATATTTTGGGATGCCTTTGACATGGAATTGTCCTCAAATTTCTCAGTAGGTACATTAGTATCAAACACTGCGAGGTCAAGATTTATTTGCATGCCACACCAAGTATAGTTACTTTTACCTACCTGCTGGATGACATTTTAAATTCTGTCACTGTTCTGGAAATAGGTACAAAGAACCTTTGGACTACAGACACAGAACAGCCTACAATTAATGGCAGCTGTAAAGTGTAGTGATTCTATAACTTGTCAATTACAGTATCAGCTTAATTCCTTCCATTGTCTTCTTCACTATGTAGAGCTCTCTTTTTTAATTGTTTAGAGCCACATCTCTATGTTAATAAGGACATATACTAAGCTAAATCTGAAAGTACTTATCTACACAATGAATCTAAGACTTCCCTCTGTTTGATATATTTTATGGGCATGAATTCTTATTTAACCTTTGCTTGGTAAGAGAACACAAGCCGATGACAATAACATAGTTAACTGCTAAATTCAAGTACAGAGATATGTAGATGTCCAGAAAATGGATTATTTTAGTTGATTTCAAGATGCACTTTATTATTCTATTCAGAAAAATACAATCATTTTTTTAGTCTTTGCAGAAGGTACTGTAAAACAAAGAAAGAGAGATAAAAACACAATAGCAATGCTTAAGAAGTGTAATATATCAGACTGCTTATAAAATACAAACCACATGTATGTGTCAAGATTTGCCTGCTGTGAGTTAAACTATCTTTAATGTATGCATCTTAGTAATTCAAGATTCACAATATATCAAATATTTACATCATAATCGATTAATTAAATGCTGGTTGGGTTTTGATGTTATTAGATGGCAAGTGCCATATAGGACAAATAACTTATATTCTATCTAAGTGAACAGTAAAATGATAATTCTACCAGTTCTGCTGTCACCAAAGTAGGCACAGACTGAAGTTGTGTTATTATATTTATCTCCACTGTCACAATATCAGGCCATTTTTGTGTATTTCCTTTTTTCTTATCAACCTACAAACTAAGTTATGTTTTCAGGTGTTACCCTAGTCTAGAGCTGGACTGAGTTACCTGCTTGAGATTGTCACAATTTATGTAAATTACCCACTAAGATTAAACTGATTCTGTTTTCCTGCAATGACTTTCAATCCCACAAGTCAGATGAAGTTCTACCACTTCTTTGTCAATAGTTTCACCTAACACTGTCACTTTTCCATTTGCAGGACCACAGCACATTTTGTTTTTACTGTTCAGAGTATTCTTTAATACATCTTGGATACACCCCCAGACCAGCGTACATGCTGTCTCATCTTTCTAGGCCTGATCACTGAAGAACATTGTGACTCTGACTCCTGTCTTTAACTGGGGGTAACCCAGAGAAACAGATGTCAAAGAACACTACATATTTTCTTGAGAATTCCATTGATAATAAAAGCGAATTTAATTGGAAATGTATAGGCTAGCATGATGCGATATGCTGGCACACAATTGGATGCTGGTCTTAACAACATCATTGGAAAGTATGCTGTCAGTCTCACACATTTATGACTCCTTTAAACCCACAGGAAATTTTCACCTTCTGCATCAAAAGTTAAGAACAGTTAAAAGATATTTTACCTACTCATACCCTGCGTGTTCCGTGATTTATTTTATAAACTATATCCACTGGCATTTTGAATCTTGGTATTTGCACAATGCTTAGAGGGTAAACTTTTTTCTTATTTTATCCTACTGCATTAAATGATAAAACACACAGAAAACAAAAGGAGGCAGCATATTATTGAAATATTGTACATAGACGTTTTATGTATATATTTAACCAAACTTCTTTTGTAGATAAAGTAATGGTAAACTACTTGAAGAAAACTCTTGATGATCTACACATCATTCCCATGTGAATAATGTAGCCTATCTCTGTATCACATAAAATATCATAATTGGATATATAACCTCTAATATCTCATATTCAGTCACAACATTTACACATTTTTAATGAAAACCACAAAATGCTGTGTTTCTTGCAAATATGATATTCTGCAGATTCCTTTCAGGTATACACATCATCAAAGGTATATAGACACAACAGTTTCTCCTTTATAATATGTACACTTTTGCAGTGAACTATTTCAGTGCATATTATTTATAAAAGTTTATTTCTTGCATGACTAATTTCTAAGCAGAAACATGTTATGATACAGGCAATTCTGAATGTTTTGGATTGCTAGAAATTAAAATAAACAACTTTCAGAAAAGCCAAAATACAATATGTGACAACTCAAATGTGAAATGATCAGAAAATGTTTTTCTGAATGTTGTGCTCACAGAAACATAATAAGAAACTGAAGCTGATTATATGAATAAGATTATTGCAAGACTGTTTTGTGGCAATCATGCAGAATACATCTGAAGCTTTAGCAGAATTAATTTATATTATCACAGAAATGCTGATGCATTTTTTCAGTAGTGAAACAAGTTATGGTAAAAGTAAATGTCCTACAACTTCATAGCTTGGCCATTTTGATCTGATATGTTGTCTCATGCGTTACCTGTCATCTCTAGGCACTTCATGCATCAGGCAAACATAAAGCCCCATCTGCTCCATTTAATGATTTTTGTTTGATGAATATTTTTGTATTCATAAAGTGTGATGGATTCACAAGGGATTGCTTGAAGCACACCCACCCCTACAATTTCTATCACATTTCCAGCCGAGATCATCCAGGCCTGGCTATCAAAGCAACACAAAATATACAAAGTTATCAGTCATAACACAAGTGACATTTTGTCTTGTGATTGTTCCTGTAGTTTTGTTTATTGAGTGACTTAATTAGGTATGAGGTAATCAGTCACAGTAAACAAGAGCCCCATCTGGAATTTTCTGACAGAAAACAGCAAAACATGAAGGAGGTTCCCTAGAAACTTAAAAAGTCCTTCACTTACAAAGCTAAAAGAAAGTAATCAAATAAAATCTGTTTGCTTGGGGCAGAACTGTGATGACCGTGTTAACAGGTTCTAGCAGATGACAGGGATTATTCAATCAATATAGATTTGCAGAGTGTTGCAGAGTTTTCTAGTACCTCAGAAAAACAATACACGATTAAATATGTACAAAGGCCAGCTCAGCTCTCATAACTTCTAGCTTCAAGCCACTGCCTTTTTTGATACACGTCAGAATCAATCTTCACTAATAGATATTATTTTGTCTACTAAATAATCATTCTATTACACTGCATTGATTACATAGCACAGTAGTTTAAATACGGATTAAAAAGAATGTAGAAGGAAGCAGACTGCCAAAAGTTGAAAAAAATATTGCTGCATACAAGATAGGAAATTTTCCAAAAACTTCTTAATCATGTGTTCGTAGCCTGATTGGTAATCAACACCAAATGCATTATTATTCATATTAGGAGTCGTGCTTCACTGTATATACACATCTGCTTGCCAGCACGAGAAGCACATACATATGTAACTTTACAGCCTGAAGACAAGCTACTAAAGAAACATCATTTGCTATGTATTTAGTGTGCTTGACATCTTTGTTTGGCTAGCTTTAATGTCTAAACGTTATGGTAACAAATGAGCCGAATATAAATTAAATGTATGTGTGCAACTGATAACATACTGCTGTTACACATAAAGTTTGTGTATTATATATAACGCAGTACCAGAGATATTAAATAAGTTTAGGACTGTGACATATGTATGGTTTGGATATTCTTTTCAGTGTTTTTTTATCTTTATAGCTTGAAAAAGAATGCTGATGATCTATTTTTCATTGTTCGACTTACTGCATGTTTTTTTTTTTTTAATCCGGTTTCTTCTGATTTAACTTCTTCAACTCTTTTGGGTTTCTAATACCATGACAGGAATGGATCCCATTTCTAAGTCAAAGTACGATTAAAGTTCATGAAATTAATAGTTTCAAACTCTGATGTTAACCAAAAGTGCTCTTCACAGCACCTGCAAAGTGCACAAAACTGACTCCTGCGATTCATATGGAGTTACATGGATTAGTAGCATTTCTACATTTGATCATGAATTTTTGTTTATGAGATTTTTTGCTCCAGCTACAACTGGAACTGTCTGGGTATCTTTCTTCCACATTGCTCTCATTTCTGCTTGCAAATCTTGATATTATATGACTTTCTGTCTCTCTGTACATGAGACACTGTAATCACTAGTTAAAGTAATTTCAATGATCAGTGCTACTTTTTGTCTTTTTTTTCATGGACTATTATATCTGGTTTTCTTGCATCTGTTTTATGCGTTGTTGGTAATGGGTGATCCCATGTGATGTACACTTCATCTATGTCTATAATGAGCTCATCTTCAATTGTAATAGTAGTAGTGTTGTCTGTACTGCCTTATGTTGACATTGTCCAGCATTTTGTCAGAAATCCAGAGTAGAGATTAAACAACGGCTTAATTGAATATCTTAGAATAATCAGGAAGGGTGACCACACTAATGCCTTATTTAAGCATTCCCTTATGTGGAAATGTTTTAAAAATATTAATTTTTTGTTGTTGAGAGGGTTGACAAACGTAGTAGGTATGAGGACTGGGAGACTTTAATATTAAATGGAGAATTGCACAGACACATTTTAATGAATGATGAATTCCCACCCAATTTGAATGAGGATTTTTCTAATGCACCTATTTTAAAAACAAGGCATAACGGACTGAATAAGTAGCCTATCTTATGTCATGAATTTATATTGTGCTTATTTAAAGATGATGGGTATGTCTTCTACCTTTATTCTGATAAAGTTCTTTCTACAGGGAATAAAAGTGCTAAATAAATTGTGGTTTTATTTCTGTTTGAATGAAATAAAGGGCCAGAAGAAATGGAGGTTTCCCAAAAAATGTAATTTAATGCAGATAAAAAAAACTAAACTCAACTAAGGGGTATAAATTATCCCCAAGGCAACACAGAAATGTCATATATAAATAAGCAAACTGGTTTCAGCTATGCATGCATTCTTCAATGCATGATTCAAACAGTCAAAAACAGGAAACACATCAGTGCCAATTGAATAATTAATCATTAATTAATTCCCATTAAAGGAATATGCAGTAACTTACTACTAGGCAATGGATTCTTATTGCAAGGAAATTAAAGATGTTCATTTAAACCAGGACTAAAAAGACCCCCCCCCCCAATTTGATTATCCATTTCCTTTTTTTGTTATTTAGAATAGTATGCCATCCACTGTTGTGGGATCTATCACCTATAATTCTATCAGTAACTGTAAAATGGAATGATGCAGATGGGTGCTTGAATGTATGTTTATAAAGTGCAGTAGAAAGTTTATGATTCCTAATGTCATTGGTGTGTTCAGAAATTCAAATCCGTAATGCTCTGGATGTTTGGCCCACATGAAAAGATGAACAATGGCAGGAGGCCAAATAGACCACCCAATCTGAACCACAGTTGGCAAAAAAACTTATGTCAAAGACCTTGTTGGTGTTGGGACTAGTGAATTTCTTAATTTTAAGGACCCTGAGACAATGTGTGCAATGACCACATGTACAAGTACCACACAACTTATCACCCATAAGCGTATTTTGTGTGTCTCCAACTGTAACCTTAGAAGTATGTTTATAGTGGCTCAAAATTGAGGCCAAATTCCAAAACATCTCTAGCCTATCTTAGATGCTAATTTAGGGTGAGATAGTAAAATGTTCCAATGTTTCTGCATAATGACCAGAAAAGGTTTCATATTTCATCCATATTTAGTGAGCATCCTTAAAATATCTTGATCTTGTGATGTCCTATTCTTATTTTTATATTGCAAAAGATTCTCCCTCACCTGTGTAGAGGCCTAATTGCCAGACATTGTAATATTACCTGCTTGACAGCCCCTATTATGAAAACGGTTAACCAAATCAGATTTGTATTTAGTGAAGGTATCATTATCAAAACAGATGCGTTTAATCCTCATAAATTGGGATTTGGGTATATTACATACCACATGAGGCAGATGTAGACTACTGGCATGAAGTAAGGAACTGTACTGGGGATATTTCCTGTAAATTTGTGTACTTAAGGTGTTATCATCATTTTGGTGATGGTCACATCCAGAAAACTGATTTGTTTCAAATCAAAATTGACCTTAAATTCAATTCCCCATTTATTTTGGTTAAGATATTCCACAAATTCCAAAAGGTAGGATACATCCGCCTTCCATACCAATCAACAATTGTCCAGGTATCATCTCCAAATATCTATTTCATCCATATAGATGTTATGGTTGGAATTGAAGATCAGTTTGGTCTCCAGGTAGGCCATGAAAAAATCTGCATATATTGGGGAAAAATATGCCCCCATTGCCATACCTTGTGACTGCCAATAACATTGTCCATGGAAAAAGACCACATTTTTTGTAAGAACATGTTCCATCATACAAACCAACAAAGTATTGAAACTAGGTGGATACAAAGCACTTAGATCTAACCAGTAGTGTAGAGCCATTAAACCTGCCCAATGTGGGATATTGGTGTATAAGGCAGTCACATCTAATGTGCAGAGAAGCCAACCTGGTTCCAACTGATTATTGGAGACAATATCCAGAAATTGGGTGGTATCCTGGATATGTGATCTAATATAAATCAAGAGAGGTTTAAGATAAAGAGTGAGAAATTCAGACAGGGGCTCAGTTAAGCTTCCTCTACCTGATACAGTTGGCCTTCCTGGTGGACAGAGAGGATCCTTATGTATTTTAGGTAAAAAATAGATGTATTATGCTTTGGAATCCTTAACCATCAGATGGTACACATCTGTCTGTGTAATGATACATTCCTGTTGAACCTGAGCTAAAAATCTGTCAATTTCAACTTTAAACTTACTACTGGGATCAAGGGGCATATAGTGCCTGGCATCCCCCAACTGTCTCTGTGCTTCCAATTCCCAACTATCCCAATTCATAACTACTACTGCTCCTCCTTTGTCAGCTGACAATATGATAAGATCTTTATTGTTTTTCAAATCTTCCAAACCTGACTGTTCAACCCTAGAAAGATTGGAGGTTTTAAGTTCTGATTTATTATCTCTAGAGCAACAGTTAAAGGACAAAAAAATGAAAACATTTCAACGTGATGTTGGGGATTATCAGAGAGGCCAACCCTTTATGCCATACAAAAGTCCCTTGCCAGGGAGAAATCCGCATAAAATAACATCTGTGAAACGCAAAAGATCGAAGTCTATCCTTAAGAAAACATGAAATAATGTCAGTCTCACTTCTGGGGATGATTCCTCTCCTGCTACTGACATTGATGGCAACCCCCTTCTGCAGTCACCAACACCCAAAAAATGTAGTACTGATCACCCTTTAGGGTTATGTCTAGGAGAAGAGGAGGGGAAGAAACACAGGCAATGTAAATACTTTAGAGGGAATTCTCAAGATGATGACCAAATCCTGACTGAATATAATAATGTACACAACATAACTTCTGTGGAACTTTCTCAGGCTCAGATATCTGTGCTTAATACAGGTCTCAGTTTTGTTCCTGTTTTTTTTGTGACTGAGGATTCTTTTGTGTCTCATGTCATTTCCTTCTGTAGGTTGATCAATGTTAGAATACATTCTGATTCAGATACCTGTGGTACAGAGGTCAAATACTTTAAATTCCAACAATCTAAATTTATGCCTCCCATGTCTAATCAGGTGTCCCTTTTTCAATCTGCTGTCTTCAAGGATTTACATTATAATTTTAATGGGCATGACATTTTCCATCACAATCTTTCTAGGGCTGAACAGTCAGGTTTGGAAGATTTGAAAAACAATAAAGATCTTGTCATATTGTCAGCTGACAAAGGAGGAGCAGTAGTAGTTATGAATTGGGATAGTTGGGAATTGGGAAGCACAGAGACAGTTGGGGGATGCCAGGCACTATATGCCTATGCCCCTTGATCCCAGTAGTAAGTTCGACGTTGAAACTGACTGATTTTTAGCTCAAGCTCAACAGGAAGGTATCATTACACAGACAGATGTGTACCATCTGATGGTTAAGGATCCCAAAGCACAATACATCTATTGTTTTACCTAAAATACATAAGGATCCTCTCTGTCCATAAGGAAGGCCAATTGTATCAGGTAGAGGAAGCTTAACTAAGCCCCTGTCTGAATTTCTCACTCTTTATCTTAAGCTTCTCTTAGTTTATAGTAGATCACATATCCAGGATACCACCCAATTTCTGGGTATTGTCTCCAATACTCAGTTGGTACCAGGTTGGCTTCTCTGCACATTAGATGTGACTGCCCTATACACCAATATTCCACATTGGGCAGGATTACTGGCCGCACAATATTGGTTAGATCTAAGTGCTTTGTATCCACCTGGTTTCAGTACCTTGCAGGTTTGTATTACAGAACATGTTCTTACAAAAAATGTGTTCTTTTCTCATGAACAATTTTACTGGCGGTCACAAGGTATGGCAATGGGGGGCATATTTTGCCCCAATATATGCAGATTTATTCATGGTCTACCTGGAGACTGCACTGATCTACAATTCCAACCATAACATCTATATGGATGAAATAGATATTTGGAGATGATACCTGGACAATTGTTGGTTGGTATAGAAGGCAGATGTACCCTACCTTTTGGAATTTGTGAAATATCTTAACCAAAATAAATGGGGAACCAAATTTAAGGTCAATTTTGATTTGAAGCAAATCACTTTTCTGGATGTGACCATCACCAGAAATGATGATAACACCTTAAGTACACAAATTTACAGGAAATGTCCCCAGTACAATTCCTTACTTCAAGCCAGTAGTCTACATCTACCTCATGTGGTACGTAATATACCCAAATCCCAATTTTTGCAGATTAAAAGCATGTGTTCTGATAATGATACCTTCACTAAATACAAGTCTGATTTGGTTAACTGTTTTCATAATAGGGGCTATCAAACAGGTAATATTATGATTGCTGGCAAGTGAGCCTCTGCACAGGTTAGGGAGAATCTTTTGCAATATAAAAATAAGGATAGGACATCACAAGATCAAGATGTTTTAAGGATGGTCACTACATATGGATGAAATATGAAACCTTTTCGGACATTATTCAGAAACATTGGAACATTTTACTATCTGACCCTAAATCAGCATCTAAGATAGGCCAGAGATGTTTTTTCTCCTTTAGTCGGGGAAGGAATTTGGCCTCAGTTTTGAGCCACTATAAACATACTTCTAAGGTTACAGTTGGACACACACAAAATTCACTTATGGGTAATAAGTTGTGTGGTACTTACCCATGTGGTCATTGCACACATTGTGTCAGGGTTCTTAAAATTAAGGAATTCACTATTCCCAACACCAACACAGTCTTTCACATAAGGTTTTTTTGCCAACTGTGGTTCGGATTGGGTGGTCTATTTGGCGTCCTGCCATTGTTCAGCTTTTTATGTGGGCCAAACATCCAGACCATTATGGATTAGAATTTCTGAACACACCAGTGACATTAGGAATCATAAACTTTCTAGTGCACTTTTCCATTTTACAGTTATTGATAGAATTATAGGTGATAGATCCCACAACAGTGGATGGCATACCATTCTAAATAACAAAAAAAGGAAATGGATAATCAAATTGGGGGGGGGGGGGGCTTTTTAGTCCTGGTTTAAATGAACATCTTTAATTTTCTTGCAATAAGAATCCATTGCCTGGTAGTAAGTTGCTGCCCTTTAATGGGAATTAATTAATCATTAATTATTCAATTAGGCAAGTGTTATATAAATCTGTGCTCTGATGTGTTTCCTGTTTTTGACTGTTTGAATCATGCACTGAAGAAGGCTTGCATAGCCAAAACTGGTTTGCTTATTTATATATGGCACTTTTGTGTTGACTTGGGGGTAATTTATACGCTTTAGATGAATTTAGTTTCTTATGTAAATTAAATTACATTTTTTTTGGGAAACCTCATTGGTGCTGGCCCTGTATTTCATTTACTTGGTGGTGTTTTGGGCTTTGGCACCTGCCTTACTTGCGAGGGGTTTGGTTGGTGTTTATTTCTATTTGCACAGACTGGTGTTTTCTGGTTTTGTAGATTTACTTAGGCACTATCACTGACTGTTCATAAGACCAATAATAAGACAGTAAATATGAACAGAAGTAATGAAAGTTAGGAGAGTGGCTTGCTGTCATGCTTTGTTCTACCTCTGTTTTTATAATAATTATATCAGCAATAGTGAAAGTTTACCTCTTGTGTCTATGTAGCTGGATTTGTGACATTCCATCGACAAGTCCCAGAATCGAACTTCATACCATCTAACACCTCTTTCGGCTTTTCCCAGTTAGGGGTCGCCACAGTGGAACTCTGGTCCGCTAATGATTGGCTGTAAATTTTTACGTGCCGAGTTGCCAGCTCTGATGCACAACCTTCAACAAAGGTACACCCATTCACACGTCTCCACACAGAAGACGCTCTAGCTGAGAATCGAACAGGACATCTTACTGTGAGGTGACAATGCTACCGCAGCACCACCACCGCAGTAAATGTTCAAAATGCAAATCATTAACCATACAACAAAACAAAAATATCATTTTTGCAACAGAACAATCTCCTCAGCACCCACTGATAATGATTTATACCAATCCTGAGATCGCACTACAATGGGAAAAGGGCAGATTTCCCAAACTTTGCTGTTTTGCAATCTCACTCAAAAGCTGATATTGCTCATTTTCAGTCAGCTATCTTAGATTTTTCATCAGTCAATGAAACCAGATATCAACAAAAGGTACGTATTCCATGTGGCTGGAATGTCCCACATTTGCACAGCAAAGAGATAACTAAATACCTGAGACAGGTAGATAGACAGGAAGGCACCATTCATGCACTGATCTTCCTTGTACTTATAGGTTCATAGGTTCCTGGGTGTGTACTAGGCTAATAGCCCTGAAGCCTATACAAGCCTAGCCCATAGGACTACCCTGGTATCGTGTCTCCCGACCTTGGTTTCCAGTGCCTCTGTCGAGTAGAGCCACTGGAGTGATCCCCGGGGTGAATTTTCTATTTCCCATCCACTCATCAAGATTTCTCTTGAAGAGGTCCAATGAGGTGCTTTGTTTCACATGTATGGGAAGTATATTCCATAGCATGGGCAGTCTCTGGGTTATGAACCTGTCTCTCCAGCATGTTCTGTTGATTGTGGTAATGAGACTGAGGTCTCTGAAGCATGTGGTGCTGAGGGATTGGGATTTCTTTAGATGCAGCATTTCTAACAGAGCTGGGTCAGACATGGCTTTGTAAGTCAAGCAGAGATCACCTCTAAGTAGGCAATATGAGGCAGAGAATAGTTGGAGTTTTTTGAGTCTGTCTATATAGGACAAGTGTTTAAGGCCTGGGATCCTCTTTGTGAGGTACTTTTGTGACCTCTCCAATTGTTGCAGGTGTCAGTGAGGTACACACCAAATGGGGGATTGTACTTGATGATTGGCCTAATGAGGGAAGAGTAGAGGGAGACAATGACCTCTTTCTTCCTGGATGCAAAACCCTTAGTAATGAGGTGTGCCACATAGAAGGACTTTCTGACCACAGTGATAGCGTGTTGGTCAAAAGAGAGGTTGCTGTCAACCAGTGTTCCCAGATCTTTTATAACGCCTTCTGTATTCAGTGGACTACCATCGATGTGGTAGTTCATGGGAACTGGGTTTTCCCAAAGGGGATGACGACACATTTTTTGGCATTGAGCTTAAGGCCGTGGTTCTAACACCAGTCACTGGTCTCAGTTAGGTCTTTCTGTAGAATTTCAGCATCACTTGGGGTGTGAATAATGGCTCCCAACTTGCAATCATCTGCGAACTTTGTCAGCCAGAGTCCCTTTTGTGTTGGCCTGGACTTCTGCGAAGTAGATACCAAACAGGAGAGGACCCAGTACCAGTCCCTGTGGGACTCCACTCGTGACTGGTCAGCAGTCTGACTTGGAGTCAGCTACTTGCACACTGTGGATTCTATCTGTGAGCCAGTTTGCAACCCACCAAGTGATATAGGGGTTGATTGAATGGTCTCTGAAGAAGTTAAGCTATCTGTTAAGCTATCTGTCTTGACGAAAAGTGGATTATACTTTTGTACACTTAAGTTGATTAAAGTATTTTAAAATTTGAGCACTTTACAGGCGTAGTGTTCTGTTCTAGTGTGGAGCACCAAGGATTTGTGTTTTTTTGGCATATAGGGGTTGATGCCTAGCTTAGTGAGTTTTTCTATGATTCCTGAGTGAAGAATGTTATCAAGGGCCTTGGGCAGATCAAGGTAGACTGTATGAACCACAGCTCTGGTGACTGACTCAAAGAAGTCGAACAAGTTGAGCAGGCATGATCTACCCTTCACAAAAACAAACTGTGTGGGATCCAGAGTTTGGAGATTCCCTATATCCTTGTTTATTAGGTCCATGATGATGTGTTCCATAGCTTTGCATATCAGACTTGTCAGGCTAATGGGTCGATAGTTCCCAGGGTCTGCAGTTGCTCCTCCTTTGTGGAGAGGGATGACTATAGCAGTGCACCATTCAGTAGGGACAAAGCCTGAGGTGAGGCTGTGATTGAACAGGGCACACAGGTGAGGTGCCAGTTCATTCTGTAGTTCATATAGAACACAGCCAGGGATATTGTCAGGTCCCATAGAAGCTGTATTCTTTGCTTTGGACAGTGCTGTTTTAAACTGTGCAGCAGTAATACTGGGTGGGTGCCTGGCAATCTACTGGTATTGTGATTGGTCCTTTGGGGGGGAGGGGTAAAGTTGGCACTGAATCTGTCGGACAGTATATTGGCAATATCTTTTGGCTCGGTATAGGAGGTACCATTGTGCCGTAGTTCAGAGCAAATCTGGGTATTGCCATGGAGGTTATTTACATAACTATAGAAGGCCATGTGGTTGTCTTTACTATCTCCTGTAATTCTGTTTTCATAGCTAGCTTTAGAGGATTTGATGAGGGATCTCAATTTTTTGTTGAGGCTTTTCCAGTCTTGGGACTTCACCTTATTCTGCATCAGTTTCCTCCTTCTGTTGTAGAGTTTGTTTATGGCTGGGGACCACCATATTGGCTTCCTTTTTTTGGAGGACAGTGTCTTGGTTCTATTGGGTATGGTGAGATCCATGCATTTGTGTATGTGATTGTGCAGTGCATTGGTGTATGATTCAGCAGTCATGCAACTATTCTCCATTTGCATGGGTTCCATGAAGTTAGCCACCTCTGTTCTTAGGAGCCCAAAGTTAGCTTTGAAGAAGTTTTTCATGGTAGATACCTTTTGGGGGGGGGGGTAGGGGGTGGGAGGGATTAGTTTGTGGTTGGATTTAACCAGGGAGGAGTTGACTATTGGTGTAGAGCAATGGTAACTCATTTTAGTAATCTCCAAGTCAAGGATGTTGCCACCTCTAGTTGGGGTAAGAATGAGCTGGTCCAGGTCATTGGAATTAATGAATTCCAGGAAAGGTTGGGCAAGTGTATTGGTACATGAGTAGTTTTCCCAGTTAATGGAGGGGTAGTTGAAGTTGCCCAGTGTGAGAGTGTTAGGTTGGTCCCTAATATTTTCCAGCGTGCTTAGGAACATGGAGTGAGTGTCTTGAGACATGTTTGGGGACCTATAACAGGCTATGACCTGAATCGCTGTCTTACACAATGTTAGCTATACCTGAAGTATCTCTGATGCATTATGTTGGGGTACCAGTCTGGAGGTGTGCACATCCTTTATGAATATGGAAACACCACCATTTTTGAACTAGCAAATCAAAGTTCTGGGGCTGAAAGGTGTGGAATGAGTTATAGCCTGGTAGTGCAGAGGTGGTTTCTGCTGCTTTAAACCATGTCTCTGTTACAGCACAAATGTCGATGTTCTCCATTTTAAGGAGTGCTTTGAGCATTTTCAGATTTAGACTTCTAACATTGAGCAGCATGACCCTCAGATTGCATTTGTTTGTAGCTGTTATGGTGGTAATTTGGTCTTTGGAACACTACCTAAAAAAGGCACTATAGGGGTGGCAAGAGCCTTGGCCAGTATCCAAAAGCCCAGGGGTGACAGATGCAGGCCATCTCTTGCAAAGCATCAAGGTCTGTCAATCATGTCATCCCAGGTAGACAGATACTGGATCCCCTTAGAATGACACTAGAAACTTAGCCAATTGTTGAAATCAATAATTTTCTTCTTGTATTGTGGTATCATTCTGGGTGATGGTAGGATGCTGCTCAGTGCTAGGGTCGTACCCACCTGGGCTATATAATCCAAGAGCTCTTCCATATCTGTTTTCATGTAGTCCAGGGATGTAAGTTTCAGGTCATTCACACCCACATGTACAATGACAGAGTCATATTTGTACCTACTGTTGTGGGACCTGAGTGCATGCATTATATGGTGGATCCTGCCACTTGACAGGTAGCTGACTGTTACTTTCTCCTTATTCAACCAAGTGAGTGTGACATCAGTGTACCTCACTATTGAGTCACCTATGACTAGTGTGCTGGGCATGCTGTTTTGCATTAGGGGCTTTGGTTGAGTGGCACACTGTTTAGGACAGTTATGTGTCTCATGATTAGTGTTGTGTTGTGGTGGTCGAGTGTGTTTCTGCCTTGGATGTCTCTGCTGTTTGGGTATGTGATTTGTGTCTTTATGTGAAGGCAGTGCTGATGTATGTTCTGGAGGGCTATGTGTTCCATGTGGTGTGGTGCAAGTGTTGACCTTGTCCTCTTGACCAGTTATTCTGGTCTTGGCTGGAGAGTGCGTGGCTTCCAATTTGGATATATAACTGCATCTCCTGCAAGTCTTAGTGTCGGAAGGTAAGAGGAGAGAGTTGTTGGTGTACATGAGGCAGTTGCTACATTGGCTCAGGATGCCCAAGTTCACTAGTTTAATAGTAGAAAGCACAGGAAACTGATCTTTAGACATGGCTGAAGGGGTGGGCATTAATAATAAGTACTGGAGCTGTTTCCTTGTAGAAAGTTTCATGCTGGTAGTACTTTTGTGTGCTACAATAATTGCTACAAGAAGTCTGGTATGGTAAAGTGCTAGACTAATAAGCTAGTAAACATGCAGGAGAGGAGAGAACTAGAAAATCTAAGGGAAAAATTGAAGAGCAGACTTTGGCACCTATCAGAAGGTTACAAACAGTCCTGTATACAGCAAATCTGTATCTGGACTAGACTAGTTACAGGAAAGGCATGAAACAAGCGCAACATGGCCTTTTAAACCAGAAAGTTGAAAGAGATGAAAAAACTGCCCAATTGGCCAAAAAAACTACAAATTCTGGACCAGAAACCATTCTTCTTGTGGTAGGTAGGCTACCTAGTACTTACCACTCCCACTGATAAGCTAGAAGGCTTCCAGCCAACACAGAAAGGCTTGGGTGGGGCTCAGAAGCTTAGATGCAGTCCTGGATGCAGAAAATCTGTATCTGGACTAAACTAGTTACAGGAAAGGTGGGAAAAGTGCAAACTCGGGTTTTTAGACCACCAAGTTGAAGGAGATGGAAAAAAACTACCCAAATGGCCAATAAACTACACTTTCTGGGCCAGAAACTGCTCCTCTTGTGGTAGATAGGCTATCTAGTGTTTACCACTCCCACTGACAAGCTAGAAGGCTTCCCTCTGACACAGAGAGGCTTGGGGGAAGCTTACAAACAGTCTTGGATATAGCAAAACTGTATCTGAACTAGACTAGTTATAGGAAAGGTGGGAAACAAGTGCAAATGTGGGCTTTTAAACCAGAAAGTTGAAGTTGATGGAAAAAAAGAGCTCAACCACCCAATAAACTACAATTCCTGGGCCAGAAACCAGTCCTCTTGTGGTAGATTGGCTACCTAGTGCTTACCACTCCCACTGATAAGCTAGAAGGCTTCCCTCAACACAGAAAGGCTTGGGGGGCTTAGAACCTTACATACAGTCCTGGATACAGCAGATCTGTATCTGGACTAGAGTAGTTACAGGAAAGGCGGGAAAAGCACAAATGTGGGTTTTAGACCAGAAAGTTGAGGGAAATATAAAAAAAGTGCTCAAACGGCCAATGAACTACAACTTCTGGGCCAGAAACTGCTTCAGTTGTGGTAGATAGGTTACCCAGTGCTTATCACTCCCACTGACAAACTAGAAGGCTTCCCTCTGACCCAAAGAGGCTTCAGGAGCTCAGAAGCTTACAAACAGTCTTGGATACAGCAAATCTGTATCTTGACTAGACTAGTTTTAGGAAAGGTGGGAAACAAGTGCAAATGTGGGCTTTTAAACTAGAAAGTTGAAGGAGATGGAAAAAAGTGCTCAAACAGCCAATAAACTACAATTTTTGGGCCAGAAACTACTCCTCTTGTGGTAGATAAGCTACTTTGCACTTACCACTCCCACTGATAAGCTAGAAGGCTTCCCTCAACAGAGAAAGACTTGGAGGCTCCAAAGCTTACAAACTGTCCTGGATACAGCAAAACTGTATCTGGACTAGACTAGCTACAGGAAAGGTGGGAAACAAGAGCAAATATGGGCTTTTAGACCACAAAGTTGAAGGAGATGGAAAAAGTGCTCAAACGGCGAATAAACTACAATTTCTGGGACAGGAACCAATCCTCTTGTGGTAGAGAGGCTATCTTGTGCTTTCCACTCCCACTGATAAGCTAGAAGGCTTCCTTCAACACAGAAAGGCTTGGGGAGCTCCAAAGCTTACAAACAGCCCTGGATATAGCAAAAATGTATCTGGACTAGACTAACTACAGGAAAGGCAGAAAACAAGCTTAGGTTTTTTTTGTTACAGAAAAGCAGCTAAAACAGCACTAACAACAATTCATGTGCAGTGCAAGCTAGCACACTTGAGTGTGTAGCAATATTAAAGCAATTTATTCAAACTGTATACCGAACTGAATTCAATTATTGTTTAATTCAACTCTGAACAGTTAAAAAGTGCCAATAAATATACTTATCAGCTGAGAAGCGCACTCATTCAGAACACAAAGTAAAGTGGAAAGGGAGAAAGGAGAAACAGAAGATAATTCAAGGTTAAGGGCCTAAGTGTGTTGGCCTACTCAAATGTTTTCTCTGTATTAGGTAGAATGAACTAATGACACTAGACTGGGATAGAGCCGGGATAGAGCTGAACAGATGGGACTGGTGAGTGTCTGAAATCAAAATATGATCTCACTGTACTCGGTTGAGTGATCAAATGAGATGGAACTAGCAGGACTGTTCAAACACACATTTACAAGAGGGGCAGGCAATTCCAAAGCCACCAAGATAAATAACATAACAAGAACAGGAAAGGAGGGTAGGAAACTAACTGCAGAGAGATAGAGAGATGACAATATTCAATGAAGCAAATAAACAGAAAAATAAAATGCAGTACTATCTTTAACACAATATTCAATGAAACAAATAAATAAACAGAAACATAAAATGCTGTACTATCTTTAACACAATATTCAATGAAACAAATAAATAAACAGAAACATAAAATGCAATACTATCTTTAACACAATATTCAATGAAACAAATAAATAAACAGAAACATAAAATGTAGTACTATCTTTAACACAATATTCAATGAAACAAATAAATAAACAGAAACATAAAATGCAGTACTATCTTTAACACAATATTCAATGAAACAAATAATATAAACAGAAAAATAAAATGCAGTACTATCTTTAACACAATATTCAATGAAACAAATAATATAAACAGAAAAATAAAATGCAGTACTATCTTTAACACAATATTCAATGAAACAAATAAATAAACAGAAACATAAAATGCAGTACTATCTTTATAGAGAAGATAAAAATGAATGAGCATTGAGGAGAACAGATAACATACTATATACTCTATAATGCAGCTCTCATTCCTAGATATAATACTGATGAAATGTCATGTGTTATGTCTCTTCTTTAAGTCATTCTGTATGTTAATGTGTTTCTCAGCCAAACATGAGATGCACTTGAACAGCAAACTACTGTAGAGAAATTATTTTATTTTTTTATAAACTAACTTCATTTAAACTTTTTGTTTTCTGATATACTTTTTCTTCATTCTTACCATTTTATCACATATTCTCATATTTAAGTTGGGTTCAGTTTTAAGTGTGTCTAAACCTACATGTGAAAATAAACTGCAAATTTAAAATGTAAGGGTTTTTTAACAAAAAATAAAAAAAAAAGAAAGAAGACAATCATAGATTTCAACAATAGAAAAATGACCACTTGCATTTTAAGAGCCAACATAGCAAAGTATATACTAATCTGATTAATTTAAGTTAATAAAGCGTGCAATTGCTTATTCCCAAGTGTTTTTAATTTACATACCTAATTTTATGCACTTTGAATTTCTTGTACTAGACAGTTTGGTATCACTTGAGCACTAAAACCAGCTGATCACTGAGATGCAGAAAGATCTGAGGTATTAATTGCTTCCAACTAACTATTGCTTTTATATTGTGCTTTTAATTAGTATTTGCATTCTACTGACTGAATTGTCTGAACTGTTTTTGCCACATTTTACCTCATACTGTACTAATTCAGCTGTAGCATAGCCCAGTTCCAGGTTTTCTGTTTCTGTGTCTGTTTTGTAACTTCTGAGCATCAAATTCAAGCCATCTTTGTTAGTGAAGGCCCTTCTGCACCCTTGTGGGAGCAGAGTGCTGTCTGGGTCCCATCTAATTGAGGGTAATTGGACTAGAGTTCAGAAAGAATGTCCTTATTGGCTAGTTTGTGTTAAAAGGGTTATTTCTTGTTTTATTTAAGCCCAGAATTTGCACTTGTTTGCATGTATTGCACCATTGTGCACTGTCTTGTAGTGGTGGTTACCATTTGTGGTTAAAGATGCAAAATTTTGCTTGTTAAATTTTCCCTTAGTGCTTTGCTTGTGGTCCTGCAGAGGTTTTTCACAACACATGCTACTGTCAGGTAGAATACTAAGCATAGCCTCAGAGGTACTAACACACCTGTTAGCCACTAGCCATTCCTGTGTGACCTCTTTTCCTGACCATATAAATTTACTTAACACTATGGACGGACAATTTCCCACAGTTTCTCCAGCCATCTTGATTGACATGGGCATCCTGAGGTAGTATAGCAACTGCCTCATGTTCACTGACAGCCGTCTACTCCTAGTCCACACAAAATCAGCATGTGAGAGATGCAAATATATTAAGAACCTTGAATCCATGCTTTCTCTCATACCAGTCAGTAAATATGACAATGAGCGGGTAGCCAGCATGCACACCTCACCTCCTACTCCACTCAAACCCACATCACACATACCTACATATGCAGAGGTCCTCACCAGAAGCATATCTAAACACCAGAGAACTCCCAAACACAAACAGAAACATGCTACACATAATACTTCCTCTGTAGAATACAACACACATAATAACTCACGCACCAGTGTCTCACCTGATAAGCCCTTAAGGCAAAACACAAAACCAAACATATTAATCATTGGTGATTCCATTGTGAGACATACAGATGTTCCTCTCACCAGGCTGTATAAGGAAAAGGTAATGATCAGCTGTCTGTCAGGTGCTAGGATACACCATATCACACATGCACACAAGTCTCTCAACAACAGGTACTATTATGACTCCATCATAGTCTGTGTTGGTGTGAACACTTGAGACGTACCTCTCTAGACTATATGAAAAGAGACATGACTGAACTGTTGGACTATGTGTCTCAGGCAGGTATGTACATAGCCTTAAGCAGCATTTTACCTTCACCTAGGATGATGTTTCAATACAAACAGAAAATTATTAACTTCAATAAATGGATTAGTTTCTGGTGTCATTCTAAAGGGATCCAGTATCTGCCAGCCTGGGATGACATGATCAACAGACCTCGATGCTTTTGCAGAGATGGTCTTCATCTGTCACCCCTGGGATTTCAGCTACTGGCTAAGGCTCTTGCCACTCCCATAGTGTCTTTTGTAGGCAGTTTCTCAAGGACAAAATTCCTGACTTTAAAATGTCATCTAAAAACAAACTGTATACCGAACTGAATTCAATTATTGTTTAATTCAACTCTGAACAGTTAAAAAGTGCCAGTAAATATACTTATCAGCTGAGAAGCGCACTCATTCAGAACACAAAGTAAAGTGGAAAGGGAGAAAGGAGAAACAGAAGATAATTCAAGGTTAAGGGCCTAAGTGTGTTGGCCTACTCAAATGTTCTCTCTGTATTAGGTAGAATGAGCTAATGACACTAGACTGGGATAGAGCCGGGATAGAGCTGAACAGATGGGACTGGTGAGTGTCTGAAATCAAAATATGATCTCACAGTACTCGGTTGAGTGATCAAATGAGATGGACCTAGCAGGACTGTTCAAACACACATTTACAGAGGGGCAGGCAATTCCAAAGCCACCAAGATAAATTCCACAACAAGAACAGGGAAGGAGGGTAGGAAACTAACTGCAGAGAGATAGAGAGATGACAATATTCAATGAAGCAAATAAACAGAAAAATAAAATGCAGTACTATCTTTAACACAATATTCAATGAAACAAATAAATAAACAGAAACATAAAATGCTGTACTATCTTTAACACAATATTCAATGAAACAAATAAATAAACAGAAACATAAAATGCAATACTATCTTTAACACAATATTCAATGAAACAAATAAACAGAAACATAAAATGTAGTACTATCTTTAACACAATATTCAATGAAACAAATAAATAAACAGAAACATAAAATGCAGTACTATCTTTATAGAGAAGATAAAAATGAATGAGCATTGAGGAGAACAGATAACATACTATATACTCTATAATGCAGCTCTCATTCCGAGATATAATACTGATGAAATGTCATGTGTTATGTCTCTTCTTAAAGTCATTCTGTATGTTAATGTGTTTCTCAGCCAAACATGAGATGCACTTGAACAGCAAACTACTGTAGAGAAATTATTTTATTTTTTTATAAACTAACTTCATTTAAACTTTTTGTTTTCTGATATACTTTTTCTTCATTCTTACCATTTTATCACATATTCTCATATTTAAGTTGGGTTCAGTTTTAAGTGTGTCTAAACCTACATGTGAAAATAAACTGCAAATTTAAAATGTAAGGGTTTTTAACAAAAAATAAAAAAAAAAGAAAGAAGACAATCATAGATTTCAACAATAGAAAAATGACCACTTGCATTTTAAGAGCCAACATAGCAAAGTATATACTAATCTGATTAATTTAAGTTAATAAAGCATGCAATTGCTTATTCCCAAGTGTTTTTAATTTACATACCTAATTTTATGCACTTTGAATTTCTTGTACTAGACAGTTTGGTATCACTTGAGCACTAAAACCAGCTGTTCACTGAGATGCAGAAAGATCTGAGGTATTAATTGCTTCCAACTAACTATTGCTTTTATATTGCACTTTTAATTAGTATTTGCATTCTACTGACTGAATTGTCTGAACTGTTTTTGCCACATTTTACCTCATACTGTACTAATTCAGCTGTAGCATAGCCCAGTTCCAGGTTTTCTGTTTCTGTGTCTGTTTTGTAACTTCTGAGCATCAAATTCAAGCCATCTTTGTTAGTGAAGGCCCTTCCGCACCCTTGTGGGAGCAGAGTGCTGTCTGGGTCCCATCTAATTGAGGGTAATTGGACTAGAGTTCAGAAAGAATGTCCGTTTTGGCTAGTTTGTGTTAAAAGGGTTATTTCTTGTTTTATTTAAGCCCAGAATTTGCACTTGTTTGCATGTATTGCACCATTGTGCACTGTCTTGTAGTGGTGGTTACCATTTGTGGTTAAAGATGCAAAATTTTGCTTGTTAAATTTTCCCTTAGTGCTTTGCTTGTGGTCCTGCAGAAGTTTTTCACAACCCATGCTACTGTCAGGTAGAATACTAAGCATAGCCTCAGAGGTACTAACACACCTGTTAGCCACTAGCCATTCCTGTGTGACCTCTTTTCCTGACCATATAAATTTACTTAACACTATGGACGGACAATTTCCCACAGTTTCTCCGGCCAGCTTGATTGACATGGGCATCCTGAGGTAGTATAGCAACTGCCTCATGTTCACTGACAGCCGTCTACTCCTAGTCCACACAAAATCAGCATGTGAGAGATGAAAATATATTAAGAACCTTGCATCCATGCTTACTCTCATACCAGTCAGTAAATATGACAATGAGCGGGTAGCCAGCATGCACACCTCACCTCCTACTCCACTCAAACCCACATCACACATACCTACATATGCAGAGGTCCTCACCAGAAGCATATCTAAACACCAGAGAACTCCCAAACACAAACAGAAACATGCTACACATAATACTTCCTCTGTAGAATACAACATACATAATAACTCACGCACCAGTGTCTCACCTGATAAGCCCTTAAGGCAAAACACAAAACCAAACATATTAATCATTGGTGATTCCATTGTGAGACATACAGATGTTCCTCTCACCAGGCTGTATAAGGAAAAGGTAATGATCAGCTGTCTGTCAGGTGCTAGGATACACCATATCACACATGCACACAAGTCTCTCAACAACAGGTACTATTATGACTCCATCATAGTCTGTGTTGGTGTGAACACTTGAGACGTACCTCTCTAGACTATATGAAAAGAGACATGACTGAACTGTTGGACTATGTGTCTCAGGCAGGTATGTACATAGCCTTAAGCAGCATTTTACCTTCACCTAGGATGATGTCTCAATACAAACAGAAAATTATTAACTTCAATAAATGGATTAGTTTCTGGTGTCATTCTAAAGGGATCCAGTATCTGCCAGCCTGGGATGACATGATCGACAGACCTCGATGCTTTTGCAGAGATGGTCTTCATCTGTCACCCCTGGGATTTCAGCTACTGGCTAAGGCTCTTGCCACCCCCATAGTGTCTTCTGTAGGCAGTTTCTCAAGGACAAAATTCCTGACTTTAAAATGTCATCTAAAAACAACCTCAGAGTTATGCTTATCACTGGAAGCAGTCATCTCCTTGAAAGGCACAGACATTTGTGTAGCCACGAAGACCTGGTTCAAGGCTGTGGTGAGCACCCCAGCCATACTGGGTTACACCTCCTGCCACATGTTCAGACTGCAAACTGAAGGTGAGAAAACTAAAGGAGGTGGTGTATTAATATTTATTAAAGATAAATACACCTCCAGATTGGTTAAACAATATGATTCCCTGGAAATACTTCAGGTGCAATTATCTGTTAGTAGGACATGTATTCAAGTCATTGCCAGCTACAGGACCCCTCCATGAATCAGGACATCCACTCTGCCTATTTGGATCTACTTGAGTCTATCAAGATACATCTGAACACCATGGTTTTGGGCAACTTTAACTACCCATCCAATGACTGGGGAAATTACTCATGTCAAAACTCACTTGCCCAAAGGTTCCTCGACTTTATTAACTCCAGTGCCCTGGACCAGCTGGTTGACACTCCCAGAAGGGGTGCTAACATCCTGAATCTGGTGCTTACTAATATGGGGGACCACTGTCGCACCTCCACTGTGAGGTCTTCCCTGGTGAGATCTGACCACAAATAAGTATCATTCGAAGTAACTATCACACTTGGCCCACCCCTACCATCAACTAAACTAAAAAACTTCTCCAAAGCAAATTATAACCTCTTACAGGATGGTATAAATAGCTTCACTGCAACTCCCCCCTTAGATGGAACTGGCAACTATGCTGAGTTCTACACCGATGCTTTATACAAACACCTGTATAACCACATTGACACTACTGTACCTGACAGGACCAAAACAAGCTGTTCAAGGAAGAGCAAACCTGCCTGGTGGACAACTGCCATTAACAAGCTTTACAATAAGAGGAAAAAATTGCTGTCTAAGATTAAGAGGGAATGAGCCCTAAACTGGAAACAGTCCCTCCACAGCTGAAACAAGCAAATAAGACTTCATGTGAAGTCCTCCAAAGCAAATTATGAATCCAAATTAGCTTCCTCAACTAAGAACAACCATAGGGCGTTCTTTAGTTACAACAACCGGTAGTTAATCATACCACATCTACTGAGCCTGTGGACATAGCTAACCTGTTGGCCAACAGGTTCTGTGAAAACTTCACCCCCCTGCCCCCATCATGCATACCCCTTGTCATCCCTACCACCTGTCCCCTACCTTGTATCGCTAAAGAGCAGGTCATAAATTCCCTCTCTAAGACAAAAAACACAGCATCTATGAGACCTGATAACATCTCGGACTGCATCCTACATGGCCTCCAATAAGAATTAGCAACAACCTTGGGTACTCTTTTCAATCATAGTCTAAGCACCAGCTTCATCCCAGCTGAATGGGAAATGGCCACAGTTATTTCCTTGCACAAAGGTGGTGCTTCCACTGACCCTGGGAACTACAGACCTATTAGTCTGACTGGCCTTATCTGCAAGGCCATGGAGCAAATCATCGTGGACCTTATAAATAAAGATATAGGTAATCTCCAAACACCTCACCCTACTCAGTTTCAATTTATCAAAGGGATCTCATACCTGTTAAACCTAGTGGACATATTCAAGACAGTCACCAATGCCCTGGATGAGGGTAAATCTGTGCATACAGCCTACCTAGACTTAGCCAAGATGTTTGACACTAACTGCCACTCAGGCATTATTGACAAACCCACCTAGGTAGGTATCAACCCTTATATTATTAGATGTATTGCTAATCGGTTCACTGATATAACCCATATAGTCAAAATAGGAGAATCTACCTCCAACAGCAGACCTGTAACCAGTACACAGGAATCAGTCCTGGGATCTCTACTGTTTGGAATCTATTTCTCTGAAGTACAAGCAAAAACTAAAGGTCTATGGCTGACAAAGTTTGCTAATGACTGCAAACTGGGATCAATCATAGAATCTCCAAATGATGTCAAAATCCTACAAGAGGGTCTTACACAAACAAATGATTGGTGCCAAAATCATGTCCTTAAACTCAGTGAAAAAAACTGTATTATCATCCCTTTCTGTAAGAGGAAAGTTGCTGGTAAGTACCACATCAATAACAACATCTTAAGTATACACTTAGTGGTGACAGACCTGAGCAGACAGGTTGACAGTAACCTCGCCTTTGACCCCCCATGTCTCTACAGTGGTAAGAAGAGCAGTCTATATTGCACATCTCATAAGTAAGGGCATTGCTTCCAGAAAAAAAGAATATATAACCTCCCTGTACTTTTCCCTCATCATGCCAATAATTGAGTACAACTCCCCTTTTTGTATGTACCTTTCCAAGCACCTGCAGTAATTGAAGAGACCACAAAGGTTCTTCATAAGGAAAATTCAAGGTCTTCAGCATCTGTCCTATGTGGATCATCTGAAATCACTGTCACTTAATTCTGTTTCATGCAGACTACTCAGGGCAATACAAGGCAATCTTTGACCCTGCTTTACTGGAAATGCTGCATATCCATAAGCAAATGGCGCATGGGTTACTTGCACTAAAGAACTTAACCTGATATGTGACATTAATAGAACCTGCTAGAGGGACAGCTTTGTCTCCCACAGGTTACCACACCTTTGGAACAGACTCCCACTTTATGTCAAACAGAGCACCTCATTGGTCCTCTTCAAACACAATCTAGATGACTGGATAGGTAACCATAAATTTACCCTGAGGGTTCCACCTGTGTCCCTCTTGGACAGGGGCAATACGTACTGATCATGGAAATAAGGGTTGAACTTGACTAGGCTTGTAAGGTCCCTAGGGCCATTAGCCTAGTAACTTGCTATGATCCTATGATCCTGTGAAAAGATTACAACAAAATGAATTCAGCAACAGATTAAGAAAAATAATTCTTAGACTGGCTCTGTGGTATACAGTAGATAAATGATTCCCTGCCTAAAATGCAGACAATTTGGGTTCGATTAATACTCAGATGACAGAGGGTATTAATAGATGACAGCAAGATTGAATGTGTGCTGCTTATTTGCCTGTCCTAGAAGTAGGGAGTGTCTGGTCTGCTGCCCAATGACAGCAGTACAAGGCTTACAGGTACCAACAGTTCACCACAGATAACAGGACTTGACATATGGTGCTGTTAAGCTGATAACTGTCACCCCTGACCTTTGATGCTGATAGGCTGATAACTGTTGCCCCCTGACTTTTGATGCTGTTAGGCAGATAACTGTTACCCCCTAAATTTTGATGCTGTTATACTGATAACTGCCGCACCCTGACCTTTGATGCCGATAGGCTGATAACTGTCACCCCCTGAAATTTGATGCTGATAGGCTGATAACTGTTGCCCTCAGTTTATATGTGGGTAGAAACATATGCAAGTATGGTGATGGCACTGTAACTCCTCGCAGGGATGTGAGAGTCAACCTCAGCCATAAGAGGAAGTTGGGGTTTGAGGCTTAATAGAAATATCTATTAGTCTTTGCATGATATTGTGTGGATGTTAGATGACAACATGTCATGTATTTTCCCAGACAGGGCAATTAGCTTTCATCCTGAAATGTTGATGATCTGGCCTTTGGGGGGGGTCATTGTGAAGATGTCAGTCTTCCTCACCGATGGACTGAGGCAAGAGTATAAACAAGAGGATAAACTCCTCCATATCTACTTGAATGATGCCCCCTTCTGGTCAACCCCTGGTATATGTAGGGGCCCCCTGCATTGAGAACATATTGGTCAAGAACCATTGGAGGGCTAATGGCTGGCAGGTATGGAAGTAAAAATTACCTGGAAAAAAACTCTTTTTGAGTACTACTTTTTTCAGTTTGTGATAATTACAATATTCTTTGTTCCATTAGTAAATAATTTCAATATTTCTGTCATAGGTTTACGATATTTTTATACTGGGTTTTCAGCATAAAGCTTTCATGAAGCTTCTGTCTAACGACAACAAAAAAAAGGTTTCATAAGTGTCAGCTAAAATACATTTTTGGCTACAACTATATAACTCCTGCTGACCAAGAGATTAAAGACTAAGAATGTCTCTTACATTCAATAATGTTACAAAATGACTAGTGCTAGTCATTCTTGACAAAACCATCAAACAGCATTTCTCCACAACCTCTGCAGCCAGCCTGAAGAAGATGAGCATGTTGAGAGTATGAAAGAATTACATCATGCGATTCGATGATCATCTATTACTCAAAAACCATTTACATATATAACATCCTTAAGGCAAAAATCTCACACACAGTGAACTCCAAACATAACACAGGCACAACTCGCACTCAGCAAGTTAAGCTGACTTATGTACATAGCGAAAGGATTCCCAAAGTCATGGATGCTGAGCTTGTAAGGAAGGCATCTACACAACCAAACCTTTTAGTTATAGGTGGCTCCATTGTAAGACATACAAATGTACCTGTTACCAGGCTGAGTAAGGAAAAAGTGATCTGACAGCACACATGCACTCATGCCCTTGAACAACAAATATCAGTATGACTTTGGCATAGTTCATATGGGTGCCAGTGATGAGATGTATCTTCCTGGACTATGTGAAGAAAGAAATGACAGAACTTTCAGATTACGTGTACCAGACACTTATGACTCTACCACTGGCCAGAATTCTACATACTCCAAGAATGATGTTGCGATGCCACAATATGAGCAAATAATAATGGACTTTGATAATTGGCTTAGTTTTTGGTGTCATTCAAAGGGGATCCAATATTTTTCAGCCTGGATGATCATGATCAACAGACCATGCTGCTTTGCTAGGGATGTTCAGCATCTGTCTCCACTAGGGTTTCAAGTCATTGGTAAAGATATTATTCACCCACATAGTGCCTTTTTTTTCAATGCCACCTGATAAACCTACCAAAATGACAAAGCAAGCAAAGGAAAATATGAATATCTTAACTATCCAACTATATACTGGAAAGCCACCACTAGTGCACAAGCATGGGGATTCCTGGGCTTTGTCAAGATAAATGGTCCGGAATAATTAGTTACAGTACCCACTAGGGGGAATAACATCTTGGATCTTGTCCTTACTAAGATGGGTCATCTTCCACCATCCCTTGCATATTTTCATCACTTGTTATGTCTGGTCTCTCCTTCCAAACAAAACTGAAACCTTAGTTACCTTCCACCCAAGGTACCTTATGAAATTTCTTTAAGACAAATGACCTATTCCTACCTGATACATTGGCAAGCTTCAAATCCTCAACAAACTCACTTAACTCCAATGAGTATGTAGAAACATACTCTACCACATTTTATAATTGCAGCTGTACCCAGTAGGAACAAGTGCACATCAGACTCCAGTAATAAAACCCATGGTAAAACCATAATATCAACAACCTTTACAATAAAAGGAAAGGAATTTTGAACAAAAGTAAGAAGATTAATTCTAAGAATTACAGCACTGTCATCATTCAAGCTAACAACTCAGGAGTTTAATAAAATCCACTAAAGCCACATTTGAAGTTAAAATAGTTACCCAAACCAAAGATGATCACAAGGCTTTTTCTAGTTATATTCATAATCTCAGAATCACAAAGCAGTAATGTGCTGAACTGATTGTGAATGGTTACCTACACTGAGACTGAAGATAAAGCAAACCTACTGGCCAATAATTGCAGCTCAAGTTTTACCCTTTTCTCCCCTCCATCTGCCCCAGTGTTATACCTGAAATCAGATTGCCTCCAGCTATAATAAAGACCAAGTCTTAAAAGCACTGTTAAAAAATAAAAGTACTACATTTTTGGGTCTTGACAATATCCCTGTATGTATTTTAAACAGCATGAAGCATGATTTATCTACCTCCACACAACACTGTTCAACTTCAGCCTTCATACAGGATTTGTACCAGGAAAATGAAGAACTGCTATGGCCATTCCACTGCATAACTAACCTTCCATAGACCCAAGCAATGACAGACCCTTAAGTCTGAGCAGCCTAATATGCAAAGCAGTGGAAATACTTATTATGGAACTAATCAATATTAACAAAGAGAAGCCCCCAAACACTGGACCCTTCTCAGTTTGGATTCATCAAAGGCAGGTCATATTTGCTCAACATGGTGGACTTTTTTGAAAAAGTCACCAAAGTAATGGACGAAGGAAAAAGAGGATATACAGCATACCTTGACTGGCCGAAGATTTTGACACAATTCTCTGCTCATGAATTTACACAAGCTAAATAAACTGGTATTAAATCCCTAGTTATACACTGGATTGCCAACTGGCTCACAGATAGGGCACATGAGATCAAAATAAGGGAAGCCACCTCCACAAAGAGACAATTCCAAGTGGACCCCCCCCCCAAGAGTCCCAAGCTGAGACCTCTGTTGTTTGGAATCTACTTCTCTGAAGTAAAATCCAATACCAAAGTGCTCTGGCTGACGAAGTTTACAAATGATTACAAGCTAGGAGCAGTCACTGAATCTCAAATGACTTGGCCTTCCTATAGGACGGTTTGCCCCACATCAATAACTTGTGCCAGAGTCATGGACTGAAAAATATATCCCCAAAAATGCATTATCATATCCTTTGGGAAGTCAGCTACCCCAAGGAATGACCAGATTGGTACTGTGCCCTAACAGTTTACCCAGCTGTTAGGGATTTGGGGACTTATGTGGATAGTGACCTACCTTTCAGCCAATATGTGTTCACTTTCATAAGAAAGTACTTTCACATTGCACAGCTGACAAACAAAGAGATTATGTCAAAATCTAGAGATGTCATTGTCCTTTTTTACTCAGCCATCAGAAAAGTAAATCATTGAGTATAATGCTACATTTCACATGTATCTGCAACAAGTGGAATGCCAGTAGAAATACCTTAAGAAAAGGATACAGGGTCTAAACAATATGTCCTACGTGGACTGATTCAAAGCCCTGTATTCGACATCTTGAAGACTGCTAAGAGATGACCTGTACCTGGCATACAAGGCATCCTCCAATCCACTACTGATGGACATATGGCACATCAGCAAGTGAAGTGGCATCAGGAATACTCAATATAGGAAACTAAACCTCTTCTGTAACATCAACACAACAGTATGGAGGGACAGATACACCCTGAAAAGGATACTGCTGTGCTGGAACAGAATCTCAAGCAACCAAAAAACAAGCTTATCCCTATCCACACTCAAGCATTACTTGGATCTATGAATGGATATTAGAAAATTTACCTCAGGACTGCCCATATACTACTAACAAACAGAGGCAGTTCATAAATGCATTATCTAACACATAGGTGCCCTCATATTATCTATGGTATGATACCAGGTATTCTAATTAGGGGTAATATATAACTGTAGACCATAAGATGGGTAAGATCAATCTAACACCAAGTGGGAATGGGCAAGCTTAAGCACCGAAAGGGAAATTGGCTAGGATTAAAATGTTCCAGAAGGGTAGGCATCCTAGAATTTACCTTTGAACCTAAAATTGTAGAAGTAAAAACTGTGTAAAGATAACAAAAGTAATCAGATGTTAGCTATGAACATGTTTTAATAATAGCACTGCCAATGTGCTATATCATTGGCTTACTGGAGTTTTTTTATTGTAGTAAGCTACAATTATCACTGCAACAAGTTCCATTCAGCTAAGATGAAAGCTAAAACTGAAGTTACTAGCAAATTCTTAAAGCATAATTTGCATTATTTTATTAATACCTGCACTCTCAGTCTTCAAAGTACATACATGCATGAGGATTCATTTTGTTTATAGCACTTGAAGAAAAAGAAGCAGCAACCTGAAAAAGGCACACCTTCATTACTATATCTTTCCTTGTACAAAGTGAATTGCACTGATGTGCCATGTGCTTGTAAACAGGTACCCACCTCATCATGTACATAATTAATACATTGGCCTGACATATGTACTGAGTCTTTTCAGCCGAAGAGGATTTTGACAAGAAAATGAACTTTGATATGATGGATTCTCTTAAAAAATAATAACCATTACCAGAGGCCCATTTATTATTCCTGTTTACCTATTTCCATCAATACTTATCTGGGATCCGCCATCCTCGAATAACTGCACAATTCTTGAGTAAACCAGCATGGCCAACAATCTCAGCAGTGATTACTTCTTTAGAAACTTGCAGCTGAATCCCACTCAACCAAGATGTAGATTTTTATTTTTAACTTCTAAAATTAGAACATTTTTCTATCAATCACTTTGCGCAATGCACAAAACACCTATGTTTTACAAATATCAGTATTAACCATGCTTAACCTGGCTAACAGCATTTTCTTACCCAGTGCAATGCTAAATATCTACGTATGACAAAATATAACATTGCTAATTCCAGTTCTAACATTCAGCATATTATATGTAAACTACTGAAAAATAACACCGTCTAGTATCCATTATCCCAGAAAGTAATGGGTTATCATACCTTAAAGTGATATGCTTTTATTCTAAACACAACATAATATTCATTGTTGAAGATTGTTCCCAGCTGGCTGGAATTTTACCACATTCCATCAGAAACAACATATGTTCGGTTTTACCATTCAGCTGCTAAGCCATCCAACAGAAGTATCTTTCTGTAAATTCTTTGACTCAGGCTAATTCCTGAACAGTTCATTATTGCCAAATGTGTTTAAATAAATGGCTGACGAATGCTACTGAATACTTCCTAAGTGGTTCACAAATTTCTATTCTTTCTTACTTAACTGCCTTTCCTCCAGTTTTGTATAGCTTTTCAAATATAAGAATTGTACAATTCCAGGCAATATAATATACTATAGTAATGTACAATGCTGCATCACCTGTAAAGGAAGACAGTTTCTAAGTTAATAAATATGTTCAATAATGGGACAGGACACTTAATGTTTTAACATGATTTGTATCATTACATTAATGTTATTTCATGGCTCAAAAGTGTTTTATTCTAGTGCACACGCCCAATTGTTTAATAAATAGATAAATAAAAATGTTGCAAAAGTTCAAAGAGTGTTTTTTATCAATATTGTTTAAAATAAAAAAAGACTTTGAGCTGTACATGTTTAAAACATTTTTTCACAAGTCATTTGAAGAAACAAAGTGATGATTTTTATGACATCTTTTATGCAGAAATCAAGAGGGGTTATACATTTTAGTTATGGAAAGCTATTATTTGTAAGGACGGGGTACAACAGCTGATAATTTTGAGTGTAAGATCAGTATATTGAAAGAAGATATAGGCTACTTAATAAATCCAGGATTGATCAACATTAGACACATCACATCTGGCCATGCCAGTCAACTGTCTAGATCTCTGCAAAATGTCCAGATTTTTATCTCACATTTTTTGTTGTATTCCTCATAAAATTACTGGTTTTCAGACAAATCACCGATGATTAAAGTCAGTAAATAATGACTTACATTTCAGTTTCAGTCTTCATATCCTTTAAAAAAAATACATGTTAACACAAATCTGGTTATTCCAGTCACTTTCTAAGTTTATAAGAGCAATATTTAAAAGCTGTCCCTATTTTGGGGGCTTTGCACCACCCTCATTATTTTAGGCTACGTGCAGATTTCTTGCCCTAAGAAGTTTACAGATATGAATCCAGTTCTCAGTTAAAGAAAATAACACATTCATGAAATATTTATAGAATTACTACTACTATTTATAATACTAATAATATTAACAATAATAATAAATGCATACATTTCTCAGGTTACCCAGCATTTTGTTGCCTTTGCACAGTGGCTATACTTCAGCTAGCAGCCACTTTATATAACAGTTTCTGAAGTGATTGTATTTCATGCAAAACAGTTGTTTGATTCTTTTTGCAAACTTAAGGTTAAACCGGTGGCGTCTTCAAGAAATAGCCAGAGTAAAAAGATTCAGTAACATCTACTTTGGGGGATGTCCACTTGTGAAATATCCTAGCAGTGGCACTTCTGATATTGTAGCTTAAATCATAGTGTCACACCAAAAGATTTGTTAGATTTCTAATCTAGCAAGTCAGCTAAAATGTTTTTCCAATTGTTCAGTGAAGAAGCTCACACTTATCATTTCACTACAGCACAACTTAGCTTCCTCTCAAACAGTTTCATGGAGGTCAAACAAAATAATTAGTTTAGTGCACTTTTGATACATCGAACAGAAACATATTTCACCCACTGGGGTAAGCTCTTATTGCATCTAGCCTAGACATCAGCCGAATCATCCAAACACAGAGTGCTAGAGTTTTTAAATCCACACCTGTAGCAGTGTAATTTTGTGTCCAAATTTTTCTTTGGTATTTTCTTTGATTTATTCCTTAATCAGGTAAAAACAGTAACTGCAATTACCTGCTTTAAATCGTGACGCAGTAACACTGGTTGCGTAAATAGGTAATTGATCCTAATATAGGTTAATGCATGCCAAGAGAACTAAATCAAAAACTACAAGAAAAATCTCCTTAGCTACCTATGGCCTTAATCCTGTTTTGTAAGATGCCAGAGAACAACTAAAAATGTGAGATACAAACAAAAATGTATTATGTGAATGTATAAATGCAGTACAGAAATTTCTAACAACTTAGTAGATATTAAGTCAAGTTGTCCTACATGTTGATATTGAAAATATAAACTGGAATGGGTAACATGAGTATCGAGACAACTGCTGTATCGACAGACAGTAATAGTACAAGGAAAGGTGCTTCCTACAGTAAAGACTACCATAGTTCTGTTAGGCATGGGAGTTATCAGTAACTGCTTTCAGAAATAATTTTTTTTTTTTTTTTTTTTTTTTTTAGGAAGGATACTAAGACGGGACATTAAATATAATTACTGTCACAAAATTGCTGAATAATTGCTAGCCTTTGATCAAGCAGTTAAATAAACTGCATCTCATTATTAAAATAAAATTACAGTAAAATAAACAGCAATTTTAGATGGAAACAGTTTTCACTTTATTTTATATCTCATGGATGGATGGTTTCACATTGAAATATTGACATCTTCATGACATAACAAAGCATGAGCTACTTTAAGAAAGTGAATCAGAGATTAGATAGAAAATATCAGACAGATGATTTAGCCAGAAAAAGCATATTGCTTTATGCTAGACTAGTATTACCAAAATTAAAGGATGATATTTTGATTGAGTAAGACACTTCATCATGGAAAAATGAGATTTACATTTGTTGCTCTCCAACACACACTTACAAATCTCTGAGGGAAACCCATCCACGCCCAAGGTCCTGATGTTTTTTTCTTTTTTAGTTATACCCATACCCCCTCATTAGTGATTGGTGCATTTAGCCTCTCCCTGGCTATTTCTTTCCATATCATCCTACATGTTTTCGGTGAACCAGCTATCTACTTCTTCTTCGTTTTTTTGCAGTGTAAATGATTATACAGTGATCCACAAGAACACCTCTTATCTCTTCTGGGTCTGTTAAAATCCTGTCTTCCTTCTTCTTTAACTCTGAAATATCCACCTCTTTTTATTTTCTTTTAAGAACTACATAATGTTTTTATAGTTTGATCCATTTAACCACCCAAACTCCCCTCCACTTATACATTTGATATTTGCTTTTAAAATAGTAACAACTTCTTCTGGCATTTACAGATTCATAAGTTCATACTAGGCTGTTGATCAGGTGGATCAGTTGTAGTCTAGCCTCAAGATTCCACTTCATCAGTACCGTACAATATAAATAACTACTACCTAACTTTATCCCCTTTCAGTTTGGATTTGGGTTCACGAAATCTGGACAAAGCTTAAAATAATGGGGAGGGGGGGCCCAAAATAGGAGCAGATTTTAAATATTCCTCTTAGAAATATCAGAAGTTGCTAAAATAACTGGGTTTGTGTTGGCATGTATTTTCTGAAGGTTATGAAGTCTGAAATTCAAATATATATCATTGTTTAGAGACTTCATTCCTCAATGATGTTCGGCTGAACAGGAGAAGTCCCAATACTGAGCCCTGTAGTACTCCACTAGTCACAGGTTTGGAGTCCGATCTAGCATTCCCTATTCTCACCAAATGGGTTCTATCCATGAGCCAGTTGGCAACCCATCTTGTTACATAGTTGTTTATGTTTAGGTTAGTGAGTTTGTCTATAATTCCCGAGTGGGAAATGGTATCGAAGGTCTTGGCAAGATCAAGGTATGCTGTGTGGACCACCTTCCCTTCATCTATTGCCTCGGTGATCTTTTTGAAAAAGTCAACCAGATTGAGGAGACATGACCATCCTTTTACGAACCCAAACTGGGTAGGGTCTAGAGTTTGTAGGTTCCCGATGTCTTTGTTTATGAGTTCCATGATGATGCACTCCATGGCCTTACAGACTAGGCTCATCAGGCTGATGGGCCGGTAGTTCCCGGGGTCAGTGGTGGCACCTCCTTTGTGGAGTGGGATGACTGTTGCTGTGCACCACTCTGTGGGCACATAGTCTGAGGTGAGGCTGTGGTTAAACATGGTATTAAGGTGCGGGATTAATTTGTTTTGTAGTTCATGTATCACGCCACTTGGGATGCTGTCAGGTCCCATGGATGCTGTGTTTTTTGCTTTGGAGAGTGCTGTTTTCACATGGGTGTCTGTGATTTCAGGGGCAGCCCAATCGTCTGGTATAGGTATGGGCCCTCTAGGTGGTGAGGGTGGTGTAAAGTTTGTACTGAACCTATCTGCCAATATAGTGGCAATATCAGTTGGTTCCATGACCTTTCAACCATTATGTTATAGCTCAGAGCAGATCTGAATGTTGCAGTTTAGGTTCTTGACATAACTAAAAATGCCTTGTGGTTGTCTTTGGTGTCTGTTGCAATTTTTCTTTCAAAGTTCGCCTTAGAGGTTTTCATGATGGTTCTTAGCTTTTTGCTAAGGTTGGTCAGGGATCCCTTCCATTCCTAGGTTTTTACTCTTTTTGGTAATAATTTCTTCCTTCTATTTTAGAGCTTATTTATGGCTGGGGTCCACCAGACTGGTTTCCTCTTTTTGGAAGAATGGGTCTTGGTCTTGTTTGGGATAGCACAGTCCATACACTCGTGTATGTGCTTGTAGAGTGCTTTTGTGTAGGATACAGCAGATTCAGTCATATTTACATTCTGCGTGGGAGTAACAAAATTTGCCAGCTCTATCTTGAGTAGCATAAAGTTTGCTTTGGAGAAGTTTTTTACCGTGGTTTTTATTGGAGGGAGTGAGGGTGGTATGTGGATATCTAGGGTGATGAGTTTATGGTCTGATCTGACCAATGTGGAATTTACCACAGGTGTGGAGCATTTATCCCCATGTTGGTGATAACCAGGTCCAGTATATTGTTACCTCTCGTGGGGGGGCTAATAAGCTGGTCCAGGGCATTTGAGTTTATATATTTGAGGAAGCGCTGAGCAAAGGTATTAGTGCTTCTGTAGTTTTCCCAGTTAATGTTTGGGTAATTGAAATCACCCAGTATAAGGGTTTTCGGTTTGACCTTCATGTTTTCCAGTATTTGGAGGAACAAGGAGTGGGTATCTTGGGTCAAGAATGGTGATCTGTAGCAAGCTACAATGTGAATTGCAGTTTTGCCCGTTGTAAGCTGCACTTGGATGATCTTCATAGTAACTAGTAAATCTTTCAAAATCATAATAGAACCTAATCTATTCTCTAAACTGTCCAATTACCTCTCTAACCCAATCCTATATCTGATTACCAGTCTATTATCAGGTGATATCCATCCTAACCCGGGCCCCCCACCTCAACCATTACAGACAAGTCCATATTACTTACTTCTTTAAACTCTCAAAGTATAGTTAACAAAATCCCAAACCTCCATGCCTGGCTCATACATAATAAACCAGACATCCTAGCCATCTCAGAAACATGGTTAAAACCCCATATAAAAGACTCTGAAATAATTCCACCAAACTATTCTATCATTAGAAAAGACAGGTCCCACAAAAAAGGGGGAGGAGTAGCTCTCCTATACTCATCCTCCTTGTCAGTTACTCCCTATAACAAACCTACTCCTCAATTTAATAACGCTGAACTACCTAACACTACTTCAAGTTAACAAACATAAGCACATATGTATACCTTCCCTCTACATCCCCTCAGGGGATAATATTTCTACACTCAAAGACATCCTCTCCTGGCTCTCCAACAACATTAGCAATGAAACAATAATCTTAGGAGACATGAATATTAATTGGGCCTCCATTCAGTCTCCTACAAACCCACTTAACATCAACCTCTACAATCTTACACAGCTAATCAACTCTATAAGACGCCCCTCAAAAAACCTCTCTAGCGGCAGTATTCTGGACTGGATTTTAGTCTCTCATCCCCATTATTTCTCTGACAGTGGTACTCTTCCCGACCCCCTTAGTGACCACATACCCATCTTCACTCATCGACTCCCCTTACTCCTACATCGCACCCATAATTATATTACTATCCGTAACCAAAAAAAACTTTAACCCATCAACCTTTTCTAACTCTCTAAAAGCAATAAACTGGAATGGTCTAAAGACATTATCTCTAGATAACGCAGTTGCCCACTTCAACTCAACATTCTTAAAACTTCTAGGCTTCCATGCTCCCTTAAGGACAAAGAGAATAAAAATTAAAACTGCCCCTTAGCTTACCAAAAACACACTCGCAACCATGCGGCACAGAGATAAAGTCTGGGCACACTACCAGAAAAATAGGACCCCCCCCTCATCCATAATGACTACAAAACACTTTGAAATAAAGTAAAAAAGCTCATCATCTCTGATCGACAAAATTACTTCTCCATACTCCAAAACAATAACAAAACAAATCCTCAGAAATTCTGGAAAGGTATCTCTACTCTCCTTAACCCCAGCAAACCAGACACCCCCACCCCAGACCCTAATGCTCCTGATACAGACTTAGCTACCCAATTTAACTCTTTTTTCATTGAATCTATTTCCAAATTAACCTCTTCATTCTCTAACAACACCACATTCTCCAATTCACCCCCATCCTCCCCTACCAACACTCTACCCTGCACTGCTACCACTCCCTCATTCTCATCCACTAACTCTCTACCCTCCACCTCTTCTCCTACTCTCACTTCCTCCTCATCTTCTTCACCCCCTAATACCCCCTCTTCCCACTCCCCACTATTCTCATTAAAACCTATACCCACTTCTACTATAAAAAAACTCCTTCTGAAACTGAAGCCATGCACTAATGCTCCTGATAACATCCCTTCTTACTTTCTTAGCATAGCTGCTGAAGCAATTGCCTACCCCATTAGAATTCTAATCAACCGCTCTATCCAAGAAGGTATAGTACCCCAAATCTGGAAAAAGGCCTTTATCATACCTTTACATAAAGGTGGAAACAATAACAATGTTACTATTTTCTGCCCCATCACTATCCTGTCTCCCATCTCTAAACTCCTAGAAAAGTGTATCCAACTTCAACTCCTACCACATCTCCAAGATAATCACCTACTAACTGCCACACAACATGGATTCAGACCAAGTCACAGCACTATGACAGCCCTCCTCTCCTTCATTGAAACTGTAAACAAAGCCCGGGACTCTGGTCTTATTGTTTCTACCCTACTACTTGACCTCTCTAAGGCCTTTGATACTATCTCACACAGCCTGCTTTTAACTAAACTCTCAAAACGTAACCTCTCTCATTCATCTTTTAACTGGTTCTCCAGCTACTTATCCAATAGACATCAAGCAGTAAAATGGAAAAAGGCCAGCGCCTCATTTCTTAATACCCCAACCGGAGTTCCCCAAGGTTCCATATTGGGTCCCCTCCTCTTTAATATATTTATAAATGATTTCCGCAACTCTATCCCTTTCTCAAACATCATCCAATATGCAGATGATTCAACTATTATCTGCTCTGCCACATCTATCCCTACACTCCTAAAGCTTACTCAAGATGCTTTTTCAACCACTGAGCAATGGATGAAAAGAAATCACCTTAGCACTCAATGCCTCTAAAACCAAATTAATGGTATTTATCCCCTCTAAAGTCACCTCCTTCGATATAAACACATTCTCTATTACTAGTCAAAAAAACACACCTCTGGAACTGGTGTCAGAGACCAAATTATTTGGGGTCCAAATTGATAACCAGCTCAAATTCAACTCCCATTTACAACTAAATATCAAAAAAAACGATCAAAAAATAGGTATGCTCTATCGACAAAATAATTACCTTACACCTGCCACTAAAATCACTCTCTCTACTTCCTTTCTTATCCCTTCCCTTCTCTATGGAGCTCCACTTCTAACTAATCTACAGTCCTCTCTGAAAACACAACTTTCCTCTTGCTACAACAAAATCGCCAAGTTCGCTACCAGCCATAAGTCCTCCACCCACCACTGTTCCTCTCTCCAAAAACTAAAATGGCTAGAACTACCCAATCATCTCACCTACACTCAACTAACTCTTGCACACAAGCTCATTTTCAACCCCTCCCTCTGTCCCTCCCTTTCTTCTGCCTTTACAATGCACCTACCTGATAGAGCATTAAGGTCTAACAACCAAAATCTATTAGAAGTGTACAAACCAACTCGTCCCCCAGGCAAAAATCTTCTATCCTATGGTCTGACACACCTCTGAAACTCCCTACCACCATCCATTCGTATCACCTCTAACCATTTCATTTTCAAAAAAATCTCTTCATTCACATCTAGTATCCCAGTGGGAATGCTCTTGCTCCCACCCCACATAACTAAAGCTGGCAACTTCCATCTTCCTTTCTCTCCCCTGTTTACACCAGCAATTTTCCTTTACCATTTCTCCTAACTCATGCACTGTTATGATTATTAGGGTATCTGCAAGAATACACTATGCTGCACCTCTTAAGTGTATGATTCCTAAGATGTAATGACTTCTCAGTATTTACTTTGCAATATTCCTTTTTTTAGTCTGTATCTTCTGTAAGTTTCATCACTAGTTTGTATTATTTGTAATGTTTGCTGTACTATTTGTAATTGTTTGCTTGAATCTTTTACATTTGTATAATTATCATCCATAACCTACTGTATCCTAGATTGTTTGGAGCTTTTCTCCCCAGGACTCCATTGAAAACGGGCTAATTTTAGCCCAATGGACTATCCTGGTAAACCAACTGCAAATAAATAAAATAAATAAAAAATAAATCATACTTTGCAACCAGTCTGGAGGTGTGATTATCCTTGATGAATATGGATACACCTCCTCCCTTTGTATTTCGGTCCGGGTTTTGTGGCTGAAATGTGTGATATGAGTTGCAGCCTGGTATCACTGGGGTGCTCCCTTGAGCCTTGAACCAGGTCTCCGTTACTGCGCAAATATCAATGCTCTCCATATTGAGGAGTGCCTCGAGAGAGTGCATTTTGAGGTTTAAACTCCTAGCGTTGAGCAGCATGACCCTCAGTTTTTTGTCGCTGGTACTTGTTATGGTGGTGGATTTGTCTTTTGAGTCTTGCCTAAAAAAGGCACTATGGGGGTGGCAAGAGCCTTTGATAGTATCCTGAATCCCAGGGGAGACAGGTGCAAGCCATCTCTGGTGAAGCATCCAGGCTTGTCAAGCATGTCATCCCAGACAGACAGATACTGGATCCTCTTTGAATGACACCAGAAATTTAGCCAATTGTTGACATTTATCATTTTTTCCTTGTACTGAGGTATCATTCTTGGTGAGGGTAAGATGCCGCTCAGGGCTAGGGACGAACCTACCTTGGTTACATGATCAGCGAGCTCTTCTATGTCCCTTTTCATGTAGTCCAGGGAGGTACGTTTCAGGTCATTCACACCAACATGGACAATGACAAAGCCGTATTTGTACTTGTCATGGAGTGATCTGAGTGCGTGGGTAATGTGGTGGATTCTGGCACCTGACAAGCAGCTGACAGTGACTTTCTCTTTGTTCAGCCTGGTGAGAGGGACATCTGTGTGCCTGACTATGGAGTCACCTATTACCAGTGTGTTAGGTATGGTGTTTTGCCTTAAGGGCTGTGGTTGTCTGGCACACTGGTTTTGGAGGTTATGTATTGATTTCAGTGTGCTAGTGGGTGTAGGTTGCTTGCGTGTCTGCTTTTGAGGTCTCTGCTGTTTCTGCAGGTTTCTATTTAGAGCCTCCAAATATGTCTTTTTTGTATCTATGTGTGGGGTTTGCAGTTGCATGTTTGGTGGGACTATGTGCAATGAGTGGGGTGTTGCACGTTGGTACCTTCTCCTCCTGAATGTCAAATCCAGTCGTGGCGGAGAGAGATTTGCCTCATGTTTGGCTATGTAAGTGCATCTCTCGCAGATTTTGGTGTCGCGTGGTAGGAGGAGATGGTTGTCTGTGTACATGAGGCAGTTGTGACATTGCCTCAGGATGCCCATATTCATCAGGTAAACAAGAGAATACTCTGGGTGGTGGCTCATGGACATGCCTGAGAGAGTTTCAGAACTTATTCTTTTTTACCTAGTAGGGAGAGTAGTTTGGCTGTTCCCTACAAACAACTGGGATCAAGTGCTAGTCCAAAAGCACTGATTTGAGTGCTAAATCTGGAAGAACTGGCTAGAGCTAAGGGAAAATTGAAGAGCAGACTCAGCGGAGCCAGGAATAGTTTAACTCTAACTAACCACCGCTGCTCTATGCGCAAAACCGCGCAAATGCGGCCCTTATACCAGAAAGATTAAAGAGATTGAAATTAGCCCAAAATGGCCAATAAAACTACAGTTTCTGGGCAGAAACCACTCCTCCAAGGACAGGTAGGCTGTTCAAAGCTCCCCATTCTCACTGGTGAACAAAGAAACTTCCTTTTTGCCCAAGTAAGGTCTGGCCAACGCAGAAGCTTAAATACAGTCCAGGTATCAGCAAGTATCTGAAACTGGACTTTTCTAGCTTAGTAAGGCGGGAAAATAGCAAGATTTTTTTGTTTATTTGTTTTTTTTTTCAGGAAAACAGTGGAAACAAATGAAATAACACTTTAAAGAACAGTAATGGCTGTCGCACATGTGTGGGAAGACAGTAACAATAAAAAAATACAATTTACAACAAAAACGATTTTCTTTAAAGTGCAAACACAAATAAATGCTGTTACAGTACAAAAATAAGCATTTAGAAGCAGTAAATGCCAGAAAACAGGCGTTTAGGTGGAAATAGCTTAAATATCAAGAACAAAGCCAGAAAAAGGTACATAAACACTCCATCTCCCCTTTTGTTTCACTGGTGCTGTAGGTCTCTGCAGGACACCTGGGCAGGATCTGCTGAGCTTATACAAATGCAAAAACTGTGCAAATGTGGTTCTTATACCAGAAAGATTAAAGAGATTGAAATTAGCCCAAAATGGCCAATAAAACTACAGTTTCTGGGCAGAAACCACTCCTCCAAGGACAGGTAGGCTGTTCAGTGCTCTCTACTCTCACTGGTGAACAAAGAAACTTCCTTTTTGTCCAAGTAAGGTCTGGCCAATGCAGAAACTTAAACACAGTCCAGATATCAGCAAGTATCTGAAACTGGACTTTTTTAGCTTATTAAGGTGGAAAATAGCAAGTTTTTTTTTTTGTTTTGTTTTTTTCAGTAAAACAGTGGAAACAAACCAAATAACACTTTTAAAGAACAGTAATGGCTGTCACACGTGTGTCGGAAGCCAGTAACAATAAAAAATACAATTTACAACAAGAACGATTTTTATTTAAGTGCAAACACAAATAAATGCTGTTACAGTACAAAAATAAGCGTTTTAGAAGCAATAAATGGCAGAAAACGAGCATTTAGGTGGAAATAGCTTAAATATCAAGAAAAAAGCCATAAAAAGGTACATAAACACTCCAAAGTCTCTCCTTTTGTCTCACTGGTGCTGTAGGGCTCTGCAGGACACCTGGGCATGATCTGCTGAGCTTATACAAATGCAAAAACCATGCAAATGCCGTTCTTATACCAGAAAGATTAAAGAGATTGAAATTATCCCAAAATGGTCAATAAAACTACAGTTTCTGGGCAGAAACTACTCCTCCAAGGACAGGTAGGCTGTTCAGAGCTCCCCACTTGTCCAGACTTTACTTGAAGACAGTAAAGGATCTGCTTTGCTTTGCTTTACATCTAAGGGAAGGCTATTCCATAAAGGGAAATTCATTGACAGAGATATCTATCTGCCAGTTCATCATATTTAAAAGCAGTGGATGTTCCTTTGAACAGGTGTTTAGGATGATGATTCTGTCCCAGATGTCTGGGAACTGACATAGGACTGGATTCTTTGAGGCTTTGTAGGCAAGCAGAGGTCACACCTCAAGAGTCTGTAGGAAAGAGAAAAGGAGATAAAAGGTCATTTAAGGTTGTCTGTGTACCTCAAGGAAGACATGCCCTTGACTCTCTTGGTGAGGAAACATTCTGGTCTTTTGATTGAGTCTCTTATTTGGACATGTACATGTCAAAAGGGGTGTTATATTATATTATATTATATTATATTATATTTCATATTATATTATATTATATTATATTATATTATATTATATTATATTATATTATATTATATCCTATCATATCATATCATATTATATTATATCATATCATATCATATCATATCATATCATATCATATTATATCATATTATATTATATTATATTATATTATATTATATTATATTATATTATATTATATTATATTATGGGTCTGATGAGTGAGGAGTAAAGAGGAATAATAACTTCCCTTGAAGTAGAATATATACCCATGGTGATCAATCTAGCAAGATTAATGGATTGATTAATGACAGTGTATAAATGGTGATCAAAGGATAGCTTATTTTCAATGAAAGTGCACAAGACCCTAATAACTGTCAGTTTTCAAAGGAGTGTCATCTATGTGGTGGATGTGTGGGTGCCCATGCTTGCTTAATTACAGGAACTGTAGCATTGCATCCTTTAGCAAGCATGGGCCCTGGTCTGGCTACCACTTGTCAATATGTGTTACACTCTCATGCAGAATTTGGAAGTCTGCTGGAGAGTTTATGATTTCTGAAAACATGGTTAGCCACAGGACCTTGAAGTTGGCCTTAACATCAGAGAAGTAAACACTGAAGAAAAAAGGCCCAAAGACTGATCCCAGAATGACACCAATACTAACAACCCTTTTTGAAACCAGCATGCATCTTACACTAACATACTGCATGCTGACAGTATATATTTGCCATCCAGCATTTAATATAGGGGTTTGCATTTAACAAGAATAGCTTTTGGATAATGCCAGAATGTGGAATGGTATCAAAAGCCTTGACCAAGTCAAAGAGAGAGTCACACACACTTCTTCATTCCATATAGCTTTCTGCTGCAACCCGTTCCTGTGCCTGTACAGCTTGAGTAATCCACATACCTTTCTTGTACCTGTGCAGCTTGAGTAATCCACATAGCTTTCTCCTGCAACCCATTCTTCTTGTACATGCTGCAGTAGAGTAATCCACATAGCTTTCTCCTGCAACCCAGTGTTTGTGCCGGAATGCGCACTTCCAGTTTCTCGGCTCTTTCAAACATTCCAAAAGACTGCTGACTCTGCAGTCCGATCCCCTTCCAGTCTATGGTGTTAGCACTGCATAGACTACTGAGAAATCAACAGTCTGCTTCCTTCTTCCTAAATCCAGACTGGTAAGGTAGCAGTCCAGATTTCCTTCGTATGGAGCCGAGGATTTGACTGACTGTACCATTCTTATTCACAGCTGGGAAAAAGTTTGTGTGGGATTTGTAGGACGCAAAGACTGTATCATTGTGGTTCACAGCTGGGAAGAAGTGTGTCTGTGTGTGTGTACCTGCTGGTGGGCTTGAACCCTGTACCTTGGGTGCAGGTAACAAGAGCCCAAATTCCCTACCCACCACCATTTGTGAAATGTTTGCAGATTTTTGCCTCCTATTATGTTCTGTTCCTCATAAAATCTGTGGTTTCTGAGTTTTTAATTCTTGAAATAGTTGATGGTGCAGTAGCATCATTGTTGTCTCATAGCTAAAGGCTCATTGGTTTGATTCTTGGCTGGGTGCATTCTGTATGGAGTCTGCATGTCCTCCCTGTGTTTTTGTGGGTTTGCTCTGGTGTCTTCCCATGTTACAAAAACATGTGTCTGCAGTATTTCTCACTGGGCCTCTGCTGAAAATTGGCTTTTGTTCAAGTCAGACTTTTCTGGTTAACAAATGTTAAATAAGTAAAACTGACAAGCATTTGAATTTCAGACTTCATATTCTTAATAAAGTACATAGTAACACAAAACCTTTTATTCTAGCAATTTTCTAAGTTTATAAGCTGAATATTTGAAATTTGTCCCTTTTTTGGGACTGTATTCCCCCAATATTGGCTTCGTCCAGGTTTTTTGTGCTAAAGTTGAGAGCTATGGTGAGAACTGAATTCACTGAATATGTCTGAGGGCTGTATTCTCTCTTTACTGGCTTTGTCCAGGTGTTTTGTGCTAAGAGATTGCCAGCTATGGTGAGAACTGAATTCACTAAATGGTAGCCATTTAAGTTTCAGTCTTCTGCTCTTTTACAAAACAGGTGATTTGGCATAGTGGTACATTGCTCTGACTGTTTTGCACAGGGTCCTGGGTTCATGTATTGGTAATGAAATGCATGGTAGTAACACAGCATGTTATTCTAGTAACTTTCCAAGATTATAAAAGCAATGTTTAAAATGTGTCCCTGGTTTTTGGGCTTTTGTCCCTCCGCAATACATTTTGGCTCTTTCCAGATTTCTTGTGCTGCAAAGTTGAGAGATACAGCTGAGTATCAAGTAGATTTTACAAGGAGCTGAGAGCTGCAGGGGAAGAGAAGTTTAGTGCTGCTTATGCTAAGCCAGCTTGCATTGTTAATAGCACAACAGGTAGTGTACTTGCCTTTGATGCAGAAGGCTGTGGGTTCTACTCCCACAGTATGTAGATGCATTGCTGATATTGTACTGTGTTGTAAATGGGGTAGATGTTGCTGTCTTGAGAATATCCTCTTTGGCGAAGATACCTAGTAACTATGAACCCGTCCATTATTTGCCATCCATTCCCTATTGCAATATTACTAGCTTATCATTTTTTTTAATGTAATATAGGCAATTTATTCCTCAAGGGCAACAGGTACTTTATTTGTAGATGAAACAATGAAATATAAAGTTGTTTGCTAGCAGCAACCTCTTCATTAGTTACAGATCTTTTTAATGTGGAATCATTTAGATGACTTTTACTTCTGCAGAGATTGTGCATATTTACTGATACTGGTGGATTGTAGAAGTCTGAGTAGATGTTTATGATGGAAATGCTCTCATTTAGGCAGTATTGTCATTATTGGTGCATGCATTTTGTTTCATTGTTTACTGGAAAAATGTTCAAAACAATAAATTTAAAACACCCTCTAACAACTGTACTGTATTATACAAGGAGTATAATGTAATGCAATCAGGAAGGTGCATCACAGGACACGTATGTTTTGTGTGCAAGGGGCCTATCATTTGAAAATAGCCCAAAGTTAATCTTTATCTGCCACTAGCCAAATGTATTTTCTTTGAATGTGGGTTTCAATGCTGTTTCAATGAATGTGAGTTTCAAGGGAGGAGAAGTTTTAATGCTAAGTCTGTTTTCACTGTGAGACTGCATTGCTATGTTTAGCAGATGCCTTAGTGTTTGTGCTGTAAAATGCAAAATAAAACCTTCAAATGAAGTCCAAATCATCGTAGAAGTAAATCAGTATGCATATTAGTGTTTATGGTAAATGGGGTGAAATAGCCAAGTAATGGTTCATTGGAATGGCTGCATGGGGGAGGCTCCATTCGACCATGATTTTATGAGGGGGAAGGGCAGTAAACTCGAAGACAGCCCCAGCTGAACTATACCTCTCAACTGTCCAGATTTTCACAGAATGAATAGGTTTTTGCTTCTTATTTTTGGTTTTTGCCTCCTAAAATTTGTGGTTTTCTGGCAAATCATTTAGGAATTAAGTCAGTGAATAATGACAGACACTGAGTTTTAGACTTCATAACCTTCAGAAAAATGCATGCTAAAGCAAGACCTGTTATTCTATCAACTGTCTCAGTTTATACAAGAGCAATTTTTAGTACTGTTTATATGTTCCCTCAATATATTTGACCTAGTCCAGATTTCCTGCATTAACAGGTTGAAATGTCCATGCAAATAAATTGCTTTATAGAATTAGGCATAGCCAACCCTCTCAACTGTCCACAATTTTGGCTCAGTTGTTACTCTTCTGCTAATAATCCCTCCGCAAAATGCCAATTTTGGAAGAAAACGTGGAGGGTTTACAATTAATAAATAACTGTAATAATCAGAGTTATAGATTATTTTTATTTCAGAAATACATGTAGATTATTTTATTTTGTCAGCTGCTCAAGATAGCAGTACTAATATTAAAAAAGTGTCCCTTCTTTGACAGGTTCCCAGCTGTATTGTGTGGCTATTTTATATTTTTGCATCACATTTTAGTCCAGTTTTCATAAAATTGTGTTTTTTAGCAAATTAGTGGCAAATCATTAAAGACTGAGGTTAGAAAATAATGACAGACATTTCAGTTTCAGATGTCATACCCTTTAGAAAATTCATACTAATGCAAGACCTACTATTATATTATCTTTCTAAATTTATAAGAGCAATATTTAAAAATTGTCCTTATTTTTTGGGCCTTTGTCCCACTTCTTTGTATGGCTTTGTCCAGATTTCTTGCTCTGAGGTTGAGAGGTACGTGTCAGGGCCATCACAGTCAGCCAGAGACATTTCACATTTTGACATACTTGTTGCACCCCACTCCCCCATGTAGTGACTCTGAATGTGTCCAAGGAAGGCAAGGTGCAGTTATGCAGTGTAAATGTGCAGAGTATCCCCCATCCAATGTGGACACAAGTACTACAGTTGCTTTTCATCTGTCCTTGATTTTGCAGAATGTTCTGGTTTCTGTCCTATTTTTATACTGTTGATTTATGCTTATTATTATTCAGCAAGTGCCTGTTGCTCTGTGTTTAAGTAGCAATGCTTTAATGACCATCAGGTAAGCTTGTCTGAGATCGTAAGATGCAAGTAAGCTTTAATACGCACACAGTTAAAGAATTGCCAACATTGAAAGCCTTTCTGTTGTTGCCATGCAGAGAATACTTACATAACTAGATAACATATAAGCCTTGGGTATTGAAATGCATATGACAGTATTTGTAATAAAAGACAGGGTTACATTATTTTAAGAAGCTCATTACATTTGTTGGAGACTTGCAGTCATCTTTGCAGGCTTTAACTGTAAACTAAACAGAATGCCAGTCTATCGTGTGTGGTCCATAACCTGTGCAGTAATCCTTTAAGCAATGTATCTTGAGCTTGTTTCTTGTTTGCTTTTCATTTTTTACTTTGATCATGTTTTCCCCATGAAACAAGTAGATAGTTGTTGTCAGACAGCAGGTCTTTTTTGGATAAGAAACATTTTTACAAGTGGGGGAATCACAGAGATTACTAATTTCAGCATGCTACTTGGTACTTTAATAAAGGTGAATATAAATTATAATTAAAACTGCAGTGCAAGGAGAAGTGGTTTGAGTTGGGTGTTGCTTGTTTTTCTTATACTTGATTTTGACTGGCATTCCAGTAATGTATTTAAAAAGTAATTTATTTTTTCATGCCTCACAAGCGTTTTGTTTCCATCTAGATATTAAGTAAGCTCTCATGCAACCAATGCATTGGAATATTTTTTTTTCTTCTACACTTCATTTTGTCTTGATTGGACTCTCATAATGATGGTTTGGCACCCAGGGCAGCATATTTAATTAAAGTTACAGTTTTGTGTTTTTTAGCCTAGCTCTTCTCCCTTCTAGTTGGCCTACCCCTTCCCATTGACCCCACCCATTCAGCTGTCTCCTGAAGCCCCTGTCTGATTTGAAGTCACCAGCCGCCACTGGAGGGAGGAATACATTTGCCAGCATCTCTTGTTCAAAGAAGTCCACTGAGTTTAGGAAGCAGATTCTACCTTTATCAAACCCAGAATGGGTTGAATTGTATGGATAATAGAATGCTGATATCACTGTTAATAAGTTCCATGATTATCTATTTCATTGTTTACAGATAAAGCTGGTGAGACCTACAGGTCCATAGTTGTCAGGATCAATGTTGAATTGTTCCTTGTGAAGTAGGAAGAGTACTGCAGCTCTCTACATCTCACACACAAGTCCACTGGTGATGCTGAAACGGAATGGGTTCAATATTGAATCTGCAAGCCTATGCTTGTCAATGACTAGAAGGTTGCTTGGCACACTGTTTGAACCAATGAATGGAGTTAGTGTTTTTGTTATGCATTAGTTTAATGCATTGCTGGGTATTGCTTTTAAGGTGTCCGTCATAGCTGTAAAAGGCATTATTGTTTTATTTAATATAGGCAATTTCCAGTTCATAGTTATGCTATGGAGGATTTCATTTGCCTTCAGAATTTTAAACCTGTCTGAATTCACATTTACTGGTTGGTGTGTTACATTTCTTCTTAATGGACAACAAGCTTCTTACTCTTACTGTAAAGTTTGTTTATTCTAGAGTTCCAGCATTGAAGTGTATTCTTGAACATTGCATTGTATTTGGGTCTGAGGGTGACCAATGTCTCAAAGCTTGCTTTTAAATGACCACAAAAATTGTCCACAAATGTAGCAATGTGTCAGACAGAGTCAATAAGTGGAGGATGAAAACTTAACTTTCATCATGTCATCAGCAAGCTGTAACAGATTTGAATCAGAAGGATCTCTAAAGGCAGAAAAATTTGATGGAAAATCAAGATTTACCCTCTAGTGACTATTAATGAATGATGGTCAGATTTGACAAATGATGGGACAACTACAGGTGTAGAACATAATGATGTCATATATCGGTGATGACTACATCCAGTCTTTTTGATCCCTTAGCTTAGACATGAACCAGTGGGTCTAAATAGCTGGCATTTATCAAATCTACAAAGTGCAGTGGGTATTTGTGGAATTACAGGGTTCCCAGTTAATGGATAGATAGTCTAAAGCTCTCAAGAGAAAAGTATTAGATTTAATGGACAGGGATTCCAATTGGTTTAGATATGCTCCATAGGTTGAGGGTGACATGGCAGGGCCCATGATATGGTACGGATTTTTATTAGACGTAAGTGAGATGTGAAAGAGTTCAAGGTCATTGATCTGCCTTATGATTCTAGATGTGATTCAGTATGATTCTAGATGTGATTCTGTATGATTCTAGATGTGACTTGGTATGATTCTACATGCGATTCTGTATTATTCTAGAAGTGATTCAATGTGTCAGGAATACGGACATACTCCTCTTACACATTCATTTTCAGCAGAGGGTCTGAAAGAATGGTGGGTGTTGAAATTGTGCACTGTGGATATTTTCAAGGTCTGGAAGCCCTGTAAGAGACAGATATGCAGATCATCTTGCTGCATGTGTGTAGGAACACCTATCTGCAGGCATGAGCAGAGCAGGGCATAGTGATAATGTGGATACTCATGTCTACCACCAAGGAGATGGATTAACACCTACTTAGAAACACCCACTTTCCATATACATAACTGCTTCACTGTAGACTTGTTAAGATTGTGGGGCAAAAAAAGCATTGAGGGAGGGATAAGTAAACTAGTTAGCTTCAAGACTGCAGGGAATGCTGAGGCTGTCATGTATGATATTTAGTGAGGGGGAGGGGCAAACCACTCATTTGCAAAATGACTACTAGAACAAAGCTGATGGTCTGAAAATGTGTGAGAACTCACCACTTCAACTGATGCCTGCATGATTGCAGAGATCTCACCACCTGCTTTCATGCCTGCATGATGGCTGAGCTCTTAGCACCTCCATTTCTGCCTGATTGATAATGCTGCCACCTCCATTCCTGCAGATCTCACAACCTGCATTCCTGCCTGGGTGTTGACTGAGATCTCACTACCCCCAGCACTGCCAAGATGATGATTGGGATCTCACCACCTCCATCCCTGTCCAGATGATGACTGAGATCTTACCAACTCCTGGATGATGGATGAGATCTTACAACCTTCATTTCTGACTCAATGATTGTAGAGATCTCACCCTTCCATTCCTGCCCAGATGATGACTGATATCCCTGCCTCCACTCCAGGCTGGATTAGGCTTGAGATCTCAGCACCTCCACTCTTGCCTGGTTAACAGCAGACATCTGAACAGATCTATTCCTGCTTGTATAGTGATGTCTACAACTCCTTTCCTGCCTGCATGATAACTAAGTGCTAACCATCTCCATTTCTGGCTAGATGATTGCTGAAATCTCACCACACTCATTCCTGTACAGATGATGGTGTCTGAGATCTCACCACTTTTTTTAATTTCTCCAAGTCTTCTGGGTTTCTAATACCATGACAGAAATGGACTCCATTCCTAAGACAAAGTATGATTAAAGTTTATGAAATTAATATTGTTTCAATCTTTGATGTTAGCCAAACGTGATCTTTTCAGCACCCACAATACACCCAGTAATGACTCCTCTTCAATTCATATGGAGTTACATGTATCGGTAACTAAGTACAACTGTATATTCTTTTTTTATAAGACCCGTTGCTCCTACTACTATTGGAACTGTCTGGGTATCCTGCTTCCACACTGCCCTTGTTTCTGCCTGCAAACCCTGGTATTTTATGACTTTGTGTCTCTCTGTATGCAGGACACTGTAGTCATTGGGTGTAGCAATTTCAAAGATCAATGCTACTTTTGTCATCTTCTCATGGACTACTATATCTGGTTTTCTCCCATCTATTTTTTGAGCTGTTAGTAATGAGTGATCCCATGTGATATAAACTTCATCATTTTCTATAATGTGTTGTGGGTCATTTCCAGTGTTTTTCAGCTACTTCAATATTATGTTTTCACAATCCCCAGTGCAACAGTCTTGTCACATTATTGTGGCTTTCAGTGTACAGTCCTTCTGCCATTTGTATGTCTCAACCACAAACGAGGTGTGCGACTGTTTCCAGTTCTGTTTTAAAACACTTACATTTGTCTGTTTCTCCCACATGTTCAATGGACTTTGTAAACCAGAGTGTACATATTCCACTGTCTTGGGCCACCAATATTAACCTATTGTCTTTTGATTTAAATTCTCCTTTCCTTAACCATTCCTGCATTTGATCCTGATCAACATGAGGTTGTTCCAAGAGTTTTCTATACTTGCAACTATGTCTATGCATTTTCCACATTTCTTGCCTTCTCATCTGATCCTTCACATTATATTCTTTCTTTTGTTTTTTGGCACATTCAGTTGCTGCCTGATTTTTATCTACTTCTGGTTTGATTTCCATTCCTACTTGACACTGATATGCTTCTGCTAAATTATAAAGAGGAGTTATCTTAGACTTATTCTCCTCATGTTTTAAAACTTTCACTATGTTTGGGTGTTGTGAGGTCATTAGATATATATGCAGTCCTACAATTGCAGCTCTATACATGTAATCAATTTCGAGGGTGCCCATACCTCCTTCAGGACAGAGAATATATAGTCTTGGTATACAGTGACTTTTATAATTCATTTGATAAGAATGAAGTATCCTTGTTTTCTGGTTCATCCAGTCCAACACCTTTTGGGGCCAGTCAATCACTCCAAAACTGTACGTTAGGACAGGAAGAGCAAATTCATTTATAGCTTGGATTTTGTTCCTAGATTTCAGCACTGTTTTGGTATTAATTTTAGTTTTCTAAAATATTCCTAAGTTTTATTCACATTTGTTCATGTTTTATTGTTGATCTTTCATCAGTTCCCAAATATTTATAAACGCCCTCTTGGACACTTCCATTCCTGCTCAGACGATGATTGAGATCTCTCCACCTAAATTCCTGCCTGGATAAGTGCTGATCATCACCTCCATTCCAGGCTGGATAATGCCTGAGATTGTACCACCTGCATTCTTGCATTGTTAGTAGCTAAAACCTCATCACATCCATTCCTGACTGTATGATGATATCACCACCACCTTTCCTATCTACATGATGGATAAGATCGTACCACCTCCATTCTTACCTGGATGATTGCTGAGATCTCACCTCCTCCACTCCTGTGTTGACAATTGCTGAGTTCTCCCCACCTTTATGCCTGTCTCAATGATGTTTTTCTTCAATCGAGTCTTGCCCAAGTCAAAGACCTGAGGTTGGTGATGTGAAACAAATGGGCCCAGCCTAAACAGAGAAAAGATGATGGTTGGCAAGTAGGGAAACAAAACATAGTAGGAAAAAATCCAGCCCTTACATCTTCACTAGTCTAGTAGTCCATGAGATTTAAACTACATTGCTATAAATATTCATATTCTTAAACTTGAAAATGTCCTTTATATATCTGCTTTATGCAGTCCTCATAATACCTTAGTACTGCAGAAATCCTTGAACAAAATGCAAAGTTTGATAACTTTAGCTGGCCGTAAATTTCAGAATTATACTTCATTACGCTCAACAACATTCCTAAAATGGCAACAGCTGCATTCTTCTTATCACAATGTTATATAAATTATTCTCCTTTGTCGTCTGTAGGATTTAAACTTCCAGCATGTATTTAGCACTGTCATGTAAAATGTCATAAACCCGCTCATCTTATAATTAGTCAGGCCACACTTGTAGTTCTTTCTTCCAGTGGAAGGGCTTTTTCTAATCTCGATAGTGTTGTTTGCATGGGTCCTCCTCACCTTCAGAAATCTTCCATACATTACGAGCTAATGAACCATACTTATGCATCTTTATTTATACTTTTATTTATTTATTCTTTGCCGCAAGGTGTAGGGCCAGAGACTGAATATCAGTGAGCCAGTGGCTGTGAAATATTCGTTATCCAGTCCTCCTTGTGCATCTTCAGTGTCCACATCTCCCACAACCATTTCACCTTCTGTCTCTGTCTTCCAGCTCATTTCAAACTAGTGGATCAGATATTTGAATAAATGAGTTTGGGGAGGTGGTAGAAGATGCTGCATCATGACAGCTATCACTAGGTGGAGCAGGTTATAGGTGGTTAGGCTGTATGTCCAATCACCTTAATGTGCTGGATGATGCAGCTGCATATTGTAAGGAAGTCATCCCCACCTCACTAATGTTTTATTCCAGCATATAACCTTGCAAGCCTATTCCTGTCATTTATATACCAGTCTCTACAGAAAGACTTGAGTCCAGTGTACCTTCAATGTATTCCCGCATTTTCACTCCCACTGAGAGGCAGGCAGGCCGCCATTATACTGTTGTTCCTTCCCCCCCTCATCAAATTCTCTAGTGGTATATTAGTCTAATACATGATATCTGTCCAAAGTCAGGGCTTCATCCCTCTATGTCATGGTGCTGTTCTTAAGCCTCTTTCACAATCATTACAGAGTTCATTCTTCAAGAATGCAAGCTAATTACATCTTTCAGTAGTATAACAAAAGTCGGCTGAACAAAGAACTAATAAACACTGAAAAACAAAAACCAAACTCCAGTACCAATCAGTCTCCTCGAGAGATGAAAATGCTTATGTGGTAGTGTTTGCAATAAATTTTATTATTTAACGGCACTGGAGTTCGGTTTTTGTTTTTCATCTTCCAAAAGTATGCCAATATTTCACAGAAGTATGGTAACGCTAATCATAACTCATAGTAGTGTGTTAATGCTAATCATACTTCACAACAGTAGAACAATACTAATCACACTTCACAATAGTAGTATAATAGTGATCATGATTCACAGCAGTGTAGTCATGCTAATCATATTTCATAGGAGCATGCTAATGCTAATCAGACTTCATAGCCCTATGCCATTGCTAGTCACACTTCACCGTAATATGCCATCGTTAATCACACTTTAAAGTACTAGGATTATACTAATCATACTTCACAGCAGTATGGTCACACTAATCATACCTCACAGTAGTATAGTAATGCTAATCATTCCTCACAGTAGTATAGTAATGCTAATCATACCTCACAATAGTATAGTAATGCTAATCATACTTCACAGCAGTATGGTAACGCTAATAATACCTCACAGTAGTATAGTAATGCTAATCATACCTCACAGCAGTATAGTAATGCTAATCATACTTCATAGTAGTATAGTAATGCTAATCATACTTCACAGTAGTATGGTCATGCTAATCATACTTCACAGCAGTATAGTAATGCTAATCATACCTCACAGTAGTATAGTAGTGCTACTCATACTTCACAGTAGTATAGTAATGCTAATCATACCTCACAGTAGTATAGTAATGCTAATCATACCTCACAGTAGTATAGTAATGCTAATCATACTTTACAGCACTATGTTGGCACTAATGACATTTCACAAGAGTATGCCAGCAGTAATGGCACTTTACGGGAGTATTCCATTGCTTGGCCTACATCACTGCAGTAGGCCAGTGCTGCCCACACCTGTCAGGAATGTGTCACTGCTAGTCACACTTCAGAGTACAATGCCAGTGGTAATCACACTTCCCTACAGTATACCTGTGCTAAGCATACTTCAAATAGTATGCAAATGCTTGTCCCACTCCATAGCAGTATGCCAGCATTAATGATAACTCACAGCGATATGTCAGTGTAGTATGCCATCTTAATCCTACACATCCTGCTTAGCCTTCCTTTTCTCATACTCCTCCCTTCTGTATTTCAATACCTATTTTCATGCTCTTCAGGTTTACTCACTTCAGGTGTACAGAGATATTTAAAAGCTATAAGTATTGTTTGGCTTTGCTAATTAAATGCTCTGCAGCACGTACAATACTGGTGAGTTTATTAATTTTGTTTATGATAGTATATATTCATTCCCTTTAATAACCTTCTATATGCCTAAATTGCTAAATCTTTACTGGCGTGGTTTACCATTCCTAAGAGGGTTTAACACGTATGATTCATATGTACTGTTTACTGACATTTTTGTAAGTATTGCATTACCTGTGGTTTGGTTAATGACAGAAAATAGGCCTTTGCACTAGACAATTCAAAGATTTAATAAATGCAAATAAATAAAACCTATATAAAAACTGTACATTTTTTTATGCTTACAGAGTCCTCGGACATATGAAAACAGCAGCACTGAACAATGCAAAAGCATGTTGACTATATTCAGTCCTGTTTACAACCCCCTCCATAACTAATTCACATAAGAATGTTTATAATTGTAAGCAACTTATAAATTAATACTAATTTTAAAGAGGCCTGACCCTCATCGTACGGCTCACCTGCTAATTATAGTAAATTATATGCACAGTGGTACAAAAGCCAGCTAATCGTGAAAAGTTTTTCAATGGATAAGCTGAGCACCTAATAGAACAGTGGACATACATAAAATGGCTTTCTCAGCAATGTATGGAATTAATATAAATCTCATGCTGGAAAAAGGAAATAATGTCTAGTAGCTAAAACATACTTAGAAAAGGAACATGATGTACAATAATCAGTAATACGTGTAAGCTGACTTACAAATATGCTCTGTAAAACACTATAAAACCACATAAAAGCTGTATATGTCTATGACATGATGAATACTGTTTTAAAATTAATGTTTTCTAGGAAGCATGTAAGCAATTAGAAGTGATGTTGAAGGGAATTAATGATGATATACTACTTTAAATGTTAACACAAAATGAGGCTATCATGTAGGTGTTTCTGTTTGTGAGTGTATGTGTGTGTGCATATGTGTGCGCTCATGTGTCTAAGTGTGTATGTGTGTGTGCGCGCTCATGCATCTTCTTGCATCTGTGTGTGTGTGTGTGTGTGTGTGTGTGTGTGTGTGTGTGTGTGTGTGTGTGTGTGTGAAAAGGGGATGGGTATGAGGGAGATGGGTCATTATTATAACCGCAAAACCTCACATATGCGAATACAGAAGAGTCGACACATATTGAATGAACCGCAAAAACACCAAACGTCCTGAACCGCGAAATTCAAAATGTAGAATTGGCATAATTGGCCAACCCCACCACCCGCTACCTACCCAAACAAAATAAATAATCCACATACATACACTTAACAAAACCCTACTTCTAACCCTAAACTAAAGCTTACATATATTACTATGTATGCACTCACCTTAACCCGCACCCTAACCCTAAGGTCCATAACTATTGCACACTTACCTTAAGGATCTCTACCAGAGAAGGGCCACCTATGATGATTTGACATTTTGAATTTCATGCTTCAGAACGTTCAGTGTTTTCGCGGTTCTCTCAATATGTGTCGAAGTTGCCATATTCGCGCAACTGCGGTTTCGCGGTTGTAATAGGTAACTGAGGGATACAGCCAGAGATATATTGATAGGCACGCACACACACACACACACACACACACACACACACACACACACACACACACACCCACAGATGCAAGAGCACATGCAGATGCATGAGCGCGCACACAAATACATACACACACAGACACATGAACGAACACACACGCATGCACACATACACACACAGATGCAAGAGCATACACAGAAACACAGAAACACACACAAACACACGAGTGCATGCATGCGCACGCGCACACACACACACACACACACACACCAGACGCATGAGCATGCACACACACGCACGTGCGCAAGCGCACACACACACACACACACACACACACACACACACACACATACACACACACATGCACACTCATGCAAAAGTATGCGTAATGCTTGTGGTTGTCTGTGAGTTTTTATAATCATTACACCAAATGGATATGCCATATAGTCAATGGAGGAAGTTAGCATTGTGACAGGTATAGTAAATGTTTTATAACATAATGAAAATGTTAGATCACACATTTTAAGAACTGTTTTTGGTGATCTCTGCAAAAGCACTATATTATTTGCTCATTCATGAAATGCAGATCATGCTCTACTTAAAAGGAAAATAGAATAATGTGATAGTCTTATGTATTTTAAATTACTGCTTTGTAGGTGCATACCTAGCAAGATGTGATCATTGTAAGAAAAGCTGAATTGTACATTCTAACAATGCAATGCTGTCACATTGGAAATAACTTTTACTTTAACTAAGTGTTATATATTCAGTATGACTGGAGGCACAGCAGACTGGTCTCTTTCCAGAACATAATTTCAAAGTAGCACAGCAGATTGTTAAAGTACACTTTATAAATGAGCTCATCGTTAATGTCATTCTTCAAATTAGGCTTCTGCCAGAAATATTGATCAAAGTTATTCCACTGAACTAAAAATTCTAATCTTGAAGAAGAACATGGCACAAATTATCTTTGTAATCAGGAGACAGTACAATGTTAAACTTAATCAAACACACACTTCATCAAAGGAAGAACAAAAGAATGATGTAACATAGCATATAGAAACAGAATTTGTGTTGTTCTAAGCTGTACATGCCAGGAAATCAAAGGGTATAACAGGACAATATGCTTACAAATGTGACCTCAAGTGTATCTGTACTGATAAACTAAAATTAAAGACTCCTAACAAAATAAGCACAGGTTCTATGAACACTAGGTCGCTTATTAAAATTGCTTTGATCCCAGTTTCTTTGATATACTGGGACTCATAAAGAATTCACTTTCAGGGGTAAATATAGGTCCTAGTTCCTAGAATCATTATGACATATACTTCTGCTGGAGAAATGTTTTAATTATCAAAATGCTAAATCACTAGAACCTGCATTAGTTAGGTATTTTTTCTAACTGGTACTCAGTATTATAAGCCATATCATTATGACATTTATGCATTATGAACTACTGATAGCGATAAAGACACCGTAAATACTTAAGTTAAAACTTCCATAGCTGGTCCTTCATTCAGAGGCAAAACTGGAAGGGTACCTACTTTGCAAAAATATTTTGTCTTTTAAGTAAAAAAAAATATTTAAAAGTTCATAATACATGATATCAGTATTTCTTTGAGAATTATAAAATAATCCCTTGACCACAGAAAGATTAATTTTTTAACATTGACTGTAAGTAGTTAATACTTCATTAAAACACATAATATAAATTGATAATTTTAGAAAAATGGCACTACTTTATGATCTTATTTCAGAATTCTTACATCTCCATATCTGATAGTGTATAATTGCAGTATCCTAGGTTTCTCACTTATGGAATTACATAGTTCCTTCTCCATGGCTGGAAGACTGTGACATGATTTACATGCGGAAAATGAGGTGCATGTCCTATATGACTATAAAGTATCAAACATATCTGAAATATAACATAGTTATGCAATATCATTTCTGTTAGACCCCAGCCCACAGTGCTGAATGTGATCAAATCTCTATAATACAATTGCAGTAAAAACTAGATTTAGAAAACATAAATTATAGTTCTTGTGATGTTACAAAAACAGGATTATATAGGAATTTGTATTAAAATTTCACTGAAATTTATGTCTAAATATACTAGATATAAAATTGTGGTCTTACCTATGTATGCAAAGTAGCCACATGCAACAATCTTATAACTTTGAACTGACAAAAGTCTTAATGAAACAGGTGTTATTTAAACCAAAACAAATGACTGGTTCTTTAACAAATAACTAATGGTTTCATTTTCAGGCTGGCATGTAGACACAATCTAGTCAATGCAGTTTATGCTTTTTTCCCACCTGAAACCAGGAAAGGAATTTTTGGGGAAAAGTGATCTCTAAAGACCAGGGGTAGGGTATACTGCAGACTCATCACACAGCAGAGGATTACAGGAATCTAGTAAAACTGTTGACATGCAGTGCTGACATCAATGGTGAATTATGGCTTCAAAGTGAGCACAGTACAGAATCCATCGTTAATGGCAAAATGACCAGTATCAACTCAAGGACTCTGTAAGATGCAACTCGGTACAGGAGGTTTGACTCGAGATTAACGGATGGTATAAGATTACAGAGGACATTTTTGCATGTCAGAATACGTCCTTGGAATTTTGAAGAACAAAACTTTCTAGAAGAGGAAAGTTTGCAAACATAAAAAAGTAAAATGTTTTAAAACCTGTCAGCAATGCATTCTCTAATATAGTCCAGTTCTGTCCATTTTCATTATTTCATAAAAACGAGAAATGCAGAATGAATGCATGCTATGTTCTGTGCATGTCTGCCATGATAGGGATTCCATATGGAATGTGCATGCTTGGACCTTTACATCCAACAGAAAGTCAGTTCCATCTATCATTTAATATAGTCTTCTTTTTAGCAGCATTTCAGATTTCCTTCACCTTTAAATAAATGCTTGCATAAAATTATAGTTGCATAAGGTATAATGGATAATTCATAGGTTCATAGGTGTGTACTAGGCTAATGGCCCTGGAGCCTTTACAAGCCTAGCCCATAGGACTACCCTGGCATCATGTCACCCAACCTTAGTTCCCAGTGCCACTGTCGAATAGAGCCACTGGAGTGATTCTTGGGGTGAATTTTCTATTTCCCATACACTCATCAAGATTTCTCTTGAAGAGAGCAAGTGAGGTGCTCTGTTTGACATGTATGAGAAGTCTATTCCATAGCATGGGCAGTCTCTGGGTTATGAACCTGTCCCTTCAGCATGTTCTGTTGATTGTGGTAATGAGGCTGAGGTCTCTGGAATGTGTGGTGCAGAGGTATTTGGATTTCATTAGATGTAGCATTTCTAACAGAGCTGGGTCAGACATGGCTTTGTAATTCAAGCAGAGATCACCTCTAAGTAGGCAATATGAGACAGAGAAGAGTTGTAGTTTTTTGAGTCTGTCCATATAGGACAAGTGTTTAAGGCCTAGGATCCTCTTTGTGAGATACTTTTGCAGCCTCTCCAGTTGTTGCAGGTGTCTAGTGAGGTACATGACAAATGGGGCATTGTACTCAATGACTGGCCTAATAAGGGAAGAGTAGAGGGAGACAATGCCCTCTTTCTTCCTGGATGCAAACCCTTAGTAATGAAATGTGCAACATAGAAGGACTTTCTGACCACAGTGGCAATGTGGTGGTCAAAAGAGAGGTTGCTGTCAACCTGTGTTCCCAGATCTCTTATAATGCCTTCTGTGTTCAGTGGACTACCATCGATGTGGTAATTCATGAGAACTGGGTTTTTCCTAAAGGGAATGATGACACATTTTTTGGCATTGTTCTGACACCAGTCGTTGGTCTCAGTGTCGCAATTCTGTAGGATGTCAAAATCACTCGGGGAGTTAATAATGGCTCCCAACTTGCAATTGTTTGTAAACTTTGTCAGCCAGTATCCCTTTGTTTTGGCCTGGACTTCTGAGAAGTAGATACCAAACAGGAGAGGACTCAGGACCGATCCCTGTGGGACTCCACTCATGACTGGTCGGCAGTCTGATTTGGAGTCAGCTACTTTCACACTCTGGGTTCTGTCTGTGAGCCACTTTGCAACCCACCAAGTGATATAGGTGTTGATGTCTAGCTTAGTGAGTTTTTCTATGATTCCTCAGTGAGCAATGGCATCAAAGACCTTGGCCAGATCAAGGTAGGCTGTATGAACCACCTTGCCTTCATCCACAGCTCTAGTGACTGACTCAAAGAAGTCGACCAAGTTGAGCAGGCATAATCTACCCTTCACAAAACCAAACTATGTAGGATACAGAGTTTGGAGATTCCCTATATCCTTGTTTATTAGGTCCATGATGATGTGTTCCATAGCTTTGCATATCAGACTTGTCTGGCTAATGAGTCAATAGTTCCCAGAATTTGCAGTTGCTCCTCCTTTGTGGAGAGGGATGACTGTAGCAGTGCACCATTCGGTAGGGACAAAGCCTGAGGTGAGGCTGTGATTGAACAGGGCACACAGGTGAGGTGCCAGTTCACTCTGTAGTTTATGTAGAACACAGCCAGAGATATTGTCAGGTTTCATAGAAGCTGTATTCTTGGCCTTGGACAATGCTGTTTTAACCTGTGCAGCAGTAATACTGTGTGCCTGGCAATCTACTGGTATTGTGGTTGGTCCTTTTGTGGGGGAGAGAGGGGTAAAGTTGGCACTGAATCTGTCAGCCAGTATATTGGCAATATCTGTTGGCTCAGTATAGGAGGTATCATTGTGCAGTAGCTCATAGCAAATCTGGGTATTGCCGTGGGGATTCTTTACATAACTATAGAAGGCCTTGTGGTTGTCTTTACTATCTGCTACAATTCTGTTTTCATAGCTAGCTTTAGAGGATTTGATGAGGGATCTCAACTTTTTGTTGAGGCTGATAAGGGAGTTTTTCCAGTCTTGGGACTTCACCTTATTCCACATCAGTTTCCTCCTTCTGTTGTAGAGTTTGTTTATGGCAGGGGACCACTAGATTGGCTTCCTTTTTTGGAGGAGTGCGTCTTGGTTCTATTGGGTATGGCAAAAGCCATACATTTGTGTACGTGTTCATACAGTGCATTGATGTATGATTCGGCAGTCATCCAACTATTCTCCATTTGCATGGTTGCTATGAAGTTAGCCACCTCTGTTTTTAGCAACCCAAAGTTAGCTTTGGAGAAGTTTTTCATGGTGGATACCTTTGTAGGGGATGGGCAGGATGTGGATTTCCAATGTGATTAATTTGTGGTTGGATCTAAACAGGGAGGAGTTGATTATTGGTGAAAAGCAATGGTCGCCCATGTTAGTAATGACCAGGTCAAGGGTATTGCTACCTCTAGTGGGGGTAAGAACAAGCTGGTCCAGGGCATTGGAATTAATGAATTCCAGGAAACATTGGGCAAGTGTATTGGTAGATGAGTAGTTTTCCCAGTTAATGGAGGGGTAGTTGAAGTCACCCAGTATGAGACTTTTCACAGAAAATTGCATTCGGTAACCAGCTGACAATGTTTCAGGGACCAGTTTTCAAGCAGCTCCCAAAAGTCATCTGTCTTCTGCTCAAAGACAATCAGCATACAGGAGGTTGTGTTTTCTGCTTGTGTAAAACAGATTGAGAGATGGATTGAAGTTCTAAAGAGGACAGAGCACAGTTCATTAAAGGCTAAATATCAACACAAAAATGTAGTACTCCACAACTTAATTTTGTGTGTGTGTGTGTGTGTGTGTGTGTGTGTGTATGCATCCTAATTACAGACTGATTTTTTCTGAATATTAACTAATTCTAATATGTACACTACTATTTTCATAAATGTTTGTATAATAACACTGGAAAGTCAAAACAATTACAAATATAATCTCTTATAACTCAGAACTATGAGAACCAATACTGTGAGTCCTCACACTTTGAAAAATAAAATGCCATTCAAACAAAAAGCAGCAAATTCCAATAGTCACTGTTACAATTTGTGTGTGTTTTCACACCTCTTATGAGGGAACCTGCTAATTACATAAACTAAGTAAGATCAATGTCCCTTGGAGTAAGATTAACATACTGATGTAACATTACTCTGGACTTAGTAAATGCAAGTTGCATTCACTTACAGTTCTGCTGTTCAGAAGGTAGTAATTATGATCCTCAAGATTTCAAAAGGTACCCTGCCTTTTACGAGGAACATTGTTAGCCCAATTAAATGATAAAAACAAACCTAATTTTGTCAGATCCATCCTAATACAGGGTGGCTGGGTTCCAAAAGGAATTAGGTGTAGAGTAACAGGCTATTCCAAGCAGTTTCAGCATGTCTTAGTTTAAAACCATGAGCTTAATGAGAACTCATTTACCGTATGCTAATGGGGACAGGCAGTGCCCAGTGCCTGACTCCAAAATGGGAATCAGGTACACAACGCAGGACCACTTCAGAAATGTACACTAGCAAAGGTCAATATTGTACAACCTTAAAGAAACAGAGTCATTTATTTTTGTTTTGAAGAAGCAACATACCCGCCTGTAGGGTCAGCTTAGTACTGCAAGCAATACATGCCAGGAAGCCAGCATAAAGTACCAATTTCCATATACAGGTGGAGCAGCTCTGCCACAGGGAGGGAAGTCATGGGGGGGGGGGCTGTTGACCACACTTATGCAGTTTTACATGGTGTGCAAGCCTCCCTAAAAGTCAATAAGGAAAACACACAGTTACTGTTGTTAAAAGCAGAAGAAATTCCTTTGTGTGCAAGTGCCTTCACGTGCCTGTCTTTGTACAGGAAGTATGCATGCATGCATACATGAAGGCCATGCTACGTATCATTCAGGCATTCTCCCAACAATCATGCAGTCAGTTCTGCTGTACAAGATGTCCTAATGACACCTCTGCCCCATTTAAAATGGAGATCTACCATAGAGGTAGAGCTGTGATAAAAGGCAAACTGAGCAAGGCCTAGTGGGCCTCCTGAGTTCTTGGATAGGATCACCCTATGCAAGGAATTGGTAATGGGATTCACAACCATATAAAATTTCAGAATCTTATTACCTATGGATCTCATTAACTGCTCCTGGTTTAGTGGGAATTGCAGGTATTAAGTACTTCAGATTTGTGAGATATTGTTTGTGGGTATCCACCCATGGGACGATATCATCCCTGGTGGCAGATGAACTTCAGGTTTAGAGTATTGAAGTAGGGATGGCTCCTAACTACTCTGCCAAAAAATTCAAGCCATGGTATAAACCTGGTGAGAACTTTCTCCCATCTCCCCTAGTTGCCAGTCTGTTTTGTACATCCCAGCACTACCTTATCTACACTACCTTCAGCCTTCTGTTCTCCCTTATCCCATCACCACTAGTTACCAGTCCGAGCCCTAACTTATCTACACTACCCTTGGCCTTCCGTTCACGCAACTTGAAACACCTCCTACCCTCATAATTTCTATGCTGTCCTCTCCACTCACCTGCGAAGGATCTCCTCTGCTCCACTCTTTCTCTCAACCTTACTCTGCTATGACCAGCATACCATCACTTTCTATCCACCCACTTCATCATCTTCCTTATCTCTTGCACTTAACCCCATTATTCAACTTTCTCATACAACAAAAAATACTCATCATAAAATTATCTTTACTGTACACAAACTGAAGAGCTCATGAGCAAAAAAATAAAAATAAAATTAACAATAATTTAGGACATTTCATATTCACCTGTATATGCCATTATGAGGAAGCAGTGATAGCCAAATGAAAATTCTGGAATACTTTGGAAGGCATTATAATTATAATAATCTTTCCTGGATATAACCAAAACTTTACAATATGTTTTACTTTAAATAGCAATGCTGTTTTTTTTGTTTCTAGAAAAAGTCAGTTAGTGAAACTTAATGGCTTGAGTCTTGCACGTGACTCTAATCCTTGCCAAAGATGTATTTCTAACTTTATCAAAAGTAGTACAGTCTATATTGAATATGGCTCAGATGTTCTGGACATAGTATTCACTAATATGGGAGAGCTTGCACCCCCCCCCCCCATGCAATGTCCTCCCTGCTGGTGAGATCTAACAAAAATCAGTCTCATTTGATGCAATTATAAGAGCACATACTCCATCAAGCTGAAAAATGCTTCAGAATTTTTCCAAGACAAATTGACCCCTACTGAGTGATGGTATAAGAATTTTCAAAGCACCCTAGAACACAGAAAGCATGGACTCCTATGTAAAGGTGTACACCAATGCCCTGTATAACCACTTACATGGCTGTACCTGAGTGGCTTAAAACTGGGTCTTGCTGAAAAAAACAAACCACCCTGGTGGGCTCCTAGTATAAACAAGCTATACAACAAGAGAAAGAAACTAATGTCCAAGAACAAGAAAGAACTGGCTTGGCAGAGGAAGAAATCCCTGTCTAATGTAAAGAAACTAATTTGAGATCGTGCCACATCCTCCAAAGCTAATTATGAAGCAAAAATAGCCTCTGTAGCTAAGGATAAGCACACAGCATTCTTTAACTATGTCCAAAATCTAAAAGGGAATACCCAGCTTTGCACTGAACTGGTTGTGGTTGGCACCATCCATACTCAACTGGAGGTAATAGCCACCTGCTAACTGACAGATGTGGAGCAAACTTCACCCCATCTCCTCCAGTCATCCCCCAAAGTGTACCTGCCAACATTCCTCAGCCTATTGTCTCAAGGCAGCAGGTCAGCTGTGCACTCTCCAAGGCCAAAAGCATTAAATCAATGGGACCGTGTTATTGACTTGCGTGCTGTACTCTGCCGGAATATTGCTGATCTCTGTCTGAATTTTATTTTGATTTGTAGTTTTTCATTTAAGGTTTGGCTACTTTGATTTTGTATCTTATTCTTGTATTTGAGGTCTGGGTATGCCTTGCCAAACTATATAACCCTACAATCCTCTAAAAGTCTCTTCAAAAATAAACCTCAAACAGTATCACAAATTGAACTGGCTATGCCCATGTCCCAACCCAAGTTATAAAACAATAGCATAATCAGTAATTATCATAACATCTAACTACATCACTATGCTATGCATACAATCTTACTTGTAATTGCATCTGTCCATGAGAACTGTGAGTCCCTACTGGGGACTAACTGTGAGTTACAATTTTACTTGTAATTGTCTCTGTCCATGAGAACTGTGAGTCCCTACTAGGGAACATTACTTAACCAATGTACATAAGATATATTACCACTTTGTTTTTATATAATCTAATTGTTTTCTAACTTCTTGTGTAAACTTTGTATGTCTGTCCATGAGAACTGTAAGTCCCTACTAGGGAACACTTCTAAACCAATGCACATAAAGTATATTAGCACTTTTTATATATATTCTAATTGTTTTCTAAGTTCTGGAGTAACCTTTTGTATGTTTGACTATGTGGAGCTTTTCTCCCCAGGTCTCCGCTGAAAATGGACATGTATCCAGTCGGACTATCCCAGTAAATAAATGTAAAATAAATAAATAAATATTTTATTTGTTTTGTTTTAATTTTTCTGTTCTGGTGATGTTTTAAATGGTCTTTGCTAGGGTCAGTTAGAAACATTAGCAAAGAATTATTTTACAAACAGTAAATAACATCTGCTTATTAGTGGTAGGAGCTGAGAAATACCATTCCTCATTTAGCTAGAAATATCTCTATTTTTGCTGGAGTGCTTATCTGGCTTGCTTGCTATATGCCACCTGATTATTGCTGAACTCTATCTGCATTTTATTTCAAATTGAAGTTTTTCATTTAAGGTTTGATACTTCTATTTTGTATCTTATTGTTGCATTGCATTTGTTTTGTTTTAAGCTTTCTGATTTGTTGGAGTTTTAAGATGTATTGACTAGGGGTTAGTTAGAAAGGTTAGTAAATACTTCCTTTGCAAACAGTGAATAACATCAGCTAATTAGTGGGAGGACCTGAGAAATAGCATTCATCATTTAGCTAGAAATATCTCTATTTAGCTGGAGTGCTTGCTTGGCTTACTGGCTGTACTCTGCCTGATTATTGCTGACTTCTGTCGGCATTTTATTTTTCCCACCCACCCATGCAACTGTTATTATATTCTTAAACGTGGTGGCTTCTGAGTTGCCTGCCCCTACTATAAATCTGAATTTAGACACTCCTCCCAGTCCCATCTCATCAGCTTATTATACAGAGTACAGAGAGATCATTTGGGAAGGCCCACCCCCTTAGTTTCTTAAACTTGAATTATCTTGTTTCCTCCCTTCCCACTTAAAAAATGCACTTTATTCATCTGCTTTTACTATATTTGTGTTTCTACCTACTTTATTACTTTATTTTGCTTTTGCTGCTTGTTCTTAAAAGTATTTAATTACATTTATTCTGCTGCCTTTATTACTGCTTGTTAGTAGCCTGATTAAATTGTAACTGTTATTCTAAGCCTCTTAGTTTTGCTTTAAGCACTTTGGCTTCAGGCCAGTTGTTTTACATTAAGAAGGTTTGTAGCCTATACTCTTGTGGCAGGAGAGGTAGCTTGCATCCTCCTAAACTGGGAATTGCTAGTTGAAGGCTTGTGTGTCTGTTATTCTAAAAGTGTCTCAGTTTTGGTTTAAGTGCTTGAGCTTCAGTCCAGTTATTCTACATTAAGAAGGTTTGTGGTCTAAACTCTTGTGGGAGCAAAGGGTAGACTCTGCCCTTTTGAGCTGGGAGTTGTTGGTTGAAGGTTTATTGTGCCTGCTTATTTGAACTGTTTTTTTTTTTGTTTTGTTTTGTTTTTTTGCTGAAATTGTTGTACTTTGTCTGCTATACCAGAGACTAGATTCAGACCTGCTGTATATCTTGAGCACTAAATCAGGCCATCTTTTGTTGGAGAAGATTCCTCTGCACCTAGTGGCAGGAGTGCGCTGTTAGAACTCATCTGATTGAAGGTTGTTGGAACAGGGCTCAGTTTTTAGCTTTCTTATTGGCTAATTTGTTTTAATCAGTTTGCTTTCATTTTCTACATAAGCACCACATTTGTGTGGATTTTAGCTTCTTTTAGCAAAGCTCCACAGAGTTTGGTGACCAGCTATTGCTCTGTTGCATTTATAGGAAGGGTCATAGGGAGTTACTAGGTTATTGGCCCTGAGGCCTTTACAAGCCTAGCCAAGAATTTAGCCCATGTTCCAACATGTCAGCATCCTATGTCACTGTCCAGCAGGGACACAGGTGGAATCCCAGGGTTCCTATTAAATGAACAATAATGCGTTCTTTCAAATGCGTCTTGATCAAACTTGATAGCACGAAAAGGCAAAATAGCAAAACGGGAATTCTTTCCCAGGGAAAGAATTCACTTGGCCGCTTCCATTACTTTGCCATTTTTTGCCACTGTAGTGCAATCTTGGAGCTGGTATATTAATGTAGGGGGTGTAGGGGCAAAGACCCCACTTTATGTAATGTTTTAAATTTTTATTTTTTTTTTTTGCTGGAATAGCGATTTTGTTTCCCTTGGAAAAAAATTGCTGTTCTAAGTGTTTGAGATTGTAAGCTTTCACTTACATGGGTTTGATAAATCATCATTCGCTTTTTTAAGTGTTTGATGATTTAACATAGACCCAGAATCCCCATTTTCTGATCCCCATCCAGTTATCCAGATTGCACTTAAAAAGGGTTAATGAGGTACTTTGCTTTACGTGGAAAGGGAGTCTATTCCACAAAAGAGGGAGTCTCTGGGACTCAACTCTGTCCTGCCAAGTCTTATTGATGTCACAGACCAGGTTGAGGTTTATGCAGGTTACTCGAGTGGAGCATGACTTGCAGATATGCAGCAGTCCCATCGGTGGGGGGGGGGGGGGGTCTGAGATTGCTTTGTATGACGGACAGAGTTCATCTCTGAGGAGTCTGTAGGAGACTGAGTAGAGGGACAAGTCTTTTTGCCTATCTGTATAGGGTAAATTTAACTGATCAATACAAGCCATCTACTAATGTCTGCAAAACATAAGTCGAATGTTTCACTGTATAGCGCACTTTTGATCTGCATTTTTACCATGTCACTACTTATTTGAACTGTTTTTTTCTTCTGAAATTGTTGCACATTGTTTGCTGCAGCATAGGCTAGATTCATACTGCTGAATCTAGTTCTGTTTGTATAACTTGAGCACTAAACCAGGTCATCTTTTGTTGGAGAGGGCTCCCCTGTACCCTAGTAGCAGGAATGTGCAGTTAGAACTCATCTGATTGAAGATTGATGGAATAGGGTTCAGGTCTGAGCTTTTTTACTTGTTAATTTATTTAAACCAGATTGCTCTTGTTTGCTACCTAAGCACTGTGTTTGCTCGTGTTTGTGCTTGCATATTGTGCACTTCTGAGTAGTGTTGGGCACCGTTCGCAGTTATAGACGCAAACACTTCTGCCTGCAAATATTCTTTAGTACTCTCCTGGTGCTCCATCAGTGAGTTCTTGAGATTGTCCCTCACTGATAGATGATTCAGTGAAGCTCCTGAGGTACCAGCACAGATCCTACCAACTAGCCCTTCACATTTTTTGTCCACTTCTCCTGTATTCTACTATAAATGGTCCTTACTGTCCTGTCCCTCATTTCTGATCACACCAAGATCCCTAGCATTATAGATGGATGATTCCCCACAGTTTCTCCAGCCAGCCTGGTTGACATGGACATCCTGAGGCAATGTAGCAATTGCCTCATGTACACTGACAACCCACTTCTTCTAGTTCACACAAATTCATTATGTGAGAGATGTATCTATATCAAGAACCTAGAATACAGGCTCTCTCACTCAGTAGTCAGTTCATCTGATACTAAGCAGGCTGTCAGCATGCACACCTCATGTTATGCACCTACCAAACCAACAACACATAAACCTACATATGTGGAGGTCCTTACCAGAAGCTTACCTAAACATCAGAGACCTCCCAAATACAAACACAAGCACTATTCGTATAATAAATCCTATACAGAACATAGTACACATAATGTATCACACACCAGTGTCTTACCAGTCAAGGCCCCTAAGGCATAACACAAAAAGAAACATTTTATTCATAAGCCACTCAGTTGTGAGACACACAGATGTCCTGCTCACCAGGTTGGATAAGGAAAATGTCACAGTCATCTGTCTGTCAGGTGCCATGATCCACCCCATTATACATGTACTCAAGTCTCTCAACAACAGGCACTGTTATGACTCTGCCATAGTCCATGTTGGTTTGAATGAATTGATATGTACTTCACTGGACTATATGAAGAGAAACATAACTGAGCTCTCTAATTATGTGTCTCAGCCAGGTATGTCCCTAGCCTTAAGCAGCATTTTACCTTTTCCTAGGATGATACTTCAATACAAACAAAAGATGATTGACTTCAACAATTGGCTTAGTTGCTGGTGTCATTCAAAGGGGATCCAGTACCTGTCAACCTGGGATGACATGGTCATCAGACCTGGATGCTTTGCCAGCGATGGTCTTCATTTATCACCCCTGGAATTTTAGTTACTGGCTAATTCTCTTGCCACCCTCCATAGTGCCTTTTTAGGCAATGCCACAAGAACAAAATTCCAAATGGAACAATACCCTCTAAAAACAACCTCAGTGTTATACTACTAAATGCTAGGAGTCTAAACCAGAAACTTCACTCACTGGAAGCAGTCCTCACCTTGGAAGATGCGGACATTTGTGTAGTCACTGAGACCTGTTTTAAGGCTACAGACAGCATCTCAGCTATACCAGGTTACATTTACTTACACACGTTCAGACCACAAACTGAAGGCTTGAGAACTAAAGGAGGTGGTGTATCATTATTCATTAAAGATAAATACACCTTCAGATTGGTTAAAGTGTATCAATATTCATTAAAGATAAATACACCTCTAGATTGGTTAAACAGCATGATTCTCTTGAGTTACTTCAGGTCCAATTGACTGTTGGTAAGACCCCTCTTCAGGTCATTGCCAGGTACAAAACCCCCTCCATGAATAAGGACATCCACTCAGCCTACTTGGATCTACTTGTGTCAAGCAAGATACAGCCAAATACCCTGATTTTGGGTAACTTTAATTACTCATCCATTGACTGGGTAAATTATGTGTTCTAACTTACTTGCCCAAAGTTTTATGAACTTTGTTCACTTTTTCACTCCAATGACCTGGACCAGCTGGTTGGCATACTCACAAGGGGCTCAAACATCCTGGATCTGGTGGTCACCAACATGGGGTACCGCTGCACCACTCCCAGTGTGTGGCCATCCCTGGTGAGAACTGACAACAAACCAGTCTCGATAGAAGTAATTATAAGACTAGACCCCCCCCTTAGCAACAACTAGACTAAAAAAACTTCTCCAAGTCCTCTTACATGACAGCATAAATAGTTTCATAGCCCTCCCCCCACTGATGGAACAAACACATATGCTGAGTTATACACCAGCACTTTATATGAGCACCTGTACAATTGCATTGACTCTGCTGTACCTAATGGAACCAAAGCAGTATCTTCAAAGAAATGCAACGCTGCCTGGTGGATAACTGCCATTAATAAGCTATACAACAGGAAAAAGAAATTTCTGACTAAAAGTAGTAAGGAATGGTCTCAAAACTGGAAACACTCCCTCCTCAATTTAAACAAGCAAATAAGACTCCTAGTAAAGTCCTCCAAAGCTAACTACAAATCCAAATTAGCTTTCCTAACTAAGGCTAACCATAAGGCATTCTTTAGTTACATCTAAATGTACTAAATATACATCTACATTTTCTAAAGACATGCTTCTGGAGCATTTCTCCCCGGGCCTCCACTGAAAACAGGATCTGTGGAACCTAGTCGGACTTTCCCGGTCAACAAATGTTAAATAAAAAAAAATTAAAATAAACATCTATAACCTCAAATGTAAGGTCCAGATTTGCGATGAAGTCGTAGTTAATGATACTACATATACAGAACCTGTGGATATAGCAAACCTGCTGTCTGACAGGTTCAGTGAAAACTTTACTCTCCTGTCTCAGCCACATATACCCCAAGACATCCCTAACACCTATCCCCACCTAGTATCTCCAAGAAGAAGATCTTAAACACCCTCTCCAAGGCCAAAAACATAGCCTTTATGAGACCAGACAACATCTTGGGCTGTGTTCTACATGGATTACAGCAGGAATTAGCATCACCATTGCTTTTCAATCACAGCCTAAGCACTGGAGTGGAAAAGAGCTACCATCATACCTTTGCACAAAGGGGGTGTATCCATGGACCCCTGGAACTATAGATCCATTAGCCTGACCAGCCTTATCTGCAAGGCCAAGGAATGAGTCATCATGGACCTTATTAACAAAGACATAGTATATCTCCAAATGCTCAACCCCATCCAATCTGGCTTTGTCAAGGGGAGATCATGCCTGTTAAACTTGGTGAACTTCTTCAAGACAGTCATCAAAACCCTAGATGTGAGCAAATCTGTGCATACAGTCTACCTAGACTTAGAAAGGCCGCAGCCTACCTAGACTTAGCCAAGGCCTTTGACACAATCCCTCACTCAGGCATCATTGATAAATTCATCCAGCTGAGTATCAACCCAAATATTGTCAGGTGGGTTGTAAACTGGTTCACTGATACAACTCATACGGTCAAAATAGGGACTCCACCTCCTCCAGCAGACCTGCAACCAGTGGTGTTCCACAGGGATTGGTTCTGGGACTCCTACTGTTTGGAATCTACTTCTCTGAAGTACAGACTAAACCTAAAGGACTGGCTGACAGAGTTTGCTGATGAGTGCAAACTGTGAGTGATCGGCAAAACTACCAGTGATGTCAACATCCTGCAAGATGGTCTTACGCAGACCAATGACTGATGCTAAAGTAATTTGTCCTAAACATAATGCAAAAAAATTATTATCATCACCTTCAGCAAGGGTCATGTTCCTGCAAACTACCACATCAATAGCAATACCCTAAGCACATAGTCAGTAGTGAGAACTCTAAGCACAGTGGTCAACACCAACCTTAACTTCAATCACCATGTCTCCACAATGGTAAGAAGGACATTTTATTTTGCTCATCTCATAAGTAAGGGCATTGCTTCCAGAAAAGAAAGAAGTTATAACCCCTTGTACTCTTCCCTCATCAGGTCAATAATAGAGTAAAACAGTCCCTGTGGTATGTTCATTTCCAAACACCTGGAGCAATTGGAGAGACCACAAAGGTTCCTTGCAAAGAAAATTCAGGGTCTTCAAGATCTGTCTTACGTGGACAGACTGAAATCATTGTCACTTTACTCTATGTTGTACAGACTGCTCAGAAGAGTCCTATGCCTTGCATATAGAGCAATCTCTGACCCAGCTTTAATGCAAATGCTGCACATTCGCAAGTCAAATGGCACATGGGTCACTCGTTCAAAGGAAGTTAACATGGTATGTGATATCAACAGAACTTGCTGGAGAGACAGATTTGTCTCACAGAGGTTGCCCCATGTTTGGAACAAGCTTCCTATTCATGCTAAACCAAGCTCCTTGTTGGCCTTATTTAAGCGTAATTTAGATGAATAGATGGGTAACTGGAAATTCACCCTAGGGGTTCAACCTTGCACAGAGGCAATAGGTGCTGAATTTAGTGGTTGCTTGAATTAGACACCCTTGGGAACACAAGTTGAACTTGGCTAGGCTTGTAAGGGCCCTGGGCCCATTAGCCTACTAACCTCCTATGATCCTATGATCCTATGACCAGACAACATCTCAGGTTTCCTTTTAAACAACTTAAAACATGACCTAGAAGACCCACTTGGATACTTGTTTGACCACAGCCTGCAAACTGGCTATATTCTGATGAAATGGAGGACAACAATAGTAATTCCTCTGCCCAGAGGGGACCATCAATCTACCCTGGGATTTATAGGCCCCTGACTAACCTCATCTACAAGGCCATGGAAAGAATCACTATGGACCTTATTAACAAGGACATAGGTAATCTCCAAACTCTTAACCTAATCCAATTCAGATCTGTTAGAGGCAGATCATGCCTGTTAAACATGGCTGACTTCTTCAAGAAAGTCACCAAGGCCTTGGATGAGGGCAAACCAGTACATACTGCCAGTCTTGACCTAGGCAAGGCAATTGACACAATCCCCACTCAGGTATTATAGAGGCACTCTCTCAATTTGGAAATGACCCCTACATTACTAGATGGGTAGCTAACTGGCTCACTGACAGGACACATTCTGTTAAAGTGGGTGACTTCACCTCTAGTGAAAGAACAGTCACTGGTGGCATACCTCAGGGTTCTGTGCTGGGCCCTTTAGAGTTTGGAATTTATTTCTCAGAAGTCCAGGCAAACTTGGATGTCCTGCAGCTGACTAAGTTCACTGTCAATTGCAAATTGGGAGCAATCACTGAGTGTCCCAGTGATGCTAATACACTAAAGAAAGAGTAAACACAGACAAATGATTGGTGTCAAAGCCACAGATTAAAGCTATTGCAAAACAATGCATTATTATTCCCTTTGGGAAAGCTGACATCTCTGCTAATTACATTATAGACAGCAACCCCCCCCCCCCAATTGTAGACCCAGTGGTACGTGATCTGGGTACTCGAGTTGATAGCAATCTGAAACTCAACCACCACATATCCACAATGGTAAGGAAATCCTTCTATGTGACACATCTTATATGTAAAAAACATTGCATCTAGATCTAAGGATGTTATAATTCCATTGTAGTCTACCTTCATCAGACCAATAATTGAGTACAATGCTCGCTTTTGCATGTACCTCACCAAACACTTGGAAAAGTTGAAGAGACCACAGAGGTTTCTCACCAAGAAAATGCAAGGTACACAATACAAGTCCTATGCAGAAAGACTGAAAGCCCTGTCACTGTATTCTGTCTCTTACAGGTTGCTAAGGGGTGACTTGTGCCTGGCTTAAAGGGCAGTCTCTGACCTGGCCATGATGGAAATGTTACACATTCACAAGGGTCACATTCTCCAGAGATCTTAACCTAGCCTCTGACATGAATAGGTCATGCTGGAGAGGTAGATACATTTCCCAGATACTGCCACTTCTCTGGAACAAGCTTCCAATTCATACAAAACTGAGCCCCTCCCTGATCCTCTTCAGACACAACCTAAATCAATGGATGGGTGCCCACAAATTCATTCCTGGGGTGGCACCTATGTACCTGCTGGACAGAGACAGTCTGTATTAATTATCATAGACTCTTACCTCTGTGAACTTCACTCACCCAACCACTGACAATTGGGGCAACTCGGGATAAATATGGCTAGATTTGTAAATGCTCTAGGGACAATAGCCTAGTAACTTTCTATGAACCTGTGTTCATGTAAGCATGGAGAGGCTCCCTTTTGATATAAGCTACAAAAATCTGAACTCAGTTGGAAAGATTACAACCCTCCCAGTTAGTTATTCTCTTAAATGTCACTAAATATGCCTTAAGGTCATCTTTGAAATTAAGAAGCTTGAGCAGAAGTGCAAAACTTGGTCAGGCTGAATATTGCTACCATTCCCTTGGCAGGGCTGTTCTCAGCAATTGTTCCACAATGGTCATCCTGTTGCCTTTAACCCGCCATCAGTGGAACTTGAATACTTCTTCTGACTATAAACAAACTTCAGCAATTTCACAGTAGAACAAAAAAGTCAGAATAAAAAAAATATTTCCTTGCCATTGATAATTTGAATTCAGTGCTGAGCAGTGATGTGAGGAGCTGGAATTTCAAATGGGTGTGTGAAGTTTTAATTGCCTGCTGCATCCATCAGATGCTGGATTCCTAGCAGCATACACACCTGAAGTTTCATCAGAACCATGATTTTACACAGTTGAACAAAAATGACTCATTTTGGCAAGGGGCAAAAAACAAACTATGCCACAATAGTTCAGTTTTCTGTACAATAAAAAGTTTAGTTTATTGATCTATATGAGAGCAATGCTTAAGAAAGATGCAAGTCAGACCTGGCTGTTTTAAATGCAACTTGTAACTAAACAGTATTTAAATAATAAAAATACCTTTATCAAGCAGTTAAAAATCTCTTTCTACTAGGACTTCCACTTGTGAAAAACTAAGTCTCTACTTCCCCAACACTCTTCTAATTAGGTTGTCCAAACTCTCAAGTAAATACATTTTATTGCCAACACCTCTTCGGTTAGGCAATTCTGGGTTTCCACTACCAGTGCTTTCATGGGCAGTAATGATTTCCATCCAGGACCTCTGTATCTGAGCCAGCTGTTTCAGTCTTGGCTTGTATCTCCTTCCAACAAAATGCTTCAAACACCTCTGGACTCTCATTCTAACTACTTCTGCCACAATGCAGATCTCCTGTACTTAAAAGGAGTACAAGTGTACAACTAAGTTCTGGATTGCAGGTATCTTGCTTTTAAAGAGACCAGTCCCAAATTTTTCCACATGCAAAAAGGCTCTATCATCTCTTTGCATATTACTCCATTTAATACTAACAGGGCTGACCTATTCCAATTGTCACAATTTGTCAGGCGTTCACCAGGTGCAATCACATATCATCATGTTATGTTATAATACATATACACACTAGCACGTATGTGTTCTAATATTACATGGTGATACATACACACGTGTGTGTGTGTGTGTGTGTGTGTGTGTGTGTGTGTGTGTGTGTGTGTGTGTGTGTTATATCTTGAAATAAATTACTGTTAAATGGTATGGAGCAGGCATGTTGATTGGAATAAAAGTTCCAATGTGAAAAGCAGTCATTAGTGGCTGAACCCACCAGTGCCCATGTTAAATGACAGTCAAGACAAGAGCTGTACTGAAACACTGCCCAGTGTTAGAAAAATAATATTTGCAATGTCACAACGTATCTGGTAGAACAACATGAAAAGGATCAGCTGAGACTGTTTAGAATTTTGCATGCATTAACACCAGGGTCATATGCCCTATTGTCAAACTATGAATCTGCCTGTAAATTTGTTCACATTCTAACTATTGTTAACAACAAATTCTTCAGTATTCCTGCTCTAGTCAAAGAGCTACTTTTTCCCCATTAGTATGAAAAATGGGTACTTGGCAAGGCAACTTTTGTTCCTGGTCCAGTCTTGATGTTACAGAAATGAAGCACCTCAAAATGAGGCCTGTGTCTTGTTCATACATTTGTACATTAAAAGTAAATTATAGGTTCATAGATAAGTACTATGTAATCAGTCTGGGAACCGTTTCTAGCCTAGTCAAAAATCCATATTCAAAGTTTAATTCTAGCCACAAGTAGGACAAGACAATATAGACTGGGAGAAAACTTGAGGCTACCCATCTAATTATCTAGGTTTACAATGACTGTGGCAGGGGTGCAAATCTACTTGACATGTAGTAAAAGTTTGTTGCAGTACTGAGGGGTACATTAGAATATGAATCTATCACAGCAACATGTTTTATTTGTCTGATGATGAAGGTATTTGCTGTACCATTAGTTCTGTGAAGGAATAGGAGATCAAATAGTGTTGGATTTTTCATGGCAGGAAAGGCTAGACATAGATCTCCACAGAGGAGTCTGTAAGTGACTGAGTACAGAGAAAGGGCTGCCAGTCTCTCCTGGTAACTAAGATTTCTGAGGTCACTGACCTTTTAAGTTATGAGTTTCTGAGGTCTCTCAGTTTATGTGATATATAGATAAATACATGACAAAAAGTGTATTATATTCAGTATTGGGTGGATTCCTTCACACATACCGCTCACCACACACATAAACATTCTTATTCTGAGGCACTTAAAAAAACCTTCCCAAACCTCAAAGACCTCCTAAGCCATCAAATGGCAATACCTATCCTTATCAATCACTAAAGCACACACCAAAACAACATGCAACACCACACATAAGCCTACACCCAATGAGCCACCAAGAATAAATTCCATAAGACATGCAACTAACTTTACCTAGTACTCCTGTCACAGGATTTTCTATTGTTAATTTGTATGACACACAGATGCCCCTCTGACCAGGCTGGACAATGAGAAGATAATGGCTACTAATATGAGTCTATCATAGTCCTTATGGGTGTAAATGACCTGAACCTTATGCCACTGAACTATATGAAAAGAAACATTATGGATGTCTCTGAACCTTTCCTTCAGGAAACCACCTTCTTGATCACCTGGTGGTGTAAACCTTGGCCCTAGATGATTGTCACTGTTGAAGTGACATCCCGACCCCATGTGCAAAAATGGAACAAAGAGGTTGTGGATGGATGGATGGATGTTTCTGAATATGTGTCACAGACAGGAATATGCCTTGCATTGAGCAGCATTCTACCTTCATGAAGCATGCCGTTCCAGTATGAATAGAAAATGATTGATTGTAATAACTTTCTGGTGTCACTCCAGGGGAATCCAATATTGATAAGCATTGGAGGACATGGTGAACAGACCCCATTGCTTTTTCATGAATTGTCTATACCCTTTCCCCCTGAGATTTCAGATATTAGCTAAAACTTTATCCACCCCCTTAAAGCCTTTTTAGGCAATGTCATAATGACAAAACTAGGAACAAAGCAAAAAAACAAAAAACCCAAAGCAACCTTAAGTGCTACTGGTCAATGCTAGGAGTTAAAACATGAAACTCCACATCCTACAAGCTCCCCTCACTCTGGAGAATGTATATTTCTGTGTTGTTACTGAGACTTGGTTTAAAGCCACAGAAAGTACTCCAGCAGTGCAAAGCTGCAGTGCCATCCATACATTTAGACAAAGAGCAACACAGCCAGGGGTGAAGGTAGAGGTGTCATGATCTACTTTTGTAGCAAGTACAACTCCTGGTTTGTTAAACAAGATGATGCCCTGGAGTTCATCTACATCAAAGTTTCCATAGAAAAGTTTCCTTACCATGTCCTGATCAGCTACAGGTCACTCTCTGTTATCCACATAGCTCACAACTCTTACCTAGCCTTATTAGAGATACTCATCATGCACCCAAATACTCTATTCATGGGAGACTTTAACCGCACCTCTATAGACTGGGAAATGTACACACCTTTAACTTATAGGTATATTTCCTGGATGTTGCCAACACTGGATCAAATATATTGGACCTAGTGCTCACCAAAATTGGAGAGCTTTGCACCTCCCCATCCTATCATTAATGAGGTCAGGCCACAAAGCTGTCTCCCTCAAAATAAAAATCAACTTAGACAACCAAACTAAACTCATAACAGTTAGGAACTATCCTATTAAGCAGCAGTGTGCCAAATTTCATGACTCTCCCAAACCCTGAAAACACATCAACATTTGTAGAATTATTTACAAAAGCCCTATATAAGCATGTACATAGCTGAATTGAGACTGTCATACGTATCAGAGGTAAGCCAAGATATAACACCAAAAACAAACTCCAGTGGTTGGATTCTTAACTTAACAGGGTATATAACAAAAGAAAAAAGTCATTGCCAAAATCAGAAAAAGCAACTCTCATAGAGACAAGAGCTCTCAAGGGCAATTACAAGGTCAGGATAGCCTCCCAAGCTAAGGGCAATCACAAGGCCTTCTTCAGCTATGTCAGGAACTTTAAAGGTAACACTCAGTAGTGTGTAGAACTGGTGGTAAATGGCACAACCTTCATTGACTAGGGTGACAGAGAAACTATTGGCTGATAAAGTTAGCACTAATTTTACCCCCATCCCCACCTCATTAAGCATTGTTAAATCTCTTCTAGCATATCCCCACAACTATCAACAAGGATCAGATCCTGGTGGCACTCACTAAGGCCAAAATCACTGCTTTAATGGGCCGTGACAATATCTCCCATTGCCTCTAAACAGACTAAAACATGAGCTAACCGGAGCAGTTGAGGTAGTCTTCAACGACAGCCTCACAAGAGGTTACGTGCCAGGTGAACGGAGTAGTGCATCACCTATATGGTAAGTGAAACCCTTTTGTTTGCCAATATAAACTACTGATATATTTTTTTTATAATTAATTTGAGACCACTGTACTTGCAACAGTTGTTGACATGGTCTAAGCTGTATTGAAGCAATTATGAATCAGTCAATGGTCAAATAACAACACCCAGTTTACAGGCATCTGCAAAGTTAGTTAACCATTGGCCAGAAGTGATGGTCTGAAGCTCTGAGGAATATATGGCCTCATTAACCCACATTTTATTAAGTACATTTTTACTGTTGAAAAGTATAGCTAAAAGTAAAACTTCTTTCTCTTCTTTCTGTCACCCATTTCTCTCCTTGTCATTTTCTTTGTGGGTGTTATACAGAGTTTTAGTTTTGAAAATGACAAGCAAACCAAAACCAAACTAAATAATAATAATAATAGTTACATTCTTGTGAAAAGATGAGTATTGGTGTATAAGTGTATACTGTATATGTATACAAGTTGTGGACTCACCAGGTGACTTCACCAAAAATAGGTTTCAGATGCCATCTCCATGAGTGTGAGGAGGTTACATCTGATTTACCATAAAGCGTTGCTATCAGGATGGGGTAGGCAAAGTAAAATTCTAAAAGACCACCTTGTTGTTCTTCATGCCATTATTTGTATCATAGCCTAATGTTCAGGAATATGACAGGTTCATCTAATGCACTAATTGTACATGGAATACATTAGACAGAACTGTGTTTCTGTCAGAGTACATTGAACATAAAAAGCAGGGATGGTTACACCACATACCCTACAAAAACTCAAATGTATTAATTACCACTTCTAAAACTGTCACTATTCCAGTACTGCTCATGGGAAAGATTCATTTTGTTTGGACACTATATTTTAAAAACTAATATACTTAAATATTGACTGAAAGAATACAATAGCTTCTGCAGAATAAAAATGTTCTCTTGATCCCAGAATTGAACAAATAGACTATACAAACCCATCTCTTCCTCCTTTGACTTCTAAAATCACAAGGCAGATCCCCTCCTACAACCTCAGAAGCCATACTCAGTACCCTCCCTTACTACACACCTCCCATTCCAAACTGGCACCTTTAAATAACTTACTCTATCCTTACCACTGTAATCTATGGGAATCCCTCCTCTCCAGTCTTAAAGAAATTTTCTGTCATATTTCCGTTCATGCAGTATTTAAAGCACACATTAAAATACCAAGCCACATTTTGCTTCATCATCTTATCATATACCACTTAGTACAGTACCCTTTTCTTATTCTTTATCAGTCTTGTATGCTTAACTGTCTCTTTGCTTTGCATGTATGCACATAATAATGTTTCTCCTTGTACTTTGCTGTTGTACACGTTTGGTACTTTTATTTTATTTATCTTAATATTTTGCATTATAATGTCCTATCTTGTCTTATGTAACATATATGGTGTTCTGCTTCCTGGGCTCAGACTGAAATTGGTTGATTTTAATCAGTTCTCTAACCTGGTTAACCAATACAAATAAATAAATTAATTCATTAATAACCAGCTTTAATTCAGTAAGAATTTTAGAGAAATTTGAGCGCTACCACGTTAAAATTCCTGGGAGAAGAACTTCAAACCTTACAACATACACTTCATACTGTTTCTATAAAGCCTTGTAACATGGCACATAATGTCATATGGATATATCACAGATAGTTTACATCATTTAATAGTGCATTGTAAGTTAAAACCTGGTGCTCTGATTTATTCCTTCATTCCACCTATTTCCCCGTATCACCATGGACAGGTATTTTAAATGCCTGTGGGTTTATGAGGCTCATAATATCATACAGAAATGATCAAACATGAACAGCCTCTTTTGCAGCCAGGAATGATGAATCATTTTACCGTGTTTAGTGTTTCCATTCCATTTTTGCTGGTGGATAAGAATATGATTTTGTATTCCTCCCCACAGAATATCTCCTTGCTTATGCCTAACAATATCCTGTGCACTAATGCATGATGAGAGATGACCTTATAGTGGCACAGCCCTTATGTTCCCCAAGATAAATGACCTGACCTACTGATGCCCCATCTCCCTTCCTGTCCAGATACCCAGAACACTTATCCCATCAAATACACTATAAGAATATTCAGGAGGTAAACTTCTATGGCAGTATGCCACCCACAGTAAAGCATCACATGTTTTACCCGGACCCGGTTTACCTTTATTTTGTTGAACGCCATATGCGCGATGTGCAAAACATCCGAAGTACAGCTGCATAGAACAACAATGCCGATTCACTATGCGTTTGAATGGCAAATAAGCAAATGCTTTTTTGCCATTCAAACACATGGATCAAATGTCAGAAATCTTTTTCCAGCAAACCATTTTCGACGTTTGATCCTTTGATGCTGTCCGTATTTCAGCATTTTGGTTCGCGAAAATGGCCGATCACAGAAATGGTATTCAATCATTCAAAGGTAAACCATTGTTGGTTGTACCCATATAGCTGAAAGTGTGAGAATGATTGTTAATCCATACTTAAGCTTTGCCATGATCTGCCAGCCAAAGAGTCTGAGTAATGCTACACTGCAGTTATTCTTATATCAGTCCTTTGTTAATGACATTCAAAGACTGTAGATATTTAGTGAACACCTTCTTATATTCCAATGCAGACATGGATATTTATATTTAAATTATAGCTGCAAAAATGGAAAGTGAAAATGCATTAAAATTTATAATACACCAGTGTTTTGTAACAGTCAATGTACTTATGCTCAATGCTGACTGCCATCCTTTTCAATTCTGACTATAATTTTGTTTGCTCTTAGCCGAAGTGTACTGATAGCTAGCGAGCTACCTTGACAAACAGGTAACCACACAGATACACAGTGAAACTGATATGAAAGACAGACCAACAGACAGATGGACAGCAAGCAAAAAAAGCATTTGTAAAACCGATATGCAAATGTGTTAGATAATAAGAGGTGCATCGGCTTTACATAATGCTTACAAATAATAGGGCAGATAAAGACAGAGCATTAACATGCAGTTAAATTTATAATATCACACATACTTTGTTAGAAATGTAAATAAATTAATAAGTTCTACAAATAAAAAGATAGCCATAGACTAATTTCAAGATAATAAATGTATCACATTGCAACATCTACTATAATATTATATATACCCCAGATTTAATAAATTCCATGAGGCATAGTGTAGAGCCTACACAGAAGTTACCATGCCCATGTGTGCAGATCCCCCTTTGTAGCATTCCATGCATATTAATGATGGCGCGTTGCTGAGGGAGACCCGTGGTACAGGGTTATTGAATCAGTGTAGGGACTGTGTGACTAACTGTGTCCGCAAAAGAGTAACACACCCCTGCACTGTCCAAGTGCATGATAGCAATGTAGTTAAATCTTATTTTATGTATTTTTTTTTAAGTTTGTGAGACGCAGAGTGCAGCAATTGACATGTGCCAGACATCTAAAAATAGAAACTGGATGCATCTAACTTGTGATTCAAAGGTCAAGTTTAAGCATTACTTAGCAGGTTTGCACAGCATGGCTCGGTGCTTAGCAGTGCTTAAAGTTAGCTCAGAGGTATATGTAAAAGTATAGCAGTATTCCACATATCCATGTAGCCAAGTGGATAGAGTTATGGCCTCATGTGTAGGAGGTGCAGGGTTTGAAAATATGGAAGAGAAATTAAGCAATTATTTTCACAATATAAATTGTGTCAATTATTTTTAAATCATGACCTGCTGCACTCAGCTAAGCTCTGCTAAGCCTTGCTAAACCAAGATAAACACTGCCTAAACAATCTCTGTTTATGCACTGCTTGGCTGTGCTTGGAACCACTTGGCTGTGCTTAGCTAATTTGACCACTGCTAAGCTCTGCTAAGCATTGCCAGTTTAAGCACTGCTCAGCTGAGCTGAGCTGGTTTGTGTGGTGCTAAGCGACATGCAACTTTTTAAAATATTGCTCATAAGGACAGGAAAAATAGATATATTAGGCCCAATTGGTGGGAATACACCATAATCCATTGGAGTTCTCTGAAGGATACAATGGCAGCTATCCCTGCACAGGTGAACAGTGTCTTCACCACCATGACAACCTGAAAATGTATTTATTTATTATTTATTTTACATTTGTTGGCTGGGATTGTCCGACTGAGCTGAAGAGCCCTTTTTCAGCAGAGGCCCGAGGAGAAAAGCTCCAACATATTAAACAATTTTCATTATAAATTAGCATTAAACAGCAATGTTAAATGATTATTACAAGGCATTAAGTAACAATACAATGTTATACAGTGTCAATAATCAGGAGTATAGCATAACTTTTTTAAGATGTATAAAAAGAAATATATCATTAAGATGAATAAAGTTTTGTGGTAAGTGGTTACAAAAACCCAGTTTTATCATAATGTAGTTGCATGAAGGCAAGACAATTACAATAGAATGTTTCTCTGAGGCAATTTGCTTAATAGATTTGAGAAAACAGTAGAAAGAGTAGTCAAGGAAGATTAGAGAGAGCTAGTGAGAAGACTGAGTTAAGGGCAGAAAGTAGATTAATAGGTTCATAGGTTCATAGGTTCATACTAGGCTATCTGCCCGAGGGCATTTACAAGCCTAGCCCATAGTTTTGTGGCTTACGCCACCCCTTTAGTATGGGGAACTATACCCATTATTTTGCTGTGCCTCTGTTGAGCAGTGACACTGAGGTAATCCCTGGGGTATATCTGCGATCTCCCATCCATTGGTCAAGATTTCTCTTGAACAAGGCCAGCGAGGTGCTCTGCCTCACATATACCGGGATTTTATTCCACAGCATAGGGAGTCTTTGGGTGATGAATGTATCCCTCCAGCACGTCCTATTAATAGCCGTGTCGAGGTTTAAGTCTCCCGCCCTTGTGGCTCTGACGGATCTAGATTTTTTGAGGTGAAGCATATTCATCAAATCTGGGTTTGACATGGCCTTGTATGTTAGGCAAAGGTCACCTCTGAGCAAGCGGTAAGCGACTGAATAGAGCTGGAGTTCTTTCAGTCGGGCAGCATAGGACAGATGTTTGAGACATCTTTAAGGTATGAGAAGTAGGGGATGTTAAGGAGGGAGAGCGCAGTGGCAGGACCAGTGACTTTTAAAGTGCTCTTTGGTGGCTTACTTAAATTGTTTAGGATGTGTAAGGGTCCTGATTTCTAGTGGGAGCCTATTCCAAGCAATAATGGGGTGATAGCTGTACATGTTGTGTCCAACTTTAGACTTGGGTTTGTAGATTGGTAGTAGGTCTTGGTTAGAGCTTCGGAGAGGTCTGGACAGAGAATAATGGGAGATGAGAGGGGATAGTGCTGGGCAGTAGGAAGGCTGGTATAGGATAGAATGGATGATCTGGAGCTGAGAGTGAAGAAGCTGGTGGGATAATTCAAGCCATTTTAGGTGTTTTAGAGAGAGACAGTGATGGGATTTGTAGGTTTTGTTGGGCAGCAAATCTAGCATCCTTGTTGTAGGTAGATTTGAGTTTGATCAGCAGTGTTCAGTTAAGATTTGTGAGAATTTGAGAATTGTACCTTAGACTGGGTAGAAGGTAGGTAAGAGACAGAGTAATCTTGGCTTCAGAGGTAAGGAATTTATTGTTACGATAAAGAAGCCCTAGTTTTTAATGAGTCTTTTTGATACAGTTATTAACATGCAAGTCAAATTTAAGCTGATCATTGATTGTTACGCCTAAGAGCTTAGTACTGGATTTTACATGAATAGAAGTGTTGTTAAGGGACTGTATGGAGAAGGAGGGTTTAATATTTATGAACTTTTTATGTAGGAAGAGTAACAGCTTTGTTTTATTTAGGGTAAGGATGAGCAGGCTGTTGGAGAGCCATGTTTCAGCTAAGTTAAAAGATGCTTGAGTAGCTGAGAAGAGCTTAGAGGGAGAGTTGGCTGTGGTGATGACTGCAGAATCATCTGTGTATTGCACTAAAGATGACTGAGGACAGGGGGTATAGTGCTGATTAGTAAAGATATTAAAAAGTAAAGGCCCTAGGATAGACCCTTGAGGTACACCCATTTTTAGAGGGAGAGGAGGGGAGAGTGCAGAGTGCCATTTCACTAATTGATATCTATCAGTGAGGTAGTTGGAGAACCATGCAACAGTATCAGAGGAGAAGTTGAGGTTATGCAGTTTGCACAGCAGAAGAGAGTATGAGACACTGGTGAAAGCTTTTGAGAGGTCCAAGAATAGGCAAGAAATAAGTTTATGGTCATCCGTGGCTATAGAGACAGTGTTGAGGAAGGATAATAGTGCTGTAGTGGTGCTATGTTTGGATCTGAAGCTGTGTTGAGTGGGTGTAAGCAGATTTTCGTGTATTAGATACTGCATAACTTGTTTATGAATACATTTTTCTAGTACTTTAGAGAGAAGGGAAGGGATAGCGATAGGTCTAAAGTTGGAGATATCAGAGGTGTTACCTCCTTTGTGTATAGGTAGAGTGTAGCATTGTTTCCAGATGGAAGGGACTTTAGATTCAGAGACAGAGTGATTGATTAAGATAGATACAGGGAGAGCAAGAGAGTCAGCTGCTAGTAGAAGAAAAGTGGAAGGAATATTGTGAACTGATGCGGAGCGTGATTTTAATTTAGACAGTAGAGTTTTGATGTAGCTAGTAGGTACAGGTTTGGGGAAGAAGGTATTTGAGGAGATAGGATTAGGAGTAGGTTCAAAAAAGTTGGAGATGTTAGTAGTAGAGGAGTTTGGGTTCGGGTTCAGTAGCTTAGATATTGAATCGATAAAATAGGTATTGAAGATAGTGGCAGTTTCTTCAGATGTCTTGTCCGGGCATGGATTGGGGGAGCTAAGATTACCAGGATGTAATATTTGGTTAATAGAGTTCCAGAATTTTTAGGATTAGATTTTAGGGCTGTGGGAGGCTTGTTATAGAAGTCCTTCTTATCGTTGTTTATGTGCTTTTTGTCAGATTTCTGAGTTCTTTATATTTTTGCAAGTCTGCAGGGAGCTTAGTTTGTGACCATTTTTTCCATAATTTGTCTCTGGTTATCATAAGGGTATGAGTGGCTTTTGAAATCCATGGAGATATGGTGGACTTAATTTGGACTTTGCGAGGGGGTGCAAGTGAGTCTAAGATGCTAAGGAAGGTGGAGTTGAAAGCTAGGACTGCTTCTTCTAGTGGGAGTTGGATAAGGAATTTCCAGTTTACTTTAGAGTGGAGGGCATTAAAGGTTTCTTGATGGAAGTTAGAGGGTTTGTGACAAGTGATAAATCTAAGAGGTTTTGAGAAGTGGGGAATGAACCTAAGCACTTTTATAGGGCAGTGATTGTTCAGGGTGTTCGGTAGGGCTTTAGGGTTATGATATTTGGAAGGATTAGATACAAGGAACCAGTCAATAAGAGTACTAGATGTGTGAGAGTTGTTTGTATGAGTAAAAAGAAGGACTGGGTCTCTCTTGGATGCCTGTGTCTAAGAATTCTGGGTGGGCAATGTTCCACATGTATGTAAGTATGTTTACCTGTATTTCACCAATATTCAATCTTGAATGTCTGATAAACTGGTATGCATAGTAGTGTGCTTCTCCCCCAGCTGCTGCAGAGGTGAGAGCTTGCAAAGTCAAGGTGCACGCAGGGTGCCTGGGCAGGTTGCACTGTGAGTATGGTGAGTGCAGCTGTATTACACTATCTATAGTCAAGTAAGACAAAAAAGAGTAGCACATGAACCATTTATGTACAAACCATTTGTAGTGCAATAACTGTGGAATTACAACTGCATGATGCCAACTGTTATGCAAGAAAAACTCAAAACTATTCCAGTAAATGCATGAAGGTATCTGTAATAAACTGTTTCATAATACTTCTGGAATTAAAACTGATATTTCACCCCAGTAACGATATATTGTGTACACCTGCATTTTATTTAGTAATGTATAGGTTACCTGGTATTTCTATTATGATTGCATTACATGCATGTATGTTCAACTGTCACTGCAGTGTACTACAACACTGAAGTACTAGTACCAGGTCAAATTTTGTTTCTTGGTGAGCACTAGATAAATATCAGTCAATCAGACTTCAGCAGTGACTTAGTAGCTCAGTTTTTAAATGCTGTGTATGAAGTGTATTTTTACACACACAGATCAGGGTTCAAATCCAGTGCTATGTACTAATAAATATTACTGAATCAGATATGTTATGATGACAGATATTCTCTCCACAGGGATTACTGGTAAATGGGTGAGGTAACCTATATTATGTGTAAATAGTTATTTATTCAGATGTCACACACTGTTAAAATCATTGCCACCAATGTGCTATTAATGCATAAAATAAAGGAAATATGTGAAATAATAATAAAATATATTAACAAAAGAAATAAAATGTGTTAATCTTGGCATGGATGTATGCCTGGAGTGTCTTGTAAAGGTTGCTGCAGTCAATTAATACATGTGATACACATGTACCCTCAGTCACAACTATTGGTTTCTATCCCCATGCCTGCCAAGCAAGGCATGACAGTTATGTATTCTCTTTACTGTACACATGCATGTATCTCAGGTCTCACGCTGTCACGGAATGTAATTACTGTTGCATAATCCCTCTGTCACAGATGTATCATCGACATGGTTATATGTCAATAGCTAAGTAGCAGTACATCAGCCCACAGTACACCATGGTAGTTATATAGGTACACCTGATGTGCAACACTTCTTTGTAGTCATGTATCTGTAGGTGCTACTGTTTGGCCCATAGTGTCCCATGCAGATAGCTTGAGAGGTATGTATATGCTACATCAGCTATAGGGCACATTTACACATAAAGAAAGACCAGACGCGTAGAATAGATAGCATTACTGTTGTCAACTATATAGCCCATGATGGTATTAATGGACTGTATTTCTCTCTCTCCCCACCCCTTATCTTCATAAATTTAATATTGTTATATATCGGTTATGGTTTACTACTGACATATGTTGTTCCATAAACTTTATTTTGGGGGCATGTGTTTTATTAATGTTATATATTTCTATGGTTGCATAATAACATATTTTGTTGAATTACCTATTATGTTGGCCTTATGCTGCAACTGTTACCGGCATGCTGTTAATATACTGACTGTTCTGTTATTTATTGTTGTGTTTCACATAATATGCATTAAACTGTAATAGGGTTATTTCCAATGTTCTGACATGCAGTTATTACTGACAATGGTTTTGTTCATAACTCATCTATATGTATTGGTTTACCTGGATAACCACAGCACATCAGGGTAAGCCAGTTCCTGGTGAACTGCCTACTCTACCTCAGCCAGCCATGTCTCTGGGTCCCAGCACATCTGAACCCAAGCTGGCGGTGCCCCCTCCGCTGTCCATGCACCATCTTCTGTTGGAACCGCCTCAGGGGATGAGGCCCGTTCCTACCCTGGGAGCAGGGGTGGAGGGGGGTTGTCACCCAAGATCAGCTACTGGCCATGGTGCACAGGATTGTTCATAGGAGCTGTGAACATCGCCTGCACTGGATTGAGGGCAGATTGGACAACCTGGTGGAGCCTACTGGCCCCAGCACCCAGCCACTAGCCCAGCCACCTTTGGGGCAGTGACAAAGCAGTGCAAACTGCCCATGGGTGGAGATCTCAGTCACACTGCTGCCATCTGGAAGCAAATGCACCGCAGCTTCCACAACAAAGTCACCATCCAAGGTGTTTACCCGCTCATGTGTTGCACCGACACTGTCAGCTGACTTGTCTGTCTTGTGTGTCTGAAAATGCAACCTCTCTTACCCAACTTACGTCCCCACACATGCCTACATCACTCTCTCCTTAATAAAAAAGTGGGCACCTGTCCCGCAAAAAAAATATTGCCACATAGGTAGGTCTCCATTTTACACGTGTCCACTGGACACAACTAATGATGAAATTAACTAACACATTTATGTTGTCTTCACCCCTCTCTCTGAGGTGTGAGGCTTTAAATTCTTGTACAAATTATGTACAACCTGCACAGCTATTGCTGTACAGAAATGGAAAGCTTTGGTCCTTTCCTACACCCTTCCTGCACAACCCTACCTGCCTTTCAGTATGTTTTTCTCCCTTATTGGCCCCATCTCACCACTGTCATATCACTCCCTTTTTCTTTTCTTTTATAATTTTTATCATGGGTTTATGCAGAGCTAAGTGGCGCACTGCAATGCAGCGTGTCACGCAAACTTACGCAAACCCACTTAACAGTGCTTAAAAGTGTCCTCATGGTCTTAGGTGTTTCTCACAGTGTTAAGCAGATCAGCAAAATAATCACCCCTGCCACATATTGAACTCAGGCCCCTGTCAACTGCAAAATAGTGTATTAGGCCACTCAACTTTGAATTAAAACAGGTGTTTCTAGCAAAATGCACTGATTGCCACTGACAGACTGCAAGTACATATGATGGGAAAAATTGGTGTGTACCTGGAACTGTGATGCAAACATTACACCAGTACACAGCCAACGAAATAATAATGGATGTATTTCAGTCCTGGAATAGCAGGCATACTTGTCAACTGTACAGATTTTTGTAGACTGTCCAGAGTTTTGCCCCTTATTTTTGGCCCGGTTTTCATAACATTGTATTTTTCTGGCAAAGTACTGGCAAGTCATCAAAGATTGAGGTTAGACTATCACAACAGAAATTTGAGTGTCACACTTCATACCATTCAGAAAACACATGTTAAGGCAACACCTTTTATTCTATCAACATTCTATTTTTTTAAAAGCTATATGTAAAGATTGCACCTATTTTGGGGCCTTTGTCCCACTTTTATTTATGGCTTTGTCCAGATTTCTTGCTCTAAGAGGTTGAGCAGTATGATAGCCTGTATTTGTTCCCTTTTATCAGCAACATCTTTAAACAAACCTGCTAAGGCAGCAATGGCAAAGTGCATGTGCACACCTGGGACTCTGCTGCACAACAACTGCCTTTGAAAGCCATGCACATAATGATGGATGCAGACGTGTGTCACAGACTGTATTTAGGCACATATATCTTGCAAATACATCTGCTACAGCACTGACTCAGTAGCTCAGTCTGTTAATTGCCTTGCATGTATTATATTTTGCCACTGACAGTCCTGGGTTCAAATCCAGTGTGTTGCACATCAATTACATTCTTGTGAACACAGCAAGTAATGACTGAGTCATGCAATTTTAACCCATACCGGTTGGTGCTACTACATTAACTGCTACACATGTTTGCAAGTCAAAGGCCTGTAGGTAGGAACATACTGCACATAGTTCTATAGCCAAACTATATGCAGCCTACTACTCTCTGATTGACACTGTTACATAACAGATGTACATTATGCACATGCCTTAATTGGAATGTAACCCTTACCCTGGCTTTGCTGTGATGAGATGACACTGCTATGTCAGTAACTCATACAGCTTGCTGTCCTCCAAAGAGGTCACACTTCCCTCTCTGTGTCCTAGGCTGCAGCAGTAGCAGCTGCAGCCTGGAACATACACAACTGTATGTTAAGCTAGCTGCAACAGACTTATCATATCTCACAACCCCCTAGAACAAGGGATGCAGACACAACCATGCAAACAGATTGGGAAGGCAAAGGTCTAGCAACAGGAACATGTTTCACAGTTTACCTCTACAAAGCTAGTGAGCTGATAGAATAGCAGCTACTGTATTGGCATGCATAGTCTGATGGTTACAATGTCTCAGATTCATGTGTCCCTCTCCTTACTGACCTCAACCCAAAATGTTCACCACTGAACTGCCAGATAATCGCAATGTCATGGGACAATGGCCAAACACATAATGCAATACTTTGGACATATCTCGGAAATCTCAACAGTGGACAGCATTTGCACCTACAATCTGTGATGCTGTAGTCTCCACACCTCACTAATGTCCATCTCAAAGTCAAAGAAAGGGACCAAGGCCTACATGAAGGCTTTAAATATTGAACTGTGGTCCCATGTCATTGGCTAATGAAAGTGCAACTCAGCTGTTTTGGATGCAATTAGAAAGTCTAAGGCATAGATTGGTGCACAGGCAATCACCTGTTAATGAGCAGTACCTATAAAAGGCAATCAACTGCCTATGGAGAACAGGTCTGTATGCTGTTTTGCTCACACAGACAATGGATTGCAAGCTATTTTATGAGGAACACTTCAAAAAAAGAGTACTGCACTCTACCAGGTATGTAATAGATGTCCCCATGTGATGGGACGCAGATGGTAGGATGGAGGTATGGGGAATAGGGATAACAAAAGTAGGCCTGTCATAGATTTATGATATTGGCATATTGGTGATACTCTGCTGTCCAACAGCTACAGGCATGCCTCTCAACTGTCCCTGCTTTGAGTCAAATCCCAGATCTGCCCCTGTCACTCTCTCCTACAATGATCAGCTGGTGTAGGAACGCTAGTGTATTCTGTTAGACATAGTGTCACTATGTAAGGGTGTACACTCCTGTAACATCAAATGATGTACTGTCATTCACAACCTCTCAGTCTTTCAATGCCACACATAAACAGTGCTGGCATTCTACAGGTATCCCTGACTATCCCTGATGTACCCTGGCTAGGTCACTGTTTTGTTGACATTCATCCCTCTTTGTTTGAGAGCGATGGCTAACATACCTGTCAACCCCCTACAGCAGATTCGGTCATAAGCATAAGTAATGGAGACACAGGTCCATCCTCAGTGATGGGGATACATATTGGCCATACAACATAAAACTATGAATACACTAACATATATTACTATAGCACATGTGTTTTCTGAGGGGTCTGGTGTGTGACAGCCAGCTTCCCTAGTGTCAGTCAACAACAATCAATGAATAGCTAACCATTTCTCAGACATCCACATGTTTGTGCCAAAAGGAACACATTCATGGGCACACATTCACAGTCTGTAAGCATCTGTGTAGACGGGTGGTGGGATGCCTACAGGGAACATATATTATAGCAGGTTTGCATTGCTTTCTGTTGTTGTGGCACAATGCTGTTGCTGGACTGTCCCCATATAGTTGTTTTAATATCACACAGCTATTTGTCCAACAGTGGCTGTATGACATATTAGTGGGAGCTTGCCCATAGGGGACACACCACAGTAGACTGCAGTGATGGGTGTAGAGACATACAGCAAAATCTGTCATGGCACACAGGGACATACCTTGTATTGTTACTATCTGGTGATAGCCACACATGTAGTATGTTGATACACTGTGGGGTATGACGTGTGAGGGAACAGTTGATAGTGCAGGCTGTATTGGTTGTGCAGGGTCTGTACATAGTAGATGTCCATGTATCTAGTCCTGTAATGTGCCCCCATCTTGTTGTCTTTCAGGAACAATGCATCACGGGAGGAATCTCCCAGTCACAGCTGATGAGAAAGCTGTTATCCTGGATGGCCTCAGACTACATCATCACATTCTGCTGTCAAGGGGTCAACAACATTGTGACCAGCATGCGGCATTGTGGGGTGGCCTTGTCAGGGTGGTTAACTAAAGTGGACATCAGGACAGGACATGCGAGCAGGTCCAACACAGGGCCACAGATATTCTCAATGTCACACTTCAAAGGGCAGCTGCTGTGGACAGGGATAGTGCTGCCACTGGTGGAGGTCATGCAACAGAATAACCACTCTCAGATGCAGAGGAAGTCCTGGCAGACCTAGAATCAATCACCAGCTCCCAGGTATCCTTCAACCCATACATCCTGGAGATGGGTCCCACAGAGTCCACCTCAGAGGAGCATCCATGTAAGCTTTCTTTGTTCACCAATGTACTACTATATCAGTCATTGTGGCAGACTCTGCATACCAGTACATGGGTGTCAGGTCTCTCTATATGGGGAGGTTGTTTTAATGTACAGTTGTACACACATACTCAGAATATCAGCAATGTAGGCAGTATCACAATTGGTACTGTATGTATGGATGTATGCATATATAACCATCTAACAGTGCAACATTTGTTATTGCTGACACTCCCTCTCCCTCACATTTCCATAGGTACATCAGGTGTAGCAGGAGTCTGTAGTACTGTACCTGGTAAGTGTAATACCATTGTTCTACAGCTTATATATACCATATGAATGTTAAGGACTACCATTTAGCCCAAAGCATAATTATTATGCTTAGCCAGAGTGGAATAATTATATGTTCCATATAGGAGCAGTTTACTACAGTGCATACAATGGATAATCACAGCTGGGTATTTGTACAAACACTAACATGTTTACAGTTATAGCCATGAAGAAGTATGCAGCCTGTTATGCAGGAGACAATGACTCCAGGATGCCTGTTCACTCACTATAGGGAGACGATACATACCTGTGGCAGTGATACCACAGCAGGCATATCATTCTCAGGATAGGTGTACTGGGTATTATGTGTAGCTCTATCACATACACTGTCATATTGCATAGCCCACAGGTGTAGTGTACTGCCAACATTCACTGATTTAGCTGAAGTGCATATTAGAAATAGGTTCATAGGTTCATAGGTTAATACTAGGCTATCTGCCCTGGGGCAATTATAAGCCTAGCCCGATTCTGTATGGCTTACGCCACCCCTTGATTTGAGTATACTGTGCCCTTTTTAAGGTTTAGTTTACTGTGCCTCTGTCTAATAGTGACACAGGAGTAATCCCTGGGACAAACCTACGATCACCCATCCACTTATCGAGATTCTTCTTGAAGAGATTCAGTGAGGTGCTCTGGTGCTGCAGAGGTGAGAGCTTGCAACGTCAAGGTGCACGCAGGGTGCCTGGGAAGATTGCACTGTGAGTATGGTGAGTATGGTGAGTGCAGCTGTATTACGCTATCTATAGTCAAATAAGACAAAAAAGAGTAGCACATGAACCATTTATGTACAAACCATTTGTAGTGCAATAACTGTGGAATTACAACTGCATGATGCCAACTGTTATGCAAAAAAACTCAAAACTATTCCAGTAAATCCATGAAGGTATCTGTAATAAACTGTTTCATAATACTTCTGGAATTAAAACTGATATTTCACCCCAGTAACGATATATTGTGTACACCTGCATTTTATTTAGGAATGTATAGGTTACCTGGTATTTCTGTTATGATTGCATTACATGCATGTATGTTCAACTATCACTGCAGTGTACTACAACACTGAAGTACTAGTACCAGGCCAAATTTTGTTTCTTGGTGAGCACTAGATAAATATCAGTCAATCAGACTTCAGCAGTGACTTAGTAGCTCAGTTTTTAAATGCCGTGTATGAAGTGTATTTTTACACACACAGATCACGGTTCAAATCCAGTGCTATGTACTAATAAATATTACTGAATCAGATATGTTATGATGACAGATATTCTCTCCCCAGGGATTACTGGTAAATGGGTGAGGTAACCTATATTATGTGTAAATAGTTATTTATTCAGATGTCACACACTGTTAAAATCATTGCCACCAATGTGCTATTAATGCATAAAATAAAGGAAATATGTGAAATAATAATAAAATATATTAACAAAAGAAATAAAATGTGTTAATCTTGGCATGGATGTATGCCTGGAGTGTCTTGTAAAGGTTGCTGCAGTCAATTAATACATGTGATACACATGTACCCTCAGTCACAACTATTGGTTTCTATCCCCATGCCTGCAAAGCAAGGCATGACAGTTATGTATTCTCTTTACTGTACACATGCATGTATCTCAGGTCTCATGCTGTCACGGAATGTAATTACTGTTGCATAATCCCTCTGTCACAGACGTATCATCAACATGGTTATATGTCAATAGCTAAGTAGCAGTACATCAGCCCACAGTACACCATGGTAGTTATATAGGTACACCTGATGTGCAACTCTTCTTTGTAGTTATGTATCTGTAGGTGCTACTGTTTGGCCCATAGTGTCCCATGCAGATAGCTTGAGAGGTATGTACATGCTACATCAGCTGTAGGGCACATTTACACATAAAGAAAGACCAGACGCGTAAAATAGATAGCATTACTGTTGTCAACTATATATAGCGCATGATGGTATTAATGGACTGTATTTCTCTCTCTCCCCACCCTTTATCTTCATAAATTTAATATTGTTATATATCGGTTATTGTTTACTACTGACATATGTTGTTCCATAAACTTTATTTTGGGGCATGTGTTTTATTAATGTTATATGTTTCTATGGTTGCATAATAACATATTTTGTTGAATTACCTATTATGTTGGCCTTATGCTGCAACTGTTACCGGCATGCTGTTAATATACTGACTGTTCTGTTATTTATTGTTGTGTTTCACATAATATGCATTAAACTGTAATAGGGTTATTTCCAATGTTCTGACATGCAGTTATTACTGACAATGGTTTTGTTCATAACTCATCTATATGTATTGGTTTACCTGGATAACCACAGCACATCAGGGTAAGCCAGTTCCTGGTGATCTGCCTACTCTACCTCAGCCAGCCATGTCTCTGGGTCCCAGCACATCTGAACCCAAGCTGGCGGTGCCCCCTCCGCTGTCCATGCACCATCTTCTGTTGGAACCGCCTCAGGGGATGAGGCCCGTTCCTACCCTGGGAGCAGTGGTGGATGGGGGTTGTCACCCAATATCAGCTACTGGCCATGGTGCACAGGATTGTTCATAGGAGCTATGAACATCGCCTGCACTGGATTGAGGGCAGATTGGACAACCTGGTGGAGCCTACTGGCTCCAGCACCCAGCCACTAGCCCAGCCACTTTTGGGGCAGTGACAAAGCAGTGCAAACTGCCCATGGGTGGAGATCTCAGTCACACTGCTGCCATCTGGAAGCAAATGCACCGCAGCTTCCACAACAAAGTCACCATCCAAGGTGTTTACCCGCTCATGTGTTGCACCGACACTGTCAGCTGACTTGTCTGTCTTGTGTGTCTGAAAATGCAACCTCTCATACCCAACTTACCTCCCCACACATGCCTACATTTCTCCTCCAACATTTCACTCTCTCCTTAATAAAAAAAGTGGGCACCTGTCCCGCAAAAAAAATATTGCCACATAGGTAGGTCTCCATTTTACACGTGTCCACTGGACACAACTAATGATGAAATTAACTAACACATTTATGTTGTCTTCACCCCTCTCTCTGAGGTGTGAGGCTTTAAATTATTGTACAAATTCTGTACAACCTGCACAGCTATTGCTGCACAGAAATGGAAAGCTTTGGTCCTTTCCTATACCCTTCCTGCACAACCCTACCTGCCTTTCAGTATGTTTTTCTCCCTGATTGGCCCCATCTCAACACTGTCATATCACTCCCTTTTTCTTTTCTTTTATCATTTTTATCATGGGTTTATGCAGAGCTAAGTGGCGCACTGCAATGCAGCGTGTCACGCAAACTTACGCAAACCCACTTAACAGTGCTTAAAAGTGTCCTCATGGTCTTAGGTGTTTCTCACAGTGTTAAGCAGATCAGCAAAATAATCACCCCTGCCACATATTGAACTCAGGCCCCTGTCAACTGCAACATAGTGTATTAGGCCACTCAGCTTTGAATTAAACAGGTGTTTCTAGCAAAATGCACTGATTGCCACTGATAGACTGCAAGTACATATAATGGGAAAAATTGGTGTGTACCTGGGACTGTGATGCAAACATTACACCAGTACACAGCCAACGAAATAATAATGGATGTATTTCAGTCCTGGAATAGCAGGCATACTTGTCAACTGTACAGATTTTTGTAGACTGTCCAGAGTTTTGCCCCTTATTTTTGGCCCGGTTTTCATAACATTGTATTTTTCTGGCAAAGTACTGGCAAGTCATCAAAGATTGAGGTTAGACTATCACAACAGAAATTTGAGTGTCACACTTCATACCATTCAGAAAACACATGTTAAGGCAACACCTTTTATTCTATCAACATTCTATTTTTTTAAAAGCTATATGTAAAGATTGCACCTATTTTGGGGCCTTTGTCCCACTTTTATTTATGGCTTTGTCCAGATTTCTTGCTCTAAGAGGTTGAGCAGTATGATAGCCTGTATTTGTTCCCTTTTATCAGCAACATCTTTAAACAAACCTGCTAAGGCAGCAATGGCAAAGTGCATGTGCACACCTGGGACTCTGCTGCACAACAACTGCCTTTGAAAGCCATGCACATAATGATGGATGCAGACGGTGTCACAGACTGTATTTAGGCACATATATCTTGCAAATACATCTGCTACAGCACTGACTCAGTAGCTCAGTCTGTTAATTGCCTTGCATGTATTATATTTTGCCACTGACAGTCCTGGGTTCAAATCCAGTGTGTTGCACATCAATTACATTCTTGTGAACACAGCAAGTAATGACTGAGTCATGCAATTTTAACCCATACCGGTTGGTGCTACTACATTAACTGCTACACATGTTTGCAAGTCAAAGGCCTGTAGGTAGGAACATACTGCACATAGTTCTATAGCCAAACTATATGCAGCCTACTACTCTCTGATTGACACTGTTACATAACAGATGTACATTATGCACATGCCTTAATTGGAATGTAACCCTTACCCTGGCTTTGCTGTGATGAGATGACACTGCTATGTCAGTAACTCATACAGCTTGCTGTCCTCCAAAGAGGTCACACTTCCCTCTCTGTGTCCTAGGCTAAAGCAGTAGCAGCTGCAGCCTGAAACATACACAACTGTATGTTAAGCTAGTTGCTACAGACTTATCATACCTCACAACCCCCTAGAACAAGGGATGCAGACACAACCATACAAAAAGATTGGGAAGGCAAAGGTCTAGCAACAGGAACATGTTTCACAGTTTACCTCTACAAAGCTAGTGAGCTGATAGAATAGCAGCTACTGCATCGGCATGCATAGTCTGATGGCTACAATGTCACAGATTCACATCTCCCTCTCCTTACTGACCTCAACCCAAAATGTTCACCACTGAACTGCCAGATAATCGCAATGTCATGGGACAATGGCCAAACACATAATGCAATACTTTGGGCATATCTCGGAAATCTCAACAGTGGACAGCATTTGCACCTACAATCTGTGATGCTGTAGTCTCCACACCTCACTAATGTCCATCTCAAAGTCAAAGAAAGGGACCAAGGCCTACATGAAGGCTTTAAATATTGAACTGTGGTCCCATGTCATTGGCTAATGAAAGTGCAACTCAGCTGTTTTGGATGCAATTAGCAAGTCTAAGGCATAGATTGTTGCACAGGCAATCACCTGTTAATGAGCAGTACCTATAAAATGCAATCAACTGCCTATGGAGAACAGGTCTGTGTGCTGTTTTGCTCACACAGACAATGGTTTTGCAAGCTATTTTATGAGGAACACTTCAAAAAAGGAGTACTGCACTCTACCAGGTATGTAATAGATGTCCCCATGTGATGGGACACAGATGGTAGGATGGAGGTATGGGGAATAGGGATAACAAAAGTAGGCCTGTCATAGATTTATGGTATTGGCATATTGGTGATACTCTGCTGTCCAACAGCTACAGGCATGCCTCTCAACTGTCCTTGCTTTGAGTCAAATCCCAGATCTGCCCCTGTCACTCCCTCCTACAATGATCAGCTGTTGTAGGAACGCTAGTGGATTCTGTTAGACATAGTGACACTATGTAAGGGTGTACACTCCTGTAACATCAAATGATGTACTGTCATTCACAACCTCTCAGTCTTTCAATGCCACACATAGACAGTGCTGGCATTCTACAGGTGTCCCTGACTATCCCTGATGTACCCTGTCTAGGTCACTGTTTTGTTGACATTCATCCCTCTTTGGTTGAGAGCGATGGCTAACATACCTGTCAACCCCCTACAGCAGATTCGGTCATAAGCATAAGTAATGGAGACACAGGTCCAACCTCAGTGATGGGGATACATATTGGCCATACAACATAAAACTATGACTACACTAACAGATATTACTATAGCACATGTGTTTTCTGAGGGGTCTGGTGTGTGACAGCCAGCTTCCCTAGTGTCAGCCAACAGCAATCAATGAATAGCTAACCATTTCTCAGACATCCACATGTTTGTGCCAAAAGGAACACATTCATGGGCACACATTCACAGTCTGTAAGCATCTGTGTAGACGGGTGGTGGGATGCCTACAGGGAACATATATTATAGCAGGTTTGCATTGCTTTCTGTTGTTGTGGCACAATGCTGTTGCTGGACTGTCCCCATATAGTTGTTTTAATATCACACAGCTATTTGTCCAACAGTGGCTGTATGACATATTAGTGGGAGCTTGCCCATAGGGGACACACCACAGTAGACTGCAGTGATGGGTGTAGAGACATACAGCAAAATCTGTCATGGCACACAGGGACATACCTTGTATTGTTACTATCTGGTGATAGCCACACATGTAGTATGTTGATACACTGTGGGGTATGATGTGTGAGGGAGCAGTTGATAGTGCAGGCTGTATTGGTTGTGCAGGGTCTGTACATAGTAGATGTCCATGTATCTAGTCCTGTAATGTGTCCCCATCTTGTTGTCTTTCAGGAACAATGCATCACGGGAGGAATCTCCCAGTCACAGCTGATGAGAATGCTATCCTGGATGGCCTCAGACTACATCATCACATTCTGCTGTCAAGGGGTCAACAACATTGTGACCAGCATGCGGCATTGTGGGGCGACCTTGTCAGGGTGGTTAACTAAAGTGGACATCAGGACAGGACATGCGAGCAGGTCCAACACAGGGCCACAGATATTCTCAATGTCACACTTCAAAGGGCAGCTGCTGTGGACAGGGATAGTGCTGCCACTGGTGGAAGTCATGCAACAGAATAACCACTCACAGATGCAGAGGAAGTCCTGGCAGACCTAGAATCAATCACCAGCTCCCAGGCATCCTTCAACCCATACATCCTGGAGATGGGTCCAACAGAGTCCACCTCAGAGGAGCATCCATGTAAGCTTTCTTTGTTCACCAATGTACTACTATATCAGTCATTGTGGCAGACTCTGCATACCAGTACATGGGTGTCAGGTCTCTCTATATGGGGAGGTTGTTTTAATGTACAGTTGTACACACATACTCAGAATATCAGCAATGTAGGCAGTATCACAATTGGTTCTGTATGTATGGATGTATGCATATATAACCATCTAACAGTGCAACATTTGTTATTGCTGACACTCCCTCTCCCTCACATTTCCATAGGTACATCAGGTGTAGCAGGAGTCTGTAGTACTGTACCTGGTAAGTGTAATACCATTGTTCTACAGCTTATATATACCATATGAATGTTAAGGACTACCATTTAGCCCAAAGCATAATTATTATGCTTAGCCAGAGTGGAATAATTATATGTTCCATATAGGAGCAGTTTACTACAGTGCATACAATGGATAATCACAGCTGGGTATTTGTACAAACACTAACATGTTTACAGTTATAGCCATGAAGAAGTATGCAGCCTGTTATGCAGGAGACAATGACCCCAGGATGCCTGTTCACTCACTATAGGGAGATGGTACATACCTGTGGCAGTGATACCACAGCAGGCATATCATTCTCAGGATAGGTATACTGGGTATTATGTGTAGCTCTATCACATACACTGTCATATTGCATAGCCCACAGGTGTAGTGTACTGCCAACATTCACTGATTTAGCTGAAGGGCATATTAGAAATAGGTTCATAGGTTCATAGATTAATACTAGGCAATCTGCCCTGGGGCAATTATAAGCCTAGCCCGATTCTGTATGGCTTACACCACCCCTTGATTTGAGTATACTGTGCCCTTTTTAAGGTTTAGTTTACTGTGCCTCTGTCTAATAGTGACACGGGAGTAATCCCTGGGACAAACCTACGATCCCCCATCCACTTATCGAGATTCTTCTTGAAGAGATTCAGTGAGGTGCTCTGCCTCACATGAACTGGAATTCTATTCCAGAGTGAAGGGAACCTCTGGGTTATGAACCTGTCCCTCCTGCAAGTTCTATTTATTTCTGTGCTGAGGTTCAAGTCCCTCGAGCGTGTGGCTCTAAGGGATTTAGATTTACTGAGGTGGAGCATGTCCATTAATTCTGGATTTGACATAGCTTTGTATGTCAGGCATAGATCGCCTCGAAGTAGGCGGTATGCAACTGAGTAGAGCTGGAGATTTTTTTAACTGAGCAGTATATGGCATCTGTTTGAGACCCTTGATCCTCTTGGTGAGATACTTTTGGGGTCTTTCTAATTGCTGCAGGTGTCGGGTAAGGTACATCCCAAAAGGGGCATTGTATTCTATGATGGGCCTGATGAGGGATGAATAAAGGGGCACGATTACCACTCTTGATCTAGACGTGAAACCCTTTGTGATGAGGTGGGCTATGTAGAAGGTCTTTCTAACCACTTTGGCAATGTGGTTTTCAAAGGAGAGATTGCTATCAACTTGGGTCCCCAGGTCCCTAATAACTTTCTCTGTACTTAATGGGTTTCTGCCTATGTGGTAATTTATGGGCACATTGTTTTTGCCAAAGGGTATGACTATACATTTTTTGGCATTTAGCTTTAAACCATGGTGCTGGCACCAGTTATCTTTCTCTGTGAGACCTTTTTGAAGGATGTTTGTGTCAGCTGGAGAGTTGATTATGGCGCCCAGTTTGCAGTCGTCTGCGAACTTGGTGAGCCATAGTCCTCCCATGTTTGCCTGTACCTCGGAAAAGTATATACCGAACAAGAGTGGTCCCAGGACAGAACCCAGTGGGATGCCACTTGTGACCGGTTTCGAGTCTGACATGGCTCCAGCAACTCACACTCTGTGGGTTCTGTCTTTGAGCCAGTTTGCGAACCATCTTGTGACATAGGGGTTTACATTTAAGCTGGATAGCTTATCTATGATGCCCGAGTGGGGTATTGTGTCAAATGCCTTTGCAAGGTCCAGATAGGCTGTGTGGACTACCTTCCCTTCATCTATGGCTTTGGTGAATGTTTCAAAGAAGTCAACCAGGTTCAAAAGGCAGGATCTGCCCTTGACAAAGCCGAACTGGGTAGGATCTAGTGTCTGTAGGTCCCCAATGTCTTTGTTTATGAGCTCCATGATGATCCTCTCCATAGCCTTGCAGACTAAGCTAGTCAGGCTTATGGGGCGATAGTTTCCAGGGTCTGTAGAGGCTCCACCTTTGTGGAGTGGGACCACTGTTGCTGTATGCCATTCTGTGGGCACATATCCTGTAGTGAGGCTGAGATTGTATAGCCGTTTTATTTGAGGGATTAGTTCCTCTTGTAGTTCATGTAGGACGCAACCTGGGATGCCATCTAGTCCCATAGAAGCAGTGTTTTTTGCTTTGGAGAGGGCAGCCTTCACCTGAGCATCTGAGATGTTTGGGAGGCAGCCCTCTGCCGGGATAGATACTTGATCTTTTTTTTGGGGGGGGGGAGAAGTTTGCACTGAACCTGTCTGCCAGGATATTGGCGATGTCTGTGGGTTCAGTGTATTTTTTGTCGTTTAGAATCAACTCAGAACAAGTCTGGGAGTTGCATCCCAGGTTTCTAACATAACTGAAAAAAGCCTTATGATTGTCTTTGGTGTCCTGTGCAATATTTCTCTCGAAGCTGGCTTTGGAGGATTTTATGAGGGATCTTATTTTTTGCTAGTACTGATCAGAGATGCCTTCCCTATGGCCTGTCTTGTCTGTGTATGTTGTGTGTTTGTATGTTGTGCATGAGATCAGTGATGAGATGTAGGACTGGTAATGCAGTTGTGGTTCCTCATACAGCTGTATGAGTCTGTGTAGATTACCATACATAATAGTTTAGGTAATAATGTACTGATTTTGCCTTCCTCTTCAGCTGAACAGGGGGTTGGAGTCTGCCCCCCTCACATCCTGATGTCAGTGTCCATCGGGCTCTGATGATGGTGATGGTGGCCATAGTAAGGCACAGGTGGGGTTGTCAGGGGCTGAATCTGTCCCAGAGGTTGACATCCTGCTTTTGCCCCCATTGCCCCTGCACACAGTCAGTATGCCCACACATACCCAGTCCCCAGAGGCCACAGAAATTGGGCAGTCACATGGTGCTGACATTGAACAGGGCAGTATGACAACTATGGCATCACTGAGGACTGCTGTCCATCCACCTCTTGTCACACATTTCACATGACTGGTCACTGTCCGCATGTTTCAGGCCATCATGGAGGCACAGGTACATACCAAAAGCAACACCAGATGGATGCTCAGGATCATGAATGCAGCAAAGTCTGGCATCCATAACTCCCTCCACTTAATTGGTGATGCCACGGATCAATTCACTGATATAGTGGACAGACAGTGGGTTGAGACAGTGTCTGGCTTTGCCCGCACATTGTCTGTACTGGAATATTTGGTTGGGGTAGGGCATCGGGCATGTGAATGTAGGTCAGCAATACCATCTGCTGAGAGGCTATCCGTCCATCCACACTCACGTCTCTACAGTGACAGTACCTCCAGCGCTACAGAGGGAAGTGTGCTGTCCACACCACAACATGGCAGTCCATGGGCACGTGGTCCTGGGTGGTCAGTGGTGGACTCGAGCACAGCAGACAGCAGTCACCATCAGGTACTAACACAGCATCCATCCTTGGGAGTGGTGGTTCCACTGCCACTCCTGACAGAGCAAGTTCCCATGTTCGTGACTGGAGAAAGTGAACTGTCCATTCTGCCATGTACGGTCCACAGCTGTCTAACATACACAGGTGTAGGGCTAGCACTGGGCTTGACTGTGTACATGCACAGCCTCATACATCACTGTCACATGTAGGTCACACACAGATACACATGGCACCTTTACATGGCACATATGACTCACACATATGCAGCCAACTGTATGGCACAGCCTAGTACTCTGGCATTCTCACACCACACCCTGTGCATGTGATGATACCTGTTCTACAACCCTGCCATCCATGCCATCAATGAAGGGACATGCAAATATGTGTTTGATGCACAGAGTGACTATTTTATATCAATGTAGTTGTGTAGTGCAGCATTGTTATGCCATTGCAGGTGTTGTGGGCCATGACAGCTACTGTGGGCTGGCATATGTCATGACTACATAGTAAACCTTGTGTATCTTAGGTGCATGATGCTAGACTGGTGTTAGTGTGACAGAATGATGGGTGTATCATGGACCTGTGTATGTGTCTGTTCCAGGGGTTTGAGTGGTTATTCTTTGGACACATGGTGGCAGTACAGCAGCACAAGGTGGCATGGCAGCAGTGCAGAAATATGACATCAGCAAGGTACAGCAGTATTTCTGCATGGCTCCCTAGGTGCATATGTGTAGAAGGTCATGTGTGGGACAATGGGGGCAGCTGGCATAATTACGCATTCATATTTTGTGAGAAGGTATGCTACCCTTTATATATGTCACCTGGGTTTTCTGACCTTACAAACCTAGATGGTGGCAGACATCAGTGATGCCTGTATAGGACCCGGAGCTCATCAAAGGGCTGTAAAATGCATTACCATTGTGCCGAAACAGCATATATGGGCATGTCAGTAGTGATAATAGGATATATATCTGTAACTACACACATGGACACATACACACACACACACACACACACACACACACACACACACACACACACACATGGCCGGTGGGAGACTAGAACACCTATCTATGTACTAGTACACACTATAGCTTGCAGTAGTTATCGCATATACCACAGAGTTTATCTGAGTTTGGACTGTCAGCTAGTACTCTTAAGGTGGATGACATCAGCAGGGCCTTGTAGGGAAGGACATTTAGAGGCCAGCAGCTACTCTTAGGCCCAGAAAATGCATAACTACTGCACAGAGATTACCCATATGGGCTTGCATACACATACACACACACACACACACACACACACACACACACACACACACACACACACACACACACACACACACACACACACACAGTTGGCTGTTGTGAAATTGGAACCCATACCTATCTAGTAGTACACACTACAGCTTGCAATACATATTGCAAGAGCCATGGAGATTACTTGAAAGTGGACTGTCAGCCAGTGCTGTTAAGGTGGATGACATCAGCAGGCTTTGTAAAGGAGGCCACTGTTGTGGAAAGCAGCTAATCAGAAGGCCATAAAATGAATCACCATTGCACAGACATATGCCAAATGAGAATGCTTTTACTGCTGCAGGGCATATATTTGGATACACACACACAGAGTTACCTGTTGGAGGACTGGAAACCCTACCTATCTATTGGTGCATACTATAGCTCACAGTACTTATTGCATGCACCACAGGTTATAACCATTGTATTTGGGGATGCAGCCACAGTACTTGTGGCCTACGCAAAGTGACCTTGTATTACACAACATGTGTGGCCTGCAGAGTGCTCCAGCATGCTGCTCTTATTATCTCTAGTGTCATAGGAGTGGGATACCTGTTAATACCCCTGCTATTTGTGTACAATTCCCAGTATGGCCATGACTGGCTGGTTGCAGTTTGGTAGGTGGACAATTGGCCATGGACAATATAGCCTGTCCAAGGCCTGCGTTACAACCATTGCACATTACACCACTTGCTTACTGTTGTCTGTCTACATAGTGACATTCCACAGGCACAGGGTACTGTGGGTGTGTAGATTCTGTCCTTTTGCGGCCTTGGTCTATTACCATCAAAAAACTGCTGTGATGAGTAGGGTGCAGATAACCCCAGCATTTTGCATGTAAGTGGGGACATTCCTACATCCCACCCCCCCCACACACACACATATATATGTGTGCGCATGTGTATATGTGTGCATAATAGGGATGTCATCTTAACTCTTGCTGTGTGTATATGTTATGTAAATGTGTTATGCAAATATGTGTGGAGAGTCTATATCAGTCTACACATTATTTAGCTATATATATATATATATATATATATATATATATATATATATATATCTGTATACATATCTTGTTAACATATATATATATATATATATATATATATATATATATATATATATATATATATATATGTGCCACATACTGATAGTGAGGATAATGTGTGAGAGGGATAGGGGGAGACATACATAGCTGTCTGTATGCACAGACATATTTCCACATAGCTATTCTTTGGGCAGAAGAAGCAAGAGACATGGGCTCAAGTTAGCTAAATGTAGGAGCATGCCCAGTGTAACTGCCAGCACTTACAAGGTGACTCTTGGCCAGACCTACCTGTACTCCAATCTGGGATTTTGTGTGCTGCAGGCCATTGGCTGCTGCACCTGTTTCCACACTCCAGCACCTCCCTGATATTTTGTCCAAAGCATTTCCTGGTTGTTTGCTGAATGTAATATGTGACTCATACCTATCAACTGTACATATTTGCACAGAATGTCCAGATATTTGTCTCATATCTTTGGTCTGTGTTACATAACATTCTGTTTTTTTGGCACATTAGTGGCAAATCATTAAAGAGTGATGTTAGGAAATAATGACAGACATTTAAGATTCAGACTGAAGACACTCAGGAGATTCATGGTAATGAAAGACCTGTTATTCTATCAATTCTTTACATTTGTAAGTGCAATATTTAACACTTGCCTCTATTTGTAGGCCTCTGTCCCACTTATATTCATGGCTTTGGCTAGATCTGTTGCTGCAAGAGGTTGAGATGTTTGATATGCTGGGGTACATACTGTAACACCACATACAGGGTGACAGTTTGCATACTTCTCCTGCAAAAATTTGTGCAGAATGTCCAGCCTATTGCCCTATATGTCTGCTCTGTTCCTCATACAGTTGTGATTGTCTGGTACTATACTGTAAAATGCAGGCACTGAAGTGTTGTAACGACTGAGACATTTAAGTGATAGGTTCACAGGTTCATAGGGTAGTACTAGGCTAACTGCCTTTGCGAGCCATTTTAAGCCTAGCCAATTATCCCCTGTGAGATTCAAACCTGTACCTCGTGTTTGTAAGGCAAACACCTTAACCATTAGGCCATTGATGGCCTTTATATATTGCAGCTAATCTGACCTGGTGCAACCTGCTGTTATACTTGCCACCTTCTAGGTTAGTCAGACCATATATGTCTGTCTGTATGTTTGGCCCTCTGTCCCCCCATTTTTTTTGGCTTTGTCCAGCTGTCTTGCAGTCACAGATTGCTGTGTTAAAACAGTCTCTGGGACTCCTACCATATGAGTAATTCACATGCAAAAGCTGTAGATGCTGCCAGCCTTGAACCATCAGCACCATAACCCTTGCTAATATCCTTAGCCCAATGAGCCACACCAGCCACCAGAGAGTGGGAGAGGTTTAAATCATCACACTTTCAACAGCATACAGACATACACTGACCCCTGTATTTTGTGGGTAAAATATGTGGGCAGGTTATATGTTGCAGCCCTGGAAATGTGTGGTCTGCTGCTATATCCTTGCAAACATGCTCTGTTACTGCAGTTGTATGGGAGCACAGATGTGTTGGTGGTAGGGGACTCTGGCATTGACAGTCATGCATCTGTCCTATGACCCCACTATTTGTCATTTCCCTTGCATAATGCAGTGGGGTTTCCAGCCATGTGGCCTAATGACTATTATGGGGCACTCAGTATTGGACACAATACCTGTTGCACCAAGTGGTTGTTAGATCTCTGCAAGTTACCCAGTAGCCCATTCTATTCCCTTACATACATGGAGCAGGTCCATACATATGCTACCATAGTCTACTATCCCATACATTTGTGTATAGCAGAGTGAGTTACTTTGTGAATGCAATGGTTGAGAGATCTGTGTTTCAGGGCTGACTCTGTCTGATGCACACAGTACACAGTGAATATATGGTTATGTGCAGGTTGTGTGGTGTGGCTAGCATCATTTTTACTATGTATGCAAGTCAGAGTAAGCTATCAGTCCCTAGGACCCTAGGTTGTCAGTACATGTTTTATGCATTGCTTCTTGGCCAAGGCCAGGGCATACTGGAAACACCAACATCTGCCTACAGGGACAGGCACAGGGGGTTCCTCCTCCAAGTCCCCCTGTGGGTGTGGTTGTTGGTACCTAGGCACTTGTGGGGGACTGTGTATCTTTTCCCTGTGATGATACTGCCATAGCTGTTTCCACAAGATCATATTGTGTAGCATGGCACATACTGTGCACATCTGTCCACATGTGGTTGGAGACTACTGAAGGGCTCCACCAGATATATCAAGGCACTGGAACCGTGACTTGAGTAGTCCAAACACATGCTCTATGATGTTCTTAGTTTGTGCATGAGCCTCATTATGGCATTCTTCGGTAGGACTGTGCATTTCTGATGGGTGTCATCACCCATGGTTCCAGTGTGTAGCCAGCATCCCCCAGTGGATAGCCATATCCGATGTCCTCCTGGCAAACATCTGTTACAGCTGTGATGTGTGCCAGATATGGGAGTCAGGATAACTGCCAGGGCTGCAAGCACACACATTCATGATAATGCCTTGGGCATTGCACACGACCTGACAGTTGGAGTGATACCCCTTGCAGTTGATGTAGACTCTACACTCCTCACCAAGCAGTGCTTTGATGTGGACATGGGTGCAGTCTATGGCACCTAGAGCCTCAGGGTAGTGTGCTACATGGGAGATGAAATGCATACTGCTGACCTTTTCCTCAGGGGTGCAGGGTAAATAAATGTGCTCACTTGCATGTGTTTGCATGGTATCCAGGAACTGGGGGAGTACCCTGGATGCTGATGCCTGTGAAACCCCCATCATGTCCCTAGTTTGTCTTTGAAAAGTACCTGTAGCTAGTATCTTAAGGGTTACACATACCTTTGTTTCCACTGGGATGGGTTCCCCTCTGCTGGCTCTAGGTCTTAGTTGAGGATGGCAGAGCTCGGTGAGTTCTTGTAGTATGTCTAAGTCCACCCTGTAATGCTCTACAATCTCCATCTCATGTAGCTCCTTGAAGGTTACCCTGGGCCTGAATACTCTTCTCCTTCTCAGTCTAGGCCTATTGTCAGCAGCAGCAGCACTGATCTCAGCATCAAGCATATACAGATGTAGCAGAGCTGCAGCAGCCCCTAGCATTTTCTCAGTTAAAATTCGTGTACTCCAGTGGTGCAGAGTATGGGGAGAAATCAGATTGTATGGTGTATGCATACTTTATAGTGCTCTGCTGCAGATGCAGCCTGTGTGATTGGCTAACTATGATGCATTCCTCCTGCCAAGTACATCATGGAAGGGTTGGAATGGCCCAGTTTAGGTGGAACAGGGGTCATCAGTAATTTATATATGATTGACTTTCTCAGCCAATTTCTTTTTTTTTTTTTTGCTTCTTTTTTGGACAGCCTTCCTTGTTAAGCATTGTGGTGCTTGTGCACGAACCTGCACCACAGATATAAATAATGATCAAAATGGACACACCACCATGAATGGGCACACTCAGCATAGCCCAAACCAGCTTAAACACATACCTCAAGGCTAAACAAGGCTTAGCAGCACTGGACATACCTCGGCCCCTGCTCAGCTCAATAGTGTGCAAACGGGCACCACTCTGCTCCAATGTGTTTAAAGAAATAAAGACACATGCTTTTTTGATGTCAGCTGCCTTTTTTGCAGACACCAACATGGTTTTGTGCTACATGGGTTTGATCTGCGGGCATGGATACCTATGTTTGCTATTCAGTAACCCCAACCCATTTGCATACAGATATGTGCACACAACCTAGATACTACACTATTCCTGGAACTGCCACCTTAGCAACCACAGACGTCTACCATTGTAAATACTCCATACACGGCCCTATGATGCAATATTGTCACATATTTTCTTTATACATTTTTACACGTTTAAATTTTGTTTTGCATAACAACATGTTTGCGCACTGCTGCGCTCCACATAAACATAATATGGGTATTAAAAAAACTTATTTTAAATGTTTTTTTCATTACCTTTTGGACACACAGGGCATAGTTTTGCACATATCTGTGTCTGCTTTGCTATTTCTTACCTCCTAACATGGCTTTTACAGCCCTGTTCACTTTTTCATTTCATGTAAATGGAAATTTTTTGTGTACACTTGTGACACCAACATGGGATCTACACAACTGCCTATCTGCTTGGTGGATCACTGTATACCCTCATTTGCATGGAATTCATCTGCTTATGAGGTGATTTGCATGCCACAGACACTTCTGTGTTGGCATGCTCATGCACGCCCCTCAGCTCTGTTTACTGGTTCACACGGCTGCTTACTTCCATGTAAGCTCGATGCCAATATGCCTACATGGAAAATGAATCCATCTAGGCTTTATTGAATTCCCCAAAAAGTTCTTTCTGTCTGTAGGAAAGGAGATTAGCAGAATGTAGAAAGGAAAGAAAAAAGGGAAAAGAAAAAAATAGATAGTATACAAAATTAGAGCAGTAATAATAATATACATTGGAATAAAATATGTGGAAGCAAACTCTGAAATCTTTAAGCAAAACGGTATTATGCAAAAATATTTGGGGACATATTAATAAGAATGCACAGGAAGGAACAGGCAAAATAAAATTGCAGGGTCCACTAGTGAGATAAAACCTGAAATGATGCTGAGGTATGTCTTTAAGCACTTAGCTTTATTTATTAAGGAAGGAGATTAGTGTGGTTGGATATGATGCATTATTTCAGCTGAAAATATTGGTTTTACTTGGTGTCACTGTGATTACGAAATGAGTCTTTATAAGTGAAGAGAAATGTATTTGCTTAGACTTTCCTTCAGAAATATATTAAGGGAACAGTGATATTACTTCCAGACTCAATAGAGTTTAAATGTTGAGAAAACATACTGATTAAAAGCTGGATAATAATATCGCTGCAAAGTAAGTCATGCAGGGAAGGAAAATTTAAAGATTATCTAACACCAGGGGATGGCTTATTAATCATAGTTCTTTCAGAACTCATGAGCAAATGATTACCCTCAGCTAATGACATTTCACTTTGCTCTGTAGGCTATCTTTTATACATCAATAAGGCCAATTATCTGTTTAGAGTGGGAAACAATATGAGAAACTGATGGCTCTCCGTTGTTTGATCTGAGGTACTTCAGTTGAGTTAAATGATGGCCTAATGCATTTGATTCAGATTTCTACTGTGCAAGATGAAGTCCAGTCAGGCTGTTCTTTTTATTTCTTCTAGAGGTGTAAAAAATATTTTTAAATAAGCAAAAGAAAATATTCACTTTCTGTTCATATGTACTTTTGATATATTTCTGAAAAGGTCTGTTCTGTTGGCCTAGTACTTATTTGTGATAAGACTTGAAATTTCATTTGAGACAAGAAAGAACCACTGAGTTCCATCTACATACGTTAAACATAACCCTATAATATTGTTAGAATTCTTTTTATCCATTTCTCTTATAAATAATCTCTTCTGATAAGAGTTCCACTGAGTTGAACATGGTGACAGTACAGGCCAAAAATTAATGATGGGGAGCAATGCTCAGCACCTCAACCAACTGTACCTTTTATGCCTTGCTCTAGGTCCTGACAAATAAGAGAACAAACATAATCCACACAAGCTGATAGATGCAATAATATTTTCTTCAGATAAGTTGTGAATTTTTGATTCCTGCTTGCAGGCAATAACCATATATCTTCTGGACCCTCTCCTTCGTAGCTTATAAAGGGAAGGAAGTCATAACTAACCAACAGGCAAAGAAGACTAAAAGAACTATAACACTTAGAATGGGGGAGGGGGGGTAAAATCACAGCTAATCATTAAAAGGTAAGGGACCATCCAGAGAAGTGAGTTTATATACATGCATATGTGTGTTTATATACTCATATACACACATCTCTTTCTCTGTCTCTGTGTGTGTGTGTGTGTGTGTGTGTGTGTGTGTGTGTGTGTGTGTGTGTGTGTGTGTGTGTGTGTGTGTGTGTGTGTGTGTGCGCGTGCGTGTGTGTGTGTGTGTGTGTGTGTGTGTGTGTGTGTGTGTGTGTGTGTGTGCATGTGTGCGTGCGTGTGTGTACGTGTGTGTGTGCGCATGTGTGTGCGCATATGTGTGCGTGAGTGCACGTGTGTGTGTGTGTGTGTGTGTCTGTGTGTGTGTGTGTGTGTGGTGCATGTATATATATATATATATATATATATATATATATATATATATATATATATATATATATATATATGTTTGTGTGTGTGTGTGTGTGTGCATGTATGTGTGTGTATAGACATATATAGATATATATAGATAGCTAATCCAATCAATCTTTCTACCTATCTACCTCTGATTATATCATGACTACACAAATGAGAGACCTTCAAATGGTTGAACACAGAAGAGAGAATGTGCAAAACTCTGAACCTTACCAAGAGCAAATCATAAAACACTGAATGCTTTTCCACAATTAAAACAAAAGACCTATATCAGTAAACATTAGTTACAAAACCCAGATTAAGGATTGTGTGGATATAAGTACTGTTATGGGAATGGTTTTCAGTAACCTTATCTGTAGGGCTTGGGTTTAAGGGCAGGAGTTTGGGTTAGTTTAGGGTTAGCATACATGAGTAGGAGTGGTCAGGGGCAGAAAAGCTGGTAAGCTGAAAGAATAGGTTAAAGGGTAGAGTAGGACAGCAAAATTCTGTTGTTGTGGAATATCATTGATTCACTAACGTTTCAAAAGAAAGACCCAGAAAACAAGTATTGTGATGCGCATTTACTGGCCCAGTAATCAAGGAGCCTCAATACTCACCACTAACATCAGTAAGGGATGTGCACATTGTTAAGATAATAAGTATACACATAGTAAAGTACAATTTCCCTTAAGAGCACACAGAGATCACAGTCAGTCTGGGGTTGGTTTCTCTCTCTCTCTCTCTCTCTCCCTCTCCAGATCCCCAGTAAGACTCCCCACTGGCACAGCTATAATGTTCAGATCTCAGCCGAGTGGTCAAGCCAAAACCTCCAGCCCCCTCTCTGTACAACCAAGGCTTAGTGTCCCTGCTCAAGTAGCTGACACACACACACACACACACACACACACACACACACACACACACACACACACACACACACACACACACACACACACACTTAGAGATTTGATTTATATACAAATGCAAAGACACTCCTGGGGAAGGCTGGCACAGGTTCACTAGCTATGACCCCTTCTGCCCAGACTATAAGGTAGTACTGACTGCCACCAACCACCCTTATCAGCTACTATAAAGACCCTTACCAAAGGGTGTCCAATTACTGTGTAATGTTACTGTTATTCAAGTAGTAAATGTGACCAAGGCTAAGGCTACTCTAGAGTGGCCTGTACAGTATCACTAAATAAATGCAAGTACTCTAAGAGCTTAAATATCTCTACACAAAATCAGCCACATTAAAAGGTTAAAATATATTTAATAATAAATAATAAAAGCACAAGTTAATACTCATTAATTTAACACAGTGACAATAGAGATCAGAAATCACAGGAAATATTTTAAAATAACATAGTAGGACAGTCTCACATGAATACAGAGAACGTTTACACTAATCTTGCTATATTCCTATCTATTTCTAAGAGAAATACTAAGATCTAAGTCTAACTTACAGAGCAAGGCAAGTGCTGGTGAGTTGTTGTCAGATTCAGAACAAAATACAAAATGCACTCTTTCTGAGATAGTTCTTAAATTAATAATGCACTTTATTGCTGGGTTAGTTAAATGACATCACCATTTGACACTTGCATATAGTTCCCAGTCTAAACAGATACCAACAGAATTTGACATGTCTCCATCAAAAATACTTATTTCTCTGATGTACCACTGCTAGGATGTCACAGAGCAATACAAAAACACTTTACATGTGAAACCTAGTAACATTCTGGCTAGGCTTATAAATGCCCTAGGGCAGATAGCCTAGTATGAACCTATAAATTTAAAATGGGTGGTGAAAGCCAAACACATTCTGGCTAGGCTTATAAATGCCCTAGGGCAGATAGCCTAGTATGAACCTATTATCTCTGTCTTAAGACAATGGAAAGAAACTCCTAGCCTAGACATCCTGTCTCTTAGCTTGAGATAAACTGACTTTATAACACATCGTAAAACTCTTTACTTATCAACTTATTTTCATAGAGTTTTGCAAGTTAACTCTGTATATCCCAGTTCCGACTATGAAACATACATTACATAGGCCTAGAGTTTATACACATTTCTTCTTTATTCCAGCAGGGTGCACTGTGGTTACATTTTTGAAGCTCAGTACAACATATAGTTTAATTATAACATGTAGTTCTCCTTACATTTGTAAAACAAGCTTGTGGATCATATTAATATTTACAATTACATATAATTATTTACAAAATTCTATCTAGCTGAGCTGCCAGCCTTCATACCCCCCCCCCCCACTGAGAACTCAAGTTAGTTTTTCAAGTGACGTTTGAGAAATGTTGCTTGAGAGGATCGAACCTATCTGGAATACCTTACCATATTCCCTGTCTTGAGAGCCCATCTGCATTGGCATTGCTAAATCCACTGTGGTGCTGCACTGTCATATCATATGCTTGCAACCCTAGGTTCCATCTTAGCAACTTGGCATTTTGCCGGCTGGTTCAATATAACCATATTAGGGGATTGTGATCTGTAACTACAGTGAATTTTCTTCCATACAGATAAGGCTGAAGTTTCTGCAGTGTCCACACTATGAATAGACATTCCTTTTCTACAGCTGCATAGCATTCTTCCCTGGGTTGGAGCCTATGACTGAGATAAACCACTGGGTGCTCTTCTCCCTCTGAGGAAATCTGGCTAAATATAGCCCCCACCCCATGGTTCAAAGCATCTATCTGCACAACATATTATTTGCTGTAATCTGCACTGGCTAACACAGGGGGTCCTCCCAAAGCTTCTTTATGCTTCTGGAATGCCTGCTCACATACTGTGGTCCACATTACCTTATTTGGCCTGTTTTTCCTTGTCAGGTCTGTGAGGGGAGCAGCAATGGTACTATAACTGGGGACAAACTTTCTGTAGTACACTGCTGTCCCTTAGAATGTCCTCACCTGCTATTTGGTAACAGGTGCAGGCCATGCCTGAATGGCTTCCACTTTGGCAGGTTGTGGCCTAATCTAAGCACTCTCCACTCTATGTCCTAGGTAGGAGACATCTGCTATACCCACCTGACATTTGCTGGGATTAATGGTTAACCTTGCCCACTGTAGTCTGCCCAGCATTTCCCTGACATGCTGAAGCTGCTCTTTCCAGGGATGGCTGTAGATGGCAATATCATCTAGGTAACCAAGGGCAAAATCTCCTGCTCCTGCTAGGATATGATCTACCAGCCTCTGGAAAGTCACTGGGGCATTTTTCATCCCAAAGGGCATCTTTGTGAATTCATACAAGCCAAAAGGAGTCACAAAGGCTGACCTCTCTCTAGCACTGGAAATCAAGGGCACATGCCAGTAACTCTTAGTAAGATCAGTGGTGGTAAGATACTTAGCCCCACCCAGCTGGTCTAGTGCTTCATCTGTCCTAGCCATGGGGTAAGCATCTGGCTCTCTTTGACTAATTTCCTGTAGTCCACACAGAACCTGGTGCTGCCATCCTCCTTTGGCACCAGTACCACAGGGGAGGCCCAGGGAATGTTGGACTTCTGAATTACCCCTAGTTCCAACATTTCCTGTATCTCCTCCCTCAGAGTCTGTTTGACTCTCTCAGGCATCCTATAAGGGGCCTGCCTAATAGGCCTTTGGTGTCATGTATCCACCTGGTGCTGCACCAGGTGGGTGCACCCTGGCTTCCCAGTGAACATGTCCCCAAACTCCTGTAAAACTGCTCAGATTTCTTAAACCTGGGTAGGAGATAACTGCTGGGACATTGGTACTCCTTCCACTGAGGTGTCAGTCCGAGCCTCTCTGAGGAGATCCATCACCAGATCTCCCTCAGACACTTCCTGCAATCCACTGCAAATATACAGCACAAGGGCCTCCCTATCACAGTAAGGTTTTATCATGTTAACATGGTACAATTTGTGCCCTTGCCTCCTGCCAAGCAGATCTACCATGTAGTTAACATCACTGACCTTCCTTACCCCCTTATAGGGTCCCTGCCAAGCTGCCTGCAGCTTGTTGTGCCTGACAGGAATGAGAACCATTACCTGCTGCCCTACAGCATACTCTCTAGCTCAAGCATTCCTGTTATACCAGACCTCTATCTGCTGTTGGGCTTCTGCCAGGTTCTCCTGGGCCAAGCCCATGAGTTCCCTGAGCCTTGTCCTGAGGTTTAGGACATATGCCACAACAGACTCCTGGTGAGATTGACACTCAACCTCCCACTCATCACAAATTATGTCTAGAGGTCACCTTCACCCTATGCCCATACAACAACTCAAAGGGTGAAAAACCTGTGGATTCCTGTGGAACCTCTCTGCAAGCAAACAACAGACGGTGCATATATTTGTCCCACTCCCTCTTAAACTGATCTGCAAATACCTGTAGCATGGACTTGAGTGTAGAGTTTAACCTCTCAATAAGGCCATTAGTGTGGGGTTGGTAGGGGGTGCTCTTTGGGTGCTTAACCCCACAGTACTTCCGCAGACAAGCCAGCAGGTCTGACATGAAACTGGCACCTCTGTCAGTCAGTATTTCTTTTGAGAAACCTACCCTGCTGAAAATCTCTAACAAAGCATTTGCCACTTTTTCCTGCCTCAATGGAGGACAAAGCCAGACACTGCCTCAGGGTATATTGTAGCATAATCTACTACCACTAGGATATACATTTTCTCTGTGGAACTTGGGGTACTCAGAGGCCCCACAATATCCATAGCTAACCTCTGAAATGGCTCGTCAATCACAGGCAAAGGCATCAAAGGAGCTTTCACCTTGTCTCCTGTCTTACCTACCTTTTAGCACTGCTCACAGGTCCTGCAGTACCCTGTTAAGATTTCTGGAAATCCAAGGTGAATAAAAGTTCTGTATAATATGTCTCTTTGTATGTTTTATGCCTATACAACCTGAAAAGGGAATATCATGTGCTATGGCTAGAAAGGCCAGATTGTAGCATCTAGGCACTACCAACTGCTGTATTCTCTCACCCTATAGCCCTCTCTCAGGGGTCCACTCTCTATACAGTAACTCTTTGTCCCGGTATACAGATTCCCCCTTCCCTTGAGAATCAGGTGCCTCACTATCTACCTCTGTCAGGCCTTGTAATGTAGGGTCTGAGACCTGAGCCTGTCTCAACTCTCTCTTAGTAACCCTTCCCAGCTCCTCTTCCACAGGAAGTCTGGTATCCTCTGACAGCAGTGCCTCACTGTCAGCCTGGGTACTACTACTCACCTCTGCCCTTGCAGTCACTCTGTCCAAGGGAACATCAGTACCCACAAGCAGTTGTGGTTCACCTTCAGTCACACTGCTACAGGGTTGCTCCCTCTCTGAAGTAATCACCTCACCAGTCCTGGCTACAAGCGTGCAGTCTTTCTGGGTCTCCCCCAGGCTACCAGACCCACATGCTTGTCTCTAAGCCTGACTGCGTGTAACTGCATGAACACATGGTACTGTATTTTCAAAATTATTCTCTATCAGGACATCTGCAGGGATATCATCAAACACACCTACTTTCTGGCTTCCTTTTCCCCCCTCCCAGTCAAGGTAAACCCTAGCCAAAGGTATTTGGAATGGGGTCCCTCCTAAAACTTTGACTGGAGTAGACTGCCCAGGCAAGTAGTGCTCCTCTGTAACCATTGCAGGCTTTACAATGGTTATTGTCAGAGGCTGTGTCTCTCTTAGCACTGGTCTCTTTGCCATTCACTAAGATAGGATATAACCTCTTGTGGTAGTTTGGTACCCTTGTCATCTCATGACAACCTAGTGTTGGCATTTTGTCATTCCCACTTACTGGCTCTCCCACCTTTTGTTCCCCACCTTGCCTTCATATACATCTATATTCACATGGCCCCACTGGTGCATTTAAAACATTTAACCCTAGGTCCTGGACATATACCTGCACTAGTGGCTGCCCCTGCTACTGGCAGATTCTGCTGGAGCAGTCTGGGCTGCCTGCCATGGGATCCTTTAGACCCGAGAACAGCACTGGGTGTCCCTTTCTTGTGCAGGGATGCCCTGCTTGCTAAGTATAGGTCTCCCTTCTTCCTCAACTCATCTACAATAAGGCATTGTCTATCAGCTAACCAGATCCTTATGTCCTCAGGCAAAGTGCTAAGGGCTTGTTCCTTCACTAAAATGTCTGTCAGCCTTTCAAAAGTGGTGACCTGACATCCACTCACCCACCTATGAAAATAAGTGCTTAGTTCAGCAACATATTCACACACACTTTCATCTGCCTTGCATCTATGCTCACACAACTTTTTCCTATAAGCTTCAGGTGTTAGGTTAAACAATTCTGGTAAACAATTCTTTGCAACAGTATAATTTAAAAATTAATGATCAGACAGTTTGGATAGAACATTTACAGCTTTAGCACAGAGTAAAGGGTCAGGAACCATAAGCAGAGTGTTTGGTCTACATCATACTGTTTACATACTCTCGCAAAATGTATTAATGCAACTATCAAAATTGCCCCCTTCTGTAAACTGTGAAAGAAATGTACTGACCTTTCTTGTTTCTGGGGTTCAGTTACTCCCTTCCCCATTACCTCCATGACTCTGGTGAACAGTCAGCATTTTCTTTTCATGTTGCCTCTGCCTCTCCTTCTCCTCAGCTTCTATTTCCAAATGCCTGGCCTCCAATTCAAGTCTCTATAGCTCCAGATGGATTTTTAAGCCCTCTGTAGAAAGGCTGAGCTGTCCATTCTCTGAGCATTGTATAGCACCATGGCCAGTCTGATCATCCTCCTGGTTGCTATTTTCTGATGCAGCTATGACCAAAGCTGCAATCATGTCTGCTTTAGTCAGGTTTCCATGCACCAGTCCTTTAGTCTGGCACATGTCAGCCAACTGGTTCCATGTCAGCTTGCCATACTCCTCTGCTGACATGCTTGCCTGCTCTCCTTGACAAAGCAAGCTAACAAAAGAAATAAAACAATTGTGATCTGAACTGTGAATATTCACTGTGTGGCTAATTTAGAGTACAAAAACACCTTCAGTGATCACTGTAGACAAGCTACTGGAATTCACTATCCATACCACTACAAGCCAATTAATATGTCATGAGGCTAACTCACCACTATCAAACAGTTAACATTTGATGTGGATATCCCACCACTGCCAAAAAACGTAATATGTGATGCCCATGCACTGACCCAGTAATCAAGGAGCCTCAATCCTCACCCCTAACACCAGTAAGGGACTTGCACATTGGGAGCATAACAAGTACGCACACAGTAAAGTACAATTAGCCTTAAGAGCATGCAGAGATCACAGTCAGTCTGGGGCTGATTTCTCTCTTTCAGATACCCAAATAAGACTCCCCACTGACACAGGTATAGGGTTCAGATCTCAGCTGAGTGGTCAAACCAAAACCTCCAGCACCCTCTCTGTAAACCAGTGCTTTGTGTCCCTGCCCAATTAGCTGACACACACACTTTGAGATTTGATTTATATACAAGCACACAGACACTCCTGGGGAAGGCTGGGACACGTTCACTAGATATGCCCCCCTTCTGCGCAGACTATAAGGAAGTACTGACTGATACCAACTACTCTAATCAGCCACTACAAAGGCCCTTACCAAAGGGTCACCAATTACTGTGTAATTTACTGTTATCCAAATAGTAAGTGTGACCAAGGCTAAGGCTATTCTAGAGTAGCCTGTATAGTATCACCAAATACATACAAGTACTCTCAAAGCTTAAATATCTCTACACTAAATCAGCCACAGTTAAAAAGTTTAAATATATGTTTAATAATAAATAATAAAAGCACAAGACAATACTCATTAACTCAACACAGTGACAATAGAGATCAGAATTCAAAGGAAATACTTTAAAATAATATAGTAGGACAGTCTCGCATAAATATAGAAAACATCTACACTAATCTTGCTATATTCCTATATCTAAGAGAAATATTAAGATCTAAGTCTTACAGAGCAAGGCAAGTGCTGTTGAGTTGTTGTCAGATTCAGAACAAAATACAACATGCACTTATTCTCTCTGAGATGGTTCTTAAATTATGTTGGGTTAGCTAGGTAAAATCACAATTTGACACCTGCATCTAGTTCCCAGGCAAAACAGATACCAACAGAATTGAACATGCCTGTCAGAAATACTTCTCTCTCAGATGTACAGCTGCTAAGAAGGCACAGAGCAATACAAAAACACTTTACGTGTGAAACCTAGTAATTATCTCTGTCTTAAGACAATAGAAAGAAACTGCTAGCCTAGACATCCTGTCTCTTAGCTTGAGATAAACTGACTTTATACCACATTGTAAAACTCTTTACTTATCAATTTATTTTCATAGAGATTTGTAAGTTAACTCTGTATATCCCAATTTCTACTACGAAGCATACATTACATAGGCCTAGAGTTTATACACATTTCTGCTTTATTCCAGTAGGGTGCACTGTGGTTACATTTTTGAAGATTAGCATAACATATAGTTCTCTTTACATTTGTAGAAACAGCAAAAAAGACACTGAAGTAAGGCTCCAGGGTATAAAAATTTAATACTCAAAGAACACAAAACACAAGCGATTTCACATAATGTGGAATTAGACCCATAATATATTCCATGTGAGTAATGTAATGTGGCATAAGACCCATAATATATTCAATGTGAGTAATATAATGTGGAATAAGACACATAATATATTCGATGTGAGTAATATAATGTGGCATAAACCACAGAATATATTCAATGTGAGTAATATAATGTGGCATAAGACCCATCATATATTCAATGTGATTAATATAATGTGGCTTAAGAACTGTGATACATTCAATGTAATATAACATGGCATAGGACCCATAATATATTCAATGTGAATAATATAATGTAGCATAATAACTTTGATGTATTCAATGTGAGTAATATAATGTGGTATAAGACTCATAATACATTAGTGTGTATTACAACGTGGCATAAGACCGATAATATATTCAACGTGAGTATTATAATGTGGCATAAGACACACAAAATATTTAATGTGAGTAATATAATGTGGCATAAGACCTGTAATATATTCAATGTGAGTAATATAATGTGGAATAAGACATGTAATATATTCAATGTGAGTAATATAATGTGGCGTAAGACCTGTAATATAATCTATGTGAGTAATATAATGTGGCATAAGACACATAATATATTCAATGTGAGTAATATAACGTGGCATAAGACCCATAATATATTCAATGTGAGTAATATAATTTGGCATAAGACCCATGATATATTCAATGTGAGTAATATAATGTGGCATAAGACTTGTAATATATTCAATGTGAGTAATATAATGTGGCATAAGACCCATAATATATTCAATGTGAGTAATATAATGTGGCATAAGTCACATAATATATTCAACGTGAGTAATATAATGTGGCATAAGACACATAATATATTCAACGTGAGTAATATAATGTGGCATAAGACCTGTAATATATTCAGTGTAATATAATGTGGCTTAAGACACATAATTTATTCAATGTGAATAATATAATGTGGCATAAGACCCGTAATATATTCAATGTGATTAAAATAATGTGGCATAAGACCCATAATGTATTCAATGTGAGTAATATATAGTGACATAAGACCCAAAATGTATTCAATGCAATATGTGGCATAAGACCCATAATATATTTAATGTGAATAATATAATGTGGCATAAGATCCATAATATATTCAATGTGAGTAATATCATTTGGCATAAGAACTGTAATATATTCAATGTAATATAACATGGCATAGGACCCGTAATATGTTCAATGTGAGTAATATAATGTGGCATAAGACCTGTAATATATTCAATGTGAGTAAGACACATAATATATTCAATGTGAGTAATATAAAGTGGCATGAGACACATAATACATTCAATGTGAGCAATATGTGGCATAAGACCGATGATGTATTCAAGATGAGTAATATAATGTGGCATAAGACCCACAATATAGTCAATGTGAGTAATATAATGTGGCATAAGACCTGTGGTATATTCAGTGTGAGTAATATAATGTGGCAAAAGACCCATAATACATGCAACGTGAGTAATATAATGTGGCATAAGACCCATAAGATATTCAATGTGAGTAATATAATGTGGCATTAGACCCATGATATATTCAATGTGAGTAATATGTGACATAAGACCCATAATTTATTCAATGTGAGTAATGTAATGTGGCATAAGACCCATAATATATCCAATGTGAGTAATATAATGTGGCATAAGACACAAATTATATTCAATGTAAGTAATTTAATGTGGCATAAGACCCATAATATATTCAATGTGAGTAATATAATGTGGCATAAGACCACAATATATTCAACGTGAGTAATATAATGTGGCATAAGACCCATAATGTTTTCAACATGAGTCATATAATGTGGCATAAAACCCATAATATATTCAAAGTGAGTAACATAATGTGGCATTAAACCCATGATATATTCAATGTGAGTAATAAAATGTGCCATAAGACCTGTAATATATTCAATGGGAGTAATTTTTTTTTTTTTATTTTACATTTGTTTACCGGGCTAGTCTAACTGGATACATGTCCATTTTCAGTAGAGGCCCGGGGAGATAAGCTCCTAGGTACGACAATGAATTTAACACAATTCTATCTACGGATATATTAGACAGATAAAATCTATTTACAGTGCCAATTACAGGTTATCATAGTAAAAAAAATATCAGTGTAGAATACAGGCATAACAAAGGATGCAGTTAAAATCCCAAAATTTACAGTGTAGAATACAGTCATAGCAAATGAAAGTAATATAGATTAGGTGTTATAGAGATAGTTAGTAGAACTAGTTTTCTAAGGAATAAGTTTCTTTAGATGAGTAGATGGGATGGGAAGATCAGAGTATTTAGTGACTCTTGAGCTAGTCAGGTTTAGAGCATGGGCATAGCCAGTGAGTTTTGAGATGCACTTTCAGATTGTTTTTGAAACAGGAAAGTGAGGGAAGTGTGGAGAGTTCGTTTGGTAGGAGATTCCAGGCTTTTCCAACTATATTAGAAAAAAGTGAGTCACCAGCCTTGTTGTTTGTTTTAGCAGTATGTGCTAGGAGTTTCTGAGAAGACCTTAAGGAATCTAGGTTTTTATAGGGAGTGATTAGTGTGGAAAGAATAGGTGTTTTTGAAGTTGTGTAAAGGGTTTTGTGAGCTATAGTTAGTTGATGGTATTTAATTAGATTTTGTAGTTCAAGCCATCCTAGCTGTTTTAAATTAAGGCAGTGATGGGCTCTAAATGGGTTACCTGTTGGAAATCTGGAGATGTTATTGTAGGACATTTCCAGTTTGCTGAAATTATTTTTAGATAGTTTAGTAAAAATAGGTGAGGCATATAGAAGAGGAGAGATTAGATAAGTGTGTGCTTTTGTGGTTCGAGCTGAAGGTAGGAGAAATGATTTTATCCTATATAGAGAGCCTAGCTTTTTGTTGACAATTTTTATAGTATTGTTTATATGGATATCAAAGTTTAGATTATTGTCAATGGTGACTCCTAATAGTTTGGTGGTAGGTTCAGGGGATATAATAGGTTTATTGGTAGAGTTAATTGAGAAATCCAATGGGGGGGATTTTCTAGTAGGAGAAAAAAGGAGGAGTTTAGTCTTTTTGGGGTTTAAGAGAAGGCATCTATGTTCAGACACAGACGAGTAATATAATGTGGCATAAGACCTGTAATGTATTCAATGTGAGTAATATAATGTGGCATAAGACACATAATGTATTCAATGTGAGCAATATAATATGGCAAAAGACACTTAATATATTCAGTGCGAGTAATATAATTTGGCATAAAACCAATAATATATTTAATGTGAGTAATATAATGTGGCTTAAGACCTGTAATATATTCAATGTAATATAATGTGGCATAAGACCCATAATATATTCAATGTGAGTAATATAATGTGGCATAAAACAGATAATATATTCAATGTGAGTAATATAATGTGTCGTAAAACCCGTAATATATTTAATGTGAGCAATATAATGTGGCGTAAGACACATAATATATTAATTTTGAGTAATATAATGTGGCATAAGACCTATGATATATTCAATGTGAGTAATATAACATGGCATATTACCCATAATATATTCAATGTGAGTAATATAATGTTGCATAAGACACATAATATATTCAATGTGAGTAATATAATGTGGCATAAGACCCATAATATATTCAATGTGAATAATATAATGTGGCTTAAGACACATTATTTATTAAATGTGAGTAATATAATGTGGCATAAGACCCATAATATATTCAATGTGAGCAATATAATGTGGCATAATACCCATACTTATTTATTTATTTATTTCAGTTTGATTACCGGGGCAGTCCACTGGGCATGGGGGCCTGTTTTCAGTGGAGGCCCGGGGAGAAAAGCTCCACAAAAACAACAGTTTTAATTACAAGAAAGAGTTCAGACACAAAAGAAACATTACAAGTTAAACAGGTGGTTGCAAGGCAGTCTACAAACAATATCAGATTACTAGAATTAGCAAAATAGCAAAATTATTGACAGTTTCAATTTGGCAAGAATTGGCTTATTATATAAAATTATATATACTATATAAAAAGGCAGAGAAAAAAGCAAAGAGAAAGAAGACACTAAACTTTAATGTTGGATGCTTAAGCAATTAGTATTTTATAAGAGGTGAGGAAGGTATGAGGTATGCTTGGGTAGCTTAAGCATATAGAGTAAAAGATGCTTTAGTTGCTAATACTTTGGTATTTTTAGGAAAGATTGGAGAAGGATCAGGGGGTTATACAGGTTAGCCTGGAGAGAAGGGGGAGGATGGTTGGACCGGTGCAGGTTGGAGAGTACAGTTGCATAATGTATTGAAGATGAGAAATATAATGTGGCATAAGACCCATAATATATTCAATGTCAGTAATATAATGTGGCATAAGACCTGTAATATATTCAATGTGAGTAATATAATGTGGAATAAGACCTGTAATATATTCAATGTGAGTAATATAATGTTGCATAAGACACATAATATATTCAATGTGAGTAATATAATGTAGCATAAGACACATAATATATTCAATGTGAGTAACATAATGTGGCGTAAGACCCATGATATATTCAATGTGAGTAATATAATGTGGCATGGGACTGGTAATATATTTAATGTGAGTAATATAATGTGGCATAAGACATAATATATTCAATGTCAGTAATAAAATGTGGCATAAGACCCATAATTTATTCAATGTGAATAATATAATGTGGCATAAGACTTGTAATATATTCAATGTGAGTAATATAATGTGGCATAAGACCCATAATGTATTCAATGTGAGTAAAATAATGTAGCATAAGATCCAAAATGTATTCAATGTAATATAATGTGGCATAAGACCCGTAATATATTTAATGTGAGTAATATAATGTGGCATAAGACCCATAATACAATCAATGTGAGTATTATAATGTGGCATAAGATCCATAATATATTCAATGTGGTAATATTATGTGGCATTAGAACTGTAATATATTCAATGTAATATAACATGACATAGGACCCGCAATATATTCAATGCAAGTAACATAATGTGGCATAAGACCTGTAATATATTCAATGTGAGTAATATAATGTGGCATAAGACATATAATATATTCAATGTGAGTAATATAAAGTGGCATGAGACACGTAATATATTCAATGTGAGTAATATATGGCATAAGACCCATGATGTACTCAAGATGAGTAATATAATGTGGCATAAGACCCACAATATATTCAATTTGAGTAATATAATGTGGCATAACACCTGTGGTATATTCAGTGTGAGTAATATAATGTGGCAAAACACCCATGATATATTCAACGTGAGTAGTATAATGTGGCATAAGACCCATAATATATTCAACGTGAGTAATATAATGTGGCATTAGTCCCATGATATATTCAATGTGAGTAATATAATGTGGCATAAGACCCGGAATTTATTCAATGTGAGTAATGTAATGTGACATAAGACACATAATATATGTGATGTGAGTAATATAATGTGGCATAAGACACAAAATATATTCAATGTGAGTAATATAATGTGGCATAAGACCCATAATATATTAGTGAGTAATATAATGTGGCATAAGTCCCATGATATATTCAATGTGAGTAATATAATGTGGCATAAGACCATAATATATTCAAGGTGAGTAATATAATGTGGCATAAGTCCCATAATATATTCAACGTGAGTAATATAATGTGGCATAAGACCCATGAAATATTCAATGTGAATAATATAATGTGGCATAAGACCTGTAATATATTCAATGTGAGTAATATTATGTTGCATAAGACTTGTGATCTATTCAATGTGAGTAATATAATGTGGCAAAAGACCCATAATATATTCAACGTGAGTAATATAATGTGGCATAAGACCCATAATATATTCAAAGTGAGTAATATAATGAGGCATTAGACCCATGATATATTCAATGTGAGTAATATAATGTGGCATAAGACCCATAACATATTCAATGTGAGTAATATAATGTGGCTGAAGACCTGTAATATATTCAGTGTGAGTAATATAATGTGGCAAAAGACCTGTAATATATTCAATGGGATCAATATAATGTGGCATAAGACCTGTAATATATTCAATGTGAGTAATATAATGTGACAAAAGACCCATAATATATTCAATGCGAGTAATATAATTTGGCATAAGACCAATAATATATTTAATGTGAGTAATATAATGTGGAATAAGACCTGTAATATATTCAGTGTAATATAATGTGGCATAAGACCCATATTATATTAAATGTGAGTAATATAATGTGGCATAAGACAGATAATATATTCAATGTGAGTGATATAATGTGGCTTAAGACCTGAAAAATATTCAATGTGAGTAACATAATGTGGCATAAGACCTGTAATATATTTAATGTGAGCAATATAATGTGGCATAAGACACATAATATATTTATTGTAAGTAATATAATGTGGCATAAGACCCATAATATATTCAATGTGAGTAATATAATGTGGCATATTACCCATAATATATTCAATGTGAGTAATATAATGTTGCATAAGACACATAATATATTCAATGTTGAGTAATATAATGTAGCATAAGACAAATAATAAATTCAATGTGAGTAATATAATGTGGCATAAAACCCATGATGTATTCAATATGAGTAATATAATGTAGCATAAGACCCATAATATATTCGATGGGAGTAATATAATGTGGCTTAAAATACATTATATATTTAATGTGAGTAATATAATGTGCCACAAGACCCATAATATATTCAATGTGAATAATATATTGTGGCATAAGACCCATTATATATTCAATGTGAGTAATATAATGTGGCATAAGACCCATAATGTATTCAATGTGAGTAATACAATGTGGCATAAGACCCATAATGTATAATATATTTTCTGTGTTGGAGGGAAACCTTCTAGCTTAATTTTGTTTCTTAGAACTAGCCATTTTTTTGTTTCAACACTTGTTCAGAACTTATTGTAAGCACTAAATAAGCTACAAATTACTACAGTACTCAACTTTCCTCACTGTCTAGAGGAAAACAGTTTCTAGTACTTAACAAATAAGCACCTATTCAGGCATGTCTAAGGGTCAGCCCCGGGTGTTTTCTCCTGTCTACCTGATGAATCTGGGCATCTTGGGGCAATGCAGTAATTGCCTCATGTACACAGACAACCCTCTCTTCCTACCACCCAACACTACAACCTGTGAGATATGCTCTTATATAGCCAAACTGGAAGCAAAGCTCTCTTCACCCAAGACTGGACTAGACAGTCAAGAGGAGAAGGTAAACACTTGCACCACAACACACTCAGCACATAGTCCCTCAAAACCTACACCACCAAAACACACACATAGAAACACAAAACACACACCTACATTTGCGGAGGCTCTCAGTAAAAACCTGCCCAAGCAACAGGGACCTCCAAAGCAGAAACACAAGCAACCTCCACCCCACAACACAACCCAAATGACACATAGCCCACAAACTCAGTGTGCCACTCAAACACAGCCAATAAGGCATAACAATGCACCCAACACTCTAGTCATAGGTGACTCTATAGTCAGGCACACTGATGTTCCACTCACCAGGCTAAACAAGGAGAAAGTTACTGTCAGCTGCCTGTCGGGTGCCAGGATCCGCCATATAATGCATGCACTCAGGTCACTCCACAACAAGTACAAATATGACTCTGTCATTGTCCATGTTGGTGTGAATGACCTGAGACGTACCTCCTTGGACTACATGAAAAGGGACATGGAGGAGCTGTCTGATCTTGTAGCCCATGCAGGTATGACCCTAGCCCTGTGTAGCATCTTGCCATCACACAGAATGATACCACAGTACAAGGACAAAATGATTGACTTCAACAATTGGCTAAGCTTCTGGTGTCATTCTAAGGGGATCCAGTATCTGTCTGCCTGGGATGACATGATCGACAAGCCACGATGCTTTGCCAGAGATGGCCTGCACCTGTCGTCCCTGGGATTCCGGATACTGGCTAAGACTCTAGCCACCCCATAGTGCCTTTTTTAGGCAAGGTTCAAATGACAAATTCACCACCCTAACAGGTACAGGCAAGAAGAATCTGAGGGTATTGCTACTCAATGCTAGAAGTCTAAACCTCAAAATGCACTCTCTCGAGGCACTCCTTAAAATGGAGAACATCGACATCTGTGCAGTGACAGAGACCTGGTTCAAGGCTCCGGACAGTACCCCTGCATTACCAGGCTATAATTCATACCACACCTTTTGGCCACCTAACCTGGACCAAAAACTAAAGGCAGAGCCGTGTCCGTATGCATTAAGGATATCCACACCTCCAGGCTAGTTGCTCAGCATAATGCATCCGAAATTATCCAAGTGCAACTAACTCTGGGCAAGACCGCAATCCAAATTGTACGTTGCTACAGATCCCCCACCATGCCCCAGGATTCCCACTCCTCATTTCTTGATACACTGGAAAGTATTAGAGTACAACCTAACACCCTAATAATGGGCGATTTCAACTACCCTACCATTAACTGGGAAAACTACTCATGTACCAACTCTTGTGCTCAACGTTTTCTGGAATTCATAAATTCCAATGCCATGGATCAACTTATCCACACCTCCACCAGGGGCGGCATATCCTAGACCTGGTTATTACCAACATGGGCAACCGGTGCTCCACACCAGAGGTCAATTCCTCGTTGGTCAGATCTGACCACAAGCTAATCACCCTAGACATCCACATCCCTCCCCCCCATTAGGGACACCACAGTAAAAAAAAATTCTCCAAAGCCAACTTCACACTTCTTAAGACAGAAGTGGCAAACTTCATGACACCAATGCTGACGGACAATAGAGGTATGACTGCTGAGTCCTACACAAATGCACTTTATAAGCACTTACACAAGAGCATGGATCGTGCAATCCCTAACAGAACCAAGATGCTATCCTCCAAAAAAAGGAAGCCAATCTGGTGGTCCCCTGCCATAAACAAACTCTACAACAGAAGAAAGAAACTGTTGCAAAAAAGAGTAAAATCCCATGATTGGAGAAACTCCCTGGTCAGCCTCAGTAAGAAGCTGAGATCCCTCATAAAATCCTCTAAAGCTAGTTATGAAAACAAAATCGCCACTGACTCTAAAGACAACCACAAAGCATTCTATAGCTATGTCAAGAATCTCAATGGCAAGACTCAGATCTGCTCTAAGTTACAGCACAATGACACTAAATATACAGAACCAACTGATTTTGCCAACATCCTGGCAGATAGGTTCAGTGCTAACTTTACCCCTCTGTCATCCCCTAAAGGGCCCATTTCTATACCAGAAGAATGCAAAGTTCCTGTAATCATGGCTGTACAGGTAAAAAACACACTATCCAAAGCCAAGAACACAGCATCCATGGGACCTGATGACATCTCAGGCTGTGTTTTACATGAACTACAGAACAAAATGGCACCCCACCTAAGTACCATGTTCAATCATAGCCTCACCTCAGGCTATGTGCCCACTGAATGGCGCACAGCAACAGTTATCCCACTCCACAAAGGGGGAGCCACCACAGACCCCGGAAACTACCGCCCCATTAGCCTAACAAGCCTGGTCTGCAAGGCTATGGAGCATATCATCATGGAACTTATAAATTATGACATTGGTAATCTCCAAACTCAGGACCCCACCCAGTTCTGGTTTGTAAAAGGCAGATCATGTCTCCTAAACCAGATAGACTTCTTTGAAGCAGTCACCAAAGCTGTAGATGAGGGTAAGGTGGTTCACACAGCCTATCTAGATCTCGCCAAGGCTTTCGACAACATCCCCGACTCTGGAATTATAGATAAACTCACTAAACTAGGTATAAATCCCTATGTCACAAGATGGGTTGCCAACTGGCTCACTGACAAAACCCACACTGTAAAAGTAGCAGACTCCAAATCCAACTTCAGATCAGTGACAAGTGGAGTACCACAGTGTTCAGTTCTGGGTCCTCTCCTGTTTGGTATCTACTTCTCTGAAGTACAGGCCAACACAGAAGGTCTTTGGGTAATGAAGTTCGCAGATGACTGCAAACTAGGAGCCATAATCAAAACTCCAAAAGATGTGGACATCCTACAAAAGGGCCTCGCTGAGACAGATGTCTGGTGTCAAAGCCATGGCCTCAAGTTCAATGCCAAAAAGTGAATTGTTATCCCTTTTGGTAAAAACTCAGTACCCATGAACTACCACATAGGTGGTAGTCTACTTAACACCAAAAGTGTGATAAGAGACCTTGGGACACAGGTGGACAGTAGTCTCTCCTTTGATAATCACATCGCCACAGTAGTCAGGAAATCCTTCTATGTGGCACACCTCATCAGAAAAGGTTTCTCATCCAGGAAAAAAGAGGTCATTGTTTCCCTCTACTCATCACTCATTAGACCCATTATAGAGTACAATGCCCCTTTTGGTATGCACCTCACAAGAAATCTACAACAACTGGAAAGGCCACAGAAATACCTCACAAAGAGGATTACCAGCCTCAAAGAGATGCCCTATGCAGACCGTCTCAAAAAACTGCAGCTTTACTCTGTTGCATATCGCCTACTCAGAGGCGATCTCTGCCTAACACACAAAGCTATGTCAAACCCAGAGCTTTTAGACATGGTCCACTTAAAGAAATCCCAATCCCTATGAGCTACATGCTCTAGGGACCTAAACCTCGTCACCACAGTAAACAGAACATGCTGGAGGGATAGATTCCTGTCCCAGAGACTCCCCATACTCTGGAACAAACTACCTATCTATATCAAACAAAGCTCCTCATTAGCACTCTTCAAGAAAAATCTTGATGATTGGATGGGAGATAGGAAATTCACCCCGGGGAACACTTCTGTGGCTCTGCTCGACAGTGGCACAGGAAAATAATTTTCTTGGGTGGTGAAAGCCAGGGTACATTTGGCTAGGCTTATATAGGCCCTAGGGCCAATAGCCTAGTACCTACCTATGAACCTATGAACCAATGTGAGTAATATAATGTGGCATAAGACCCATAATATATTCAATGTGTGTAATATAATGTGGCATAAGACCCATAATATATTCAATGTGAGTAATATAAGGTGGCATAAGATCTGTAATATATTCAATGTGAATAATATAATGTGACATAAGACACATAATATATGCAATGTGAGTAATATAAAGTGGCATAAGACCCATAATATATTCAATGTGAGTAATATAATGTGGCATAAGACCTGTAATATATTCAATGTGAGTAATATAATGTGGCATAAGACCCATAATATATTCAATGTGAGTAATATAATGTGGCATAAGACCAAAAATATATTCAATGTGAGTAATATAATGTGGCATGAGACCTGTAATATATTCAATGTGAGTAATATAATGTTGCATAAGACACATAATATATTCAATGTGAGTAATATAATGTGGCGTAAGACCCATACTATATTCAATGTGAGTAATATAATGTGGCATAAGACCCATAATATATTCAATGTGAGTAATATAATGTGGCATAAGACCCATAATATATTCAATGTGAGTAATATAAAGTGGCATAAGACCCATAATATATTCAATGTGAGTAATATAATGTGGCATAAGACCTGTAATATATTCAATGTGAGCAATATAATGTGGCATAAGACCCATAATATATTCAATGTGAGTAATATAATGTGGCATAAGACCCATAATATATTCAACGTGAGTAATATAATGTGGCATAAGACCTGTAATATATTCAATGTGAGTAATATAATGTTGCATAAGACACATAATATATTCAATGTGAGTAATATAATGTGGCATAAGACCAATAATATATTCAATGTGAGTAATATAATGTGGCATAAGACCCATAATATATTCTATTTGAGTAATATAATGTGGCATAAGACCCATAATATATTCAATGTGAGTAATATAATGTGGCATAAGACACATAATATATTCAATGCCAGTAATGTAATATGGCATAAGAACTGTAATATATTCAATGTAATATAACATGGAATAAGACCCATAATATTTTTAATATGGAAGAAGCAGCCTTAAATACAAATATTATGGTATAGTTTTGGTAACAGCAAAAACTTTGCAAGTAAAGTTAAAATTGCATATTATTTCTTGTGGATAGTGAATGCAAACTATACAGTATAGTATAAAAAGTACTACTTAAATTAGTGCTGTATCTAGTGATGTCATGAATCAAGCATAACTACTATTAATTTAATAGATTCAGACTAATCAATGCCTTTAAGCTTATGAAATACAATATAGTTAGCGAGAGAACACTTAAAAATGTTACACCATGCATTTTTTAACACATTAGTTGTTAAACCACAACGATAACGTAAGAAACCACAGAAGGAGCAATGTTCCTGTTATAAAAATCAGGTAAACCAACAAGAGATACTTCCTCATGCACCGGAACAAAACGGCAGTGTCAATACATCCAAAAAACTCTCTCGCAAATACAGAGACAAAATGTCAAAGTCCGTATAAAATCAGGACGTCTTTATTATGACATAAAGTAAGCGCTTTCACCGTGAGGCTTCTTCAGACTGTACAACCTTTACATAAACCAATTCTTAAATAGCACAAACAATTAAACTAGATCGTTGACGTTAGCATTCCCTTTTAAAATTTTAAAGTGACATTGCATATATCATCAAGACATGTCTTAAAATCACACATACTGAAATACATATAAATAAAGCTAGACCACAAATTTATACCACATCAACTTCATCACCCAAACACTTTAAAAAGCAGCAAATGGCAGCAAATACATGAAGCACATTAAAAACTTTAAAACATACCCTGGGCAAAAACATCTAAAACGCATACTGCAAAATACCCATTCATATTACTGTCTAGGTCTCGGTAGTCGTCTTTTCTTCAAGATAGGTTGGAGATTAACTTTATCATTAAGACCAGGAGGATGATCAGCTCTACAACGAACAATCCAACGAAGTTCGTTCTCTTGTGTAAAGTTCTCTATGTCTCCACCTCTGGAATTAGATTTAACAACCTGTATCACACTAAAAGTAAACGTGTGTGTTTGGCCATATAACTTACAATGTTTGGCTAAGGCATTATGTTCAGAGCCTAAACATATGTGATAGACGTGTTCCCTAATGCGTTCTCTTAATTGCCTATTTGTTTTACCAATATAGAATGTTGTACACAGTGAACACTTAGCCAAATATACTACGTTGATACTCATGCAATTCCTACCAGTCAGAAAGAAAACTCCTGACCTGTAATGGGTTGTTTAAAAACATTATCAGTATTAATATATCTACATTGATTACAATGATTACAGGGTATAGTGTTGTAACACAAATCACTAGACTGAACTTCATTCAAACCCATCGGACAATGACAAAGCAACTGCTTCAAATTTCTCTTATTTTTATATATAAACTTAGGTTTAAGACCCACTACGCTCTTAATGTCCTCATCTATGTTAAGCATATCCCACCGTTTTTCTATAATGGCTTTAATATTCTGAACATCATTAGTAAAATATATGGGCATACTTAATCCAGTGGACAATTGCGGCTGTCCAGCATCTAAATAATCATTCTTTTCTGAAAAATATGGACGTGCCTTAGTGTCCCTCAACTCACACACCACTGAGATAGCACTATCAACATCACTACCTTTATAACATCTATCAATAAACCTGGACTTGAGCTCCGACAGTTCCTTCCCAAACCCATCATCAGAAGGGTTAAGTCTGGAGGCTCTCATAATCTGTCCTTTAATTACATTGTCAAAGACATATTTGGGATGCATACTGCTCCTGTGCAGTAAGGTATTCCTGTAGCATGCGTTCTATGTATGGAGGTGTTTAATAGACCATTCGTGAGTCTCACGATGTCAACATCTAAAAAAGAAATATGACTCCTAGATGAACACATAGTAAACTTGAGGAAATCAGTGGAGCTATTCATAAATGAATCAAACTCCACTAATTGGGCTTCACTGCCCCTCCAAATTAAAAAGATGTCATCAACAAACCTCTTATAAAAGCCCACATATTCTTGATAACCCCTTGAGGAGAAAAGGGACTCATGTTCCCAATCCACCATGACAATATTGGTGTAGCTATTGGCACACAAGGTGCCCATAGCTACGCCATCCTTCTGAATGTAAATATCATCGTTAAAGATGAACACATTATTATCCAACACCGTCTCTAAAAATAATGCTAATAGATCTATCATTCTGCCATCCATCTCAGAGTTCAAATCCAGATACCGTTGTACACTGATCACACCCAAATTATTCGGTATGACAGTGAACAGACATTTAACATCAAAAGTGACTAATATGTAAGAATCATTATCGCTCAAACTTTTAATATAGTCATAAAGATCTAATAAAAACTGTTTACTGTCTTTCAAAATAACTGGATTAGCTTCAACAATGGGTCTCAAATAATATTCTATAAATATTGAAAAGGGTTCCATTAGCCATCCCTGTCCTGCTACAATGGGTCGCATGGGTGGATCAAGAATAGACTTATTCATCCCAAATATGTCTTTGACAATGTAATTAAAGGGCAGATTATGAAAGCCTCCAGACTTAACCCTTCTGATGATGGGTTTGGGAAGGAACTGTCGGAGCTCAAGTCCAGGTTTATTGATAGATGTTATAAAGGTAGTGATGTTGATAGTGCTATCTCAGTGGTGTGTGAGTTGAGGGACACTAAGGCACGTCCATATTTTTCAGAAAAGAATGATTATTTAGATGCTGGACAGCCGCAATTGTCCACTGGATTAAGTATGCCCATATATTTTACTAATGATGTTCAGAATATTAAAGCCATTATAGAAAAACGGTGGGATATGCTTAACATAGATGAGGACATTAAGAGCGTAGTGGGTCTTAAACCTAAGTTTATATATAAAAATAAGAGAAATTTGAAGCAGTTGCTTTGTCATTGTCCGATGGGTTTGAATAAAGTTCAGTCTAGTGATTTGTGTTACAACACTATATCCTGTAATCATTGTAATCAATGTAATAATGCTGATAATGTTTTTAAACAACCCATTACAGGTCAGGAGTTTTCTTTCCTGATTGGTACGAATTGCATGAGTATCAACGTAGTATATTTGGCTAAGTGTTCACTGTGTACAACATTCTATATTGGTAAAACAAATAGGCAATTAAGAGAACGCATTAGGGAACACGTCTATCACATATGTTTAGGCTCTGAACATAATGCCTTAGCCAAACATTGTAAGTTATATGGCCAAACACATACGTTTACTTTTAGTGTGATACAGGTTGTTAAATCTAATTCCAGAGGTGGAGACATAGAGAACTTTACACAAGAGAACGAACTTCGTTGGATTGTTCGTTGTAGAGCTGATCATCCTCCTGGTCTTAATGATAAAGTTAATCTCCAACCTATCTTGAAGAAAAGACGACTACCGAGACCTAGACAGTATTATGAATGGTATTTTGCAGTATGCGTTTTAGATGTTTTTGCCCAGGGTATGTTTTAAAGTTTTTAATGTGCTTCATGTATTTGCTGCCATTTGCTGCTATTTAAAGTGTTTGGGTGATGAAGCTGACGTGGTATAAATTTGTGGTCTAGCTTTATTTATATGTATTTCAGTATGTGTGATTTTAAGACATGTCTTGATGATATATGCAATGTCACTTTAAAATTTTAAAAGGGAATGCTAACGTCAACGATCTAGTTTAATTGTTTGTGCTATTTAAGAGTTGGTTTATGTAAAGGTTGTACAGTCTGAAGAAGCCTCACGGTGAAAGCGCTTACTTTATGTCATAATAAAGACGTCCTGATTTTATACGGACTTTGACATTTTGTCTCTGTATTTGCGAGAGAGTTTTTTGGATGTATTGACACTGCCGTTTTGTTCCTGTGCATGAGGAAGTATCTCTTGTTGGTTTACATTAATTGTTAGAATATATTTGGAAACCCCGTTATTGAAGCAATATAGTATCCTATTGTAAAGACATTTTTGCAAAAGGAATATCTCCGTCTAAGTCTTTGCTTTTAATGAGCTTGCCAAGCAGGGCTAACATGGTCAACAATTGTAAATTAAATAAAATAAAGTAAAAAATGAAATAAATTCACAGAGGTAATTAATTTGGAGAAGAGTACCAAGAATATGCAGCTATCCATAGCAAGTGAAACAGATCAGGTGCCTAATTCAGGACCCTGGGAACATCTTCCGTCGTAATTAAAGGGACAGATAGAAGTCATCAATCACTGTCACACCTTCCCAACCAGTGAGATAAGATCAAATCGAATTTAGTGATGGTCCCCTACCACCCCATGGTCATGTCACAATTTGTACTTGTCCACGTGTGTGTGTGTGTGTGTGTGTGTGTGTGTGTGTGTGTGTGTGTGTGTGTGTGTGTGCCTGTGTGTGTACACATATTCAGATGTGTAGACATAGGTGATAGATAGATAGATAGATAGATAGATAGATAGATAGATAGATAGATAGATAAATAGATAGATAGGTATCTTTCCCTCTGACCTGGTTGCTGATATAGCCCACTTGCGATGGAGTACATCAGCAAACAGATTGAACAGGAATGATCAATAATGTTGCCAAATGCAAAAAATGTGGACTACAGGCAAACTCTTGTGGAAATGTCAAATAATGGTAGAAGACCACAATTAAAAACTAAAGACATACAGGATGAAACTGAGTTCAGAGAATGCAGAAGTCATGACAGCAACTGGCAGAAATTAGAAGAAGCTGAAAAGGCAGATATAATAGAAAAACAGTTTCAAATGTCTGACAGGTGTGATTAAAGAGAAAGAAAGTCTGAAGGAGGATTTCAAAGCCAATATCAGTGACACTGCAGCCAACCTGCAAGTATCAGGGGAAGGATGTGACAGAAAAAAATGCCAAAAAAAGCTGAAAAGTAAGTAGTGCAAAACACTGCCCGACTGAAAGAACTCCAGCTCTATTCAGTCGCTTACCGCTTGCTCAGAGGTGACCTTTGCCTAACATACAAGGCCATGTCAAACCCAGATTTGATGAATATGCTTCACCTCAAAAAATCTAGATCCGTCAGAGCCACAAGGGCGGGAGACTTAAACCTGGACACGGCTATTAATAGGACGTGCTGGAGGGATAGATTCATCACCCAAAGACTCCCTATGCTGTGGAATAAAATCCCGGTATATGTGAGGCAGAGCACCTCGCTGGCCTTGTTCAAGAGAAATCTTGACCAATGGATGGGAGATCGCAGATATACCCCAGGGATTACCTCAGTGTCACTGCTCAACAGAGGCACAGCAAAATAATGGGTATAGTTCCCCATGCTAAAGGGGTGGCGTAAGCCACAAAACTATGGGCTAGGCTTGTAAATGCCCTCGGGCAGATAGCCTAGTATGAACCTATGAACCTATGAACCTATGAACAGTCGTACTATTGATGCTTCTGTAATACACAGAAACAGGGCAGGGAAGGCAGAGCAGCTGGCAAAGCTAGCGGTGATGGAGAAGAAGCAAGTACATTAGAGTGCAAGCCAAACTACCACAAGTTGTAGAGAAGGTCAAAAACAGCAGAATACTGTGGGGTAGAAACAGAGGATTATATGGTAAATCAAATTTAGGAAACAAAGAAAGAAGGCAAAAAGCCACGAGGACATCCCACCAAGAGATGGATGGACTCTGTAAGAGAAGACATGTAATTGTCATTTGGGCACAACTGTTTTAAGACAGTCGGAGAGTAACTGAATTTAGAGAAGTAGTGAGAATGACATAACTATATTTATATTAGTCCATAACAGACGTTTGAAGTATCAAAACTTCTAACACCTGTCATAGTGGTAAAAGTGTCAGAATCAAAACATTCAAATACACATAAAATCAAATTACACAAATACAAAAAAAAAATCTTTTTTTTTTGTTAAGTTCCCTAGTCCTCTTGTACCCCCCACACCCCTTGCAACTTATACATTCTAACTCCCAGACTGCACCACAGTGGGGACAGGGTATTTTTCCTAGTGTCCATTGTACCATGATCTAATGCACATAAACAGCATGAAAGTTCAAAAAGTTTATTTTTGAACACTGCAACCGATCATTTAAGTGCTTGAACACTTGACAGTTTGAGTGCTGGAATGGAACCCATATATAGAGTTACTGGAAGTCATTGAACACTAAAGAATCACATCACAACTGATCAATACATTTAAAAATGCCAAAATAAAAACATCTTTAAGGGATACAAGCCCCCATGAACACCTTCACACCCTCTGCTACTTTTATATACCAACTCTGATGTAAAACAACAGTGAACAATAAAGATGTCTACTTCTTATTTTCTGGAATAATGTGGGTCTGAAATTCTGCATCCAGCCAACATTATACAAATAGTATAAGCTTCATATTATACAATGCACTGCACATACTGGAAGCCATATGCATGAAAGTGTATTCACAAAACATGTTTGTATAGGGTCCTTATTGTAAATTGCATTTTCCTGTTGTACTTTTTGTTTTAAAATAGTTCTCACCATCTCTGGGTCTGGTACATGTGAACTATTGAATGTCCATACCTAAAATCTTTCTTAAAAGGATATACAAAATTATATAAATTTTATGCAACAATTTAGTAATAATTACTAAGCAAATAGTCTTGTCAAATGCCACAGAAATCCCATCATGCACCCTGTTGAAGCAAGTAAAATTGTTATGAGTAATACTATAAAGCTGGTTAAAGAGTTCATAATTCCCACTAAATACACACAAGATAGGCACTGTTATTTGTGCAATATCCACTGTTATAGCACCCATGCACCAGATGTCTTCCCAAGTGTAAAAACTGGAGACAGGAATGCTTGTGCTAAGAAAATGATATATCAGGGCACTGTGTTGTATTTGTTGTCAGACTGTCTGCCTTAATTATGGCATTGTGGTATACAGGGATAAAGCACTTATTATGACCCAGATGAAATGATGTCAACTACCAGCTTGGATGCCAGAAGAGCTAGACAGGGGAGGGAAGGAGTAAGTATCAAATGCTCGAATGTCTACTCTGGCAGGAAGAAATAGGATGCAAGAAGAGCCTTGCAGGTGAAACACCTGTAACTTGTATCTTTTTTTCACCTGGTAATGGCAGGTGTTATTAGCATGTGAGTAGAAGCACTTACTTGAAGAAGGAGAGCAGAGTAGCTCTTCTAAGTGATACAGGTGTTCACTTCAGTCACCAATAAGCAGGGTTAGGCCATAACAAAAAAGTCTCTAATGATGTCCATAATCTGCTCTTGCCCAATGGGGAGTGGATTGGTTGAGTGATCAAGAAGGGCATATACTCAGCAGGGTAACCCAAAAATGTGTAACCAAATCTAAAAAAGAGTTAATAGGATGAATGCCTCCTATCCCCCCCCCCCTCAGCTAAGACTAGGTTTACATTTACTTACATTAGTTTTTTATATATATGCTCTACACACTCTTAACAATGAGGACCACAATTTAGTTTGACAACGTCTTCAACAAATGTTTCAGTTACATTTATATAGGACTCATCACTGTGACCTAATGTCCTTACACTGGGTTACTGTCAAACAGAAACTAGACTATTGGCAAATTAATTTTACCCACAAGGAGCTGTATTTGAAATACACTCCTCTATCACTTCCTCAAATGGTAGACCCCATCATTAAGCTTAAATTCAGATAGCAGTCACCTTACACAATGCAACAGAAGCTGCAGGTGTTGGAAGACGCACTGTATATGGCTGGTCACATTTGAAAATAGCTCAATTCTGGTGTCAGATTTTTTAACAGTTTTAATCTGTTCAAGAAACTTCAACATTAATTAAGCATCTCCATCAAACTGAGCATATAAATAGTGTTGAATTCGCTATGCAGCTCCTGTTAAATCCTGTCTATGAATGGAATTCACTGTTGTGTGCTGATTGATTATGTAGCAGCACCTCATACCACTTTTGGCTTATTTATATAGTGTACCAGAGACTCTTCTTCAAGGTGGTTAATGATCTATATATGTACACATCAAAAGTATGCAGATTGCCTGTCTAAACCTCATAGCCCATCTTTCTGGCCTGAAACTTGAGCATTTCAGTGATTTAATAATAATAACTATTTTACAAACACAGCACCTAGACAGCCAATTTATGAGCTTGCTTTATTATACTCTCTGTTTCATGATGAATATCTTTAAACCAAGAGTCTAATAACTCCTTACATAACAGAAGTTCTTTAGCATATCTAATATTGTTAGATAAGGAGTTCCATAATCTACCAGTTCTTAAATTATTTCTGGTATTGGTATTATGATATATATATATATATATATATATATATATATATATATATATATATATATATATATATATATATATATATATAGAAAACAACAGCCAAAAATGTATGGACCAAATTCAAATCTCTCAAAAATTTGTATGCAACTGCATATAGAGACAGCTATTCAAGTCACTCATTGTAGGCTAAATATTTACACCTAGTTACTTGCTTCATAAAGGTTTTCTAAATAAATTTCAGCATCATCAACTGAGAAATTTTCAGTACACAAAAGGACCCATAGTATTCAATAATTGCTCATATGTTGGATATATAGATCTTAACTAGCACATATCTATCTCTACTAGAAAAACAGTGAAGCGTATTCTTGATAAGTCCATAGCATTTTCTAATAATAATATTTCTGGTATTCGTACCAAATTTTATAGCAGAAGCCACCATGATTCACAAATCCTATATCATGCATGAAGAGGTACAAACTTGATTATCCAAGGCATAAGTATAGAGATTATTTCCAGTTCAGAAGCAAACTACATAAGAAAAAATGAGAACTGTGGGAACAATACATACAGGTGAGGAATGAGGTTTAAAAGAAGGCTGGAATTAAATGATCTATGTAATGTTTGAATGTTTGACTGAGAATGTTTGATTGAAAATGATTGGACAGATTATAAGTGACATACAATGTTTGCAATTGGGAGTGCATCAGTAGGGTTTGTGATGTAAAATGCTTGCAACTAGGATTGTGTCATTGTGGTTTGTTTTCATTTATATCAATGTATGATTACTTATGTCATAAGTGATGGTATAATAAAGATGTTTCTTGTTTAAAAAAGTGCCAGGAATTGAATAATTTACGTAATGTTGATTAGAACCCAGCCACTGGGGATGCACAAGCCAGTGCATTTCTTTGTGCCGGTCCCAAACCTGGATAAATGGGGAGGGTTGCGTCAGGAAGGGCATCCAGCATAAAAATTCTGCCACATAACTTATGGCACGACAATTTCATATTTCCATACTGGATCGGTTGAGGCCCAGGTTAACAACGACCACCACCAGTACTGTTAGCCAACAGGGTGCTGGCGCAATTGGGCTACTGTTGGCCGAAGGAGAAGAGGAGGCGAAGGCATGCCTGAAGGCAGGAATAGAGGAGGAAGGTTAGGAGTGTAGCTGTGAGGGTAGGAACTTTGAATGTTGGCAGTATGGCTGGTATAGGAAGAGAGCTAGCTGATATGATGGAGAGAAGGAAGGTTGATATATTGTGCATGCAAGAGACCAGATGGAAGGGAAGTAAGGCCAGGTGTTTAGGAAACGGGTTCAAATTGTTCTATCATGGTGTGGATGACAGGAGAAATGGGGTAGGGGTTATACTAAAGGAACAATATGCCAAGAGTGTTTTAGACGTGAAGAGAGTGTCTGACAGAGTGATGCTTATGAAGCTCGAAATTGATGGTGTAATGATGAATGTTGTTAGTGCATATGCTCCACAAGTTGGGTGTGCAATGGATGAGAAAGAGAAATTTTGGAGTGAGTTGGATGAAGTTGTGGTGAGTGTACCTAAGGGTGAGAGACTAGTGATTGGAGTGGACTTTAATGGGCATGTTGGTGAAGTGAACAGAGGGGATGAGGAAGTGATGGGTAGGTATGGTGTTAAGGAGAGGAATGCAGAAGGTCAGATGATTGTGGATTTTGTGAAAAGGATGGACATGGCTGTGGGGAATATGTATTTTAAGAAGAGGGAGGAGCATAGGGTGATGTACAAGAGTGGAGGAAGATGCACACAGGTGGATTATATCCTATGTGGGAGGGCCAGTCTGAAGGAGATTGGAGACTGTAAAGTGGTGACTGGGGAAAGTGTAGTTAAGCAGCATAGAATGGTGGTCTGTAGGATGATGTTGGTGATCAAGAAAAGGAGGAGGAGTGTGAAAGCAGTGCCAATGATTAAATGGTGGAAGTTAAAAAAGGGTGATTGTGAAGTGGAGTTTAGGGAAGAGTTAAGACAGGGACTGGGAGGCAGTGGAGAGTTACCGAATAGCTGGGTAACTACAGCAGAACTAGTAAGGGAGACTGCTAGAAAGGTGCTTGGTGTGACATCTGGACAGAGGAAGGAGGACAAGGAGACCTGGTGGTGGAATGAGGAAGTACAGGAGAGTATACAGAGGAAGAGGCTGGCGAAGAAGAAGTGGGATTGTCAGAGAGATGAAGAAAGTAGACATGAGTATAAGGAGATGAGGTGCATGTTAAAGAGAGAGGTGGCAAAAGCTAAGGATAAGGCGTATGGAGAGTTGTATGAGAGATTGGACATTAAAGAGGGAGAAAAGGACCTGTACTGATTGGCTAGACAGAGGGACAGAGCTGGGAAAGATGTGCAGCAAGTAAGGGTGATAAAGGATAGTGACGGAAAGGTACTCACAAGAGAGAAGAGTGTGTTGAGTAGATGGAAAGAGTATTTTGAGAGGCTGATGAATGAAGAGAATGAGAGAGAGAGAGAAGGTTGGATGATGTGGGGATAGTGAATCAGGAAGTGAAACAGATTAGTAAGGAGGAAGTAAGGACAGCTATGAAGAGGATGAAGAATGGAAAGGCTGTTGGCCCAGATGACATCCCAATGGAAGCATGGAGGTGCTTAGGAGAAATGGCAATGGAATTTTTAACTAGATTGTTTAATGAAATTTTGGAAAGTCAGAGGATGCCTGAGGAGTGGAGAAAAAGTGTTTTGGTACCTATCTTTAAGAATAAGGGTGATTTTCAGAGCTGCAGTAACTACAGAGGGATAAAATTAATCAGTCACATCTTGAAGTTATGGGAGAGAGTAGTAGAAGCTAGGTTAAGAAGGGAGGTGATGATTAGTGATCAGCAGTATGGTTTCATGCCAGGAAAGAGCACTACAGATGTGATGTTTGCTCTGAGAGTGTTATTGGAGAAATATAGAGAAGGTCAGGAGGAGTTGCATTGTGTCTTTGTAGACTTGGAAAAAGCATATGACAGGGTGCCTAGAGAAGAGTTGTGGTATTGTATGAGGAAGTCGGGAGTTGCAGAGAAGTATGTAAGAGTGGTACAGGATATGTACGAGGGTAGTGTGACAGTGGTGAGGACTGTAGTGGGAGTGACAGATCCATTTAAGGTGGAGGTGGGATTATATCAACGATCAGCTCTGAGTCCTTTCTTATTTGCAGTGGTGATGGACAGGTTGACAGATTAGATCAGACAGGAGGCCCCGTGGACTATGATGTTTGCAGATGACATTGTGATCTGTAGTGAGAACAGGAATCAGGTTGAGGAGACTCTGGAGAGGTGGAGATATGCTCTAGAGAGCAGAGGAATGAAGGCCAGCAGGGCTAAGACAGAATATATGTGTGTAAATGAGAGGGAAGGTAGAGGAATGGTGAGGATGCAGGGAGTAGAGTTGGTAAAGGTGGATGAGTTTAAGTACTTGGGATCAACAGTTCACAGTAATGGTGAATGTGGAAGAGAGGTGAAGAAGAGAGTACAGGCAGGATGGAATGGGTGGAGAAGAGTGTCAGGAGTGATTTGTGACAGACGGGTACCAGTAAGAGTGAAAGGGAAGGTCTACAAGACAGTAGTGAGACCAGTTATGTTATATGGGTTGGAGACAGTGGCATTAACAAAAAGGCAGGAGTCAGAGCTGGATGTGGCAGAGTTAGAGATGTTAAGATTTTCACTCAGTGTGACTTGGATGGATAGGATTAGGAATCAGTATATTAGAGGGTCAGCTCATGTTGGACAGTTTGGAGAGAAAGCAAGACAGACGAGATTGCATTGGTTTGGACATGTGCTGAGGAGGGATGATGGGTATATTGGGAAAAAGATGCTAAGGATGGAGCTGCCAGGTAAGAGGAAAAGAGGAAGGCCTAAGATAAGGTTTATGGATGTGGTGGGAGAGGACATGCAGGCGGTTGGTGTGACAGAGCAAGATGCAGAGGATAGGAAGAAATGGAAAGAGATGATCCGCTGTGGCGACCCCTAACGGGAAAAGCCGAAAGATGATAATGATGATGTAATGTTGCTTAGGTTATATGATATATAGCAATATATGTGAAGTATAAAGTTTGTTAATGTTAATTTAATACAGTTAGATTACACTTGTATAAATGTAAATGTCAAAAGTGATCATTCGATAAAGGTGCTAAGAGAGAGAGAGATTAAATCTAGTTCCAAAGTGTAAAACTGTACATTTGTTGTTATTCAAACTCATACTCTTTGATAGTACACACTCATGCAAATTATCCAAATATTTTGCAAATAATGATTCTCAATGTTTGCAACTGACTTAGCAATTTTGTTGTCATTTGCAAATTTACTTAGCTTAACCTTATCTGAAATCAGAATATCTGACATCACCAAACCAAAAAGTAATGGTCCTAAAACAGACTCCTGTAGTATATAATCTTGCTAACATAATTATTGTTTGAGTAACACTTTCTAATTTTTATTCTACATGTTTGATTTAACAATCAATTTGTTATCCATCTAGTTGCATATACATCAATACAACATTTCCTCAATATGTCAATGATTACCATTATCGGGAGCAATGATGAAAGCCTTAAAATCCAATGCCCTACCAATGTACAAAAAAACCTACATTTTCAAAGAAGGTAATCACATTTGATAAACTAGTTTTGCCTGTAAGACATTCATGTTGATAAGCATCAGTACTGAAATAAAATATTCACTTAAATGACATACACAGTGCCCATTCAAAATGTTTACCTAAAATATAAGTAATGCTGATTGGCCAATTATTATCAACATTTTTGGATAAGCATAATAATAACCTCCTTCCATAAATCAGGCACATACTATTCAATACTTTTTTTATGGAATAGATCTAATAAAGAGGGAACCAAATTTTCAACAACCCCCTCACAAAATATCCATTCCGGCCATCAGGTCCTGAGGCTGAGGTGGTTGTAATACTTGATAAGACTTGCCTTATATATTCCTCTTGCAATGGGGGGGGGGTTAATTGCCAAAAAGGTGAAGAAATTATTGGGCTACTACACTGTACATTATTAAAGAGAACGTCAGTAAATGATTTCACAAATCTTCATTCTTAGTGATGTTTAACCCATCTTTTAACAACATTTCTGATATTTTATCAAGCCCATATATAGATTTTTAAATAAACGCTTATTATTATCACTTAAATTGGCATCTGGGTTTGGCTGATAACTAGATCTTGATTCATTTATTAATTTTAAATGTGATTTTCTATAGCTATGATAATTTCTTTTATCAGTTGCAGATAGAGGAGCCTTGTAATTCCTCCACATCTTTTTCAGCCTAGATAACTTTCTATTTCAGCATGGATGGAGACGTGACTGATTCTTTGTTTTTAAACCAAAAGAAAAAAACACATTCTTTCAATTTATTAATACCATTATAGAACATTACCCTTCTTTTCTATATTGTCTGATTTTCAAAATTAGGTTTCCAATTCCATAAAAAAAAAAATCAACATTTATTGAATCAAAATCAGACTGACAGAATTTCCTTAAAACCTGTTTTTCATTTGTTGGTATAAAATTAAATATCATGACCTCAGACCTAACATGCGGATAATCAGATCTCCTCAGTTGTTTTCCAGTGTAACATGATTTTTGATTTCAATCTACGGTTTATCCATACTACATACAGAACGTTATTACCCTATGTATTCTTATTTACTATTTATGAATAGCAATTTATACTGCTATCTATTATTAATGTATTAATTATTTACTTGATGTGGTAGGAACTGGTCAATCAATATAAAGGTCATTTATATCTCCAGCTGTAATATCCAAATTGTTAACAAAACATTTTGTAATATGTTGAAATAACTTATCAGCTTCATTCAAAATATTAGGAGACTGAAGAGCGCTACATCACAACGGTTACCCCATCAGAAATTTTACTGGTATAAATGTAACAGTCTCTTCCCTAAATGTCAATGTGCAAGCAATTTTCTGAAATATAGATTGATGCCCCTCCTCATCTTTGGTTAGATCTAAAGATATGATGACCTCTAAATCCAGGGATTGACAAAGGTTTCTTACTACTGCTAAACCAAGTTTCTGTTACAAACAATACATCAATTGACTCATTTACAAAACTAGCCTCTAACTCCATTAGTTTAATATTTAAAATTTGCATATTTGTCAGCAAACATATCAGATAAATATTACTAGAGTTTAAAGAGATTACAAAATTCACCCTAAAATAAGATTTAATCAATTTAGTCAGACAGGTTCTCATCACTCTATTTCCCAAGTGACTCAAATGCAACTAATATTTATAACATAAGTAAGCTTATTATCTAAATATTCCCAAAGTAGAACAATATTTACAGAGTTCTTTAAGGATTTTAATCTTAAAAATCATTGTAAGGGTCCTTGCCTGCAGCGTTGTTGATCCTAAAAAAATGAGGCAGAGGAAGAATATTACAAAAAAGTAATATAAAACCATAGATTTTACTTCAGTCCATTATCTCTCCCACAGCCTTATGAAAAGAACCAGCGTTTGTCCTTGCAACATCATTGTGACCACGTATTCTAATAATTAACTGCATATCTCAAGTCACCATTACATATTTTTCTAATGTTGTTGTTGTCTTTTGGCTTTTCCCGGTTAGGGGTTGCCACAGCGGAATTCCGGTCCGCTAATGATTGGCAGTAGATTTTCACGGTACCGAGTTGCCAGCTTGATGCCCAACCTTCAACGAAGGCACGTCCATTTACGCATGTCCTTCAGAATGCCACTCAACCTGCACGGAGGAGATGTAGACTCCACTCAGAAGGCACTCCGCGCACACTAGCTGAGAATCGAACGGGAGAACCTCTTGCTGTGAGGTAACAATGCTACCGCTGCACCATCGCAGAATTACATTACATATTTTCCTAATACTCTTCCTTATGTCTCATATCTTATAGCCTGACAAGTAAGATCCTATTAATAATTCTCTTTGAACTCTGGGAATAATATTACTCAAACTTTTTAATATTGAATCACCAATAATATCTGTTTCTGGTTACTAGTTATATTCAAATTTTGAGAGCTAGGAGTAAGATTATTAGGACTATGATCAACTCCTTTTTCCTCTGTAGAGCTTAGTGAGTTACCACCTACCGCTCTTCAGTGGGATTTTGAAATCCTATATCAATTATTTTCTTCTACTGGTTACTCTTCAGTTGAACTCCATAAATGCTTGTTATTCATCATTGCACCATTTGTTTACTAGTGGGGACCTAGCACTAAGTAATTTGTATCACTTGTATCAACAGATGAATCAATAGGCATTATAGTCACAGAATCTGAACTAATCAATGTATTATCACAATTCTATGTAAATTTAATTGGCACATATCTAAATGTATATTCCAAAAAACAACAACGATGCCACTGCGAACCTCTACTACACGACAATACACTAGCAAAATAAAAATGTAGCAAATGAGGTGGATACAAGTAGATATATTTATTGCAGGTACAGGTTAGTGCTTTCACATCAATGATGCTTCTTCACACCATGGACATCTCACTTCACTGCCCATCTATTTATACACATAAATTCATCAATTAACAAATTAACCGGTCAAGTTCTTAAAGTCAACACCATACTATCTACTTAAAAATGTATACATATATATCAAAACCAAGCATGAATACATAAGTAAAATTACATTCTAAGAACTACATATACATATATATTTATATATATATATATATATATATATATATATATATATATATATATATATATATGTATATGTATATATATTAATATATATAGTGCACATAAAAGATGTACATTCTATTTCAAAGGTCTACCTTTTAGATAAGGCCTAATAGAAGCCCTATCATTAAGGCCCAGGAATTTATCAGCTTGCAGTTCAAGTATCCACTTCAGTTCACATTGCTCTGTCAAATTTTTTAAATCCCCTAGCCTTGGACGTAAATGTAAACACTCTATAACTCTAAAACTAGATATATGTGCATAACTAAGCCTAGCTGAGTGCTTAGCAAGAGCACTTATCTCTACATCCTTATTCCTAATTGCTACTAGAAGCTCTCTAATGCATTCCCTTAATGTCCTATTTGTCATGCCCACATAAAATGAGCTACAAAAAATACAAGTGGCTAAATAAATTACATTTTTAATTGTACAGTTAGCTGATATTTTGAATTCATATTTTTTATTTGTCTTAGGGTGTATAAACTCATTATTTAATGCTAATACATTACATACACTACAACTGCCACATTTCTGTAGCCCATTCGTAGTCATGTCATTGTGATTCTGATTATTAGTGTAACATGATAGTCTTTTAACACTCGTTTTATTCCTATAACTAAATTGTGGTTTATTCCTTATTACTTGACTTATATCAGTATCTGCTTGCAATATGAACCAATTTCTTTCAATAATTTGTCTTACACAATTCACATTACTAGAATATTCCAGTGTGAATTTTGCCTCATTACTGTCATAATTAACTCCAGATACATTCTGTAAATGTAATGCCAGTCCATGCATATAGGGTCTTGCTCTATCTTCCCTCAATGTTTGTACTTCCTGTATCCCTTTGTATATTTCCTTGTTATTATATCCACATTCAGCTAATTCTTCACCAAATCTATTTATATCTTCTTCAGATTTGGTTTCATCATTATCTAACCTTGAAATTTAACCCAGCCACTGGGGATGCACAAGCCAGTGCATTTCTTTGTGCCGGTCCCAAGCCCGGATAAATGGGGAGGGTTGCATCAGGAAGGAACCCAGCCACTGGGGATGCACAAGCCAGTGCATTTCTTTGTGCCAGTCCCAAGCCCGGATAAATGGGGAGGGTTGCGTCAGGAAGGGCATCCGGCGTAAAATTTTGCCAAATCATACATGAAGACAAAAGTACACATATACATACCAGATCAGTTGAGGCCTGGGTTAACAACAGCTGCCACCAGTACTGTTGGCCAACAGGGTGCTGGCAGAAATTGGGCTACTGTTGGCCGAAGGAGGAGAAGAGATGGAAGGCATGGCCAAAGGCATGTAAAGGCTAGGACTGTGATAGTGAGAGTCGGAACTTTGAATGTTGGCAGTATGACTGTTATAGGGAGAGAGCTAGCTGATATGATGGACCGAAGGAAGGTTGGTGTATTGTGTGTGCAAGAGACCAGATGGAAGGGGAGCAAGGCTAGGTGTATCGGAGGCGAGGTCAAATTGTTTATCATGGTGTGGATGGGAGGAGAAATGGCGTAGGCATTATCCTGAAGGAACAGTATGCTAAGAGTGTTTTGGCGGTGAAAAGAGTGTCAGATAGAGTGATGTTTATGAAGCTGGAAATTGATGGTGTAATGATGAATGTTGTTAGTGCATATGCTACACACATTGGGTGTGCGATGGATGGAAAGAAAAATTTTGGAGTGAGTTGGATGAAGTGGTGATGACTGTACCCAAGGGTGAGAGACTGGTGATTGGAGCAGATTTCAATGGGCATGTTGGTGAAGGGAACAGAGGGGATGAGGAAGTAATGGGTAGGTATGGTGTTAAGCAAAGGAATGCAGAAGGTCAGATGGTAGTGGATTTTGCGAAAAGGATAGACATGGCTGTGTTGAATACATATTTTAACAAGAGGGAGGAGCATAGGGTGACATACAAGAGTGGAGGAAGATGCACACAGGTGGATTATATCTTATGTAGAAGGGCCAGTCTGAAGGAGATGGGAGACTGTAAAGTGGTGGCAGGGGAAAGTGTAGTTAGGCAGCATAGGATGGTGGTTTGTAGGATGACATTGGTGATCAAGAAGAGGAGGATGAGTGTGATGGCAGCACCAAGGATCAAATGGTGGAAATTGAAAAAAGGTAATTGTGAGGTGATGTTCAGGGAAGAGTTAAGACAGGCACTGGGTGGCAGTCAAGAGCTACTGAATAGCTGGGAAGCTACAGCAGAGCTAGTAAGAGAGAAGGCTAGAAAGGTGCTTGGTGTGACATCTGGAAAGAGGAAGAAGGACAAGGAGACCTGGTGGTGGAATGAAGAAGTACAGGAGAGTATACAGAGAAAGAGGTTGGTGAAGAAGAAGTGGGATTGTCAGAGAGATGAAGAAAGTAGACAGGAGTATAAGGAGATGAGGTGCATGGCAAAGAGAGAGGTGGCGAAGGCTAAGGATAAGGCATATGAAGAGTTGTATAAAAGGTTGGACACTAAGGAGGGAGAAAAGGACCTGTACCAATTGGCTAGACAGAGGGACCGAGCTGGTAAAGATGTGCAGCAGGTAAGGGTGATAAAGGATAATGAGGGAAATGTACTCACAAGCAAGGAGAGTGTGTTGAGCAGATGGAAAGAGTACTTTGAGGGGCTGATGAATGAAGAGAATGAGAGGGAGAGAAGGTTGGATGATGTGCGGATAGTGAATCATGAAGTGCAATGGATTAGCAAGGAGGAGGTAAGGATAGCTATGAAGAGGATGAAGAACGGAAAGGCTGTTGGTCCAGATGACATACCTGTGGAAGCATAGAGGTGTTTAGGTGAAATGACAGTGGAGTTTTTAACTAGACTGTTTAATGAAATCTTGGAAAGTGAGAGGATGCCTGAGGGACAGAGAAAAAGTGTTTTGGTAGCGATTTTTAAGAATAAGGGTGATGTGCAGAGCTGTAGTAACTACAGCGGGATTAAATTGATCAGTCACAGCATGAAGTTATGGGAAAGAGTAGTGAAAGCTAGGTTAAGAATTGAGGTGATGATTAGTGATCAGCAGTATGGTTTTATGCCAGGAAAGAGCACTACAGATGCGATGTTTGCTTTGAGAGTGTTGATGGAGAAGTACAGAGAATGTCAGAAGGAGTTGCATTGTGTCTTTGTAGATTTAGAGAAAGCATATGACAGGGTGCCTAGAGAGGAGTTGTGGTATTGTATGAGGAAGTCGGGAGTGTCAGAGAAGTATGTAGGAGTGGTGCAGGATATGTACGAGGGTAGTGTGACAATGGTGAGGTCTGCAGTGGGAGTGACGGATGCATTTAGGTGGAGGTGGGATTACATCAAGGTTCAGCTCTGAGCCCTTTCTTATTTGTAATGGTAATGGACAGGTTGACAGACGAGATCAGACCGGAGTCCCCGTGGACTATGATGTTTGCAGTTGACATTGTGATCTGTAGTGAGAGTAGGGAACAGATGGAGGAGACCCTGGAGAGGTGGAGATATGCTCTAGAGAGAAGATGAATGAAGGTCAGCAGGACTAAGACAGAATATATGTGTGTGAATGAGAGGGAGGATAGAGTAATGGTGAGGATGGAGGGAGTAGAGGTGGCAAAGGTGGATGAGTTTAAATATTTGGGATCAACAGTTCAGAGTAATGGTGAGTGTGGAAAAGAGGTGAAGAAGAGAGTACAGGCAGGATGGAGTGGTTGAAAAGAGTGTCAGGAGTGATTTGTGACAGACGAGTACCAGTAAGAGTGAAAGGGAAGGTCTACAAGTGGGTAGTTAGACCAGCTATGTTATATGGGTTGGAGACAGTGGCATTGACAAAAAGGCAGGAGTCAGAGCTTGATGTGGCAGAGTTGAAGATGTTAAGATTTGCCCTGGGTGTGACGAGGATGGACAGGATTAGGAATAAGTATATTAGAGGGTCAGCCCACATTGGAAGGTTTGGAGACAAAGTCAGAGAGGCAAGATTACATTGGTTTGGACATGTGCTGAGGAGGGATGCAGAGTATGTTGGGAAAAAGATGCTAAGGATGAAGCTGCCAGGTAAGAGGAAAAGAGGAAGGCCTAAGATAAGGTTTATGGATGTGGTGAGAGAGGACATGCAGGTGGTTGGTGTGACAGAGCAAGATGCTGAGGACAGGAAGAAATGGAAACATTTGATCTGCTGTGGTGACCCCTGAAGGGAGCAGCCGAAAGAAGAAGAAGAAGATTATCTAACCTTGAAATTTGTTTGCCCTGCCCCTTAATTATGTTTTTATATATATATAGACAGGATGCATGCTATCTCTAGACAGTATATTGTTCCTACACCATGATTTTCTATACAATTCTGTTGAAAAATAATCTTCACAGTCTTCCTTATGGTTATATCAAGAAAATCTATTTGAGTACTAGAAATTGTATCAGTAAAGCACAAAAACCCAGTAGTACTATTAATATATAGCAAAAACTCATTCAATAAATCCAATCCTGTCCAAATAAGTACCAAATCATCTACAAATCTTTTATATAAGAAAATGTGGTCAGAGTATTCTCTATTATTCAAAACAAAACTCTCTTCCCAGTATGCTAAGACTTTGTTGGCATAGCTATTGCAACACAGATTGCCCACAGCTACAGCAAGCAATTGTAGATAACTATCCTTGAGCAAAAATATATTGCTATCCAATACTGTTTCTAATAGCATACATATAAATTAAATTTTTGCTTGCTCATACATATGATTTTGAGTTAAATAGCTACTAACTGCCTCTATACCATAAGAATGTGGTATCACTGTGAACAAGGAGTTCACATCAAGGGCCATCAAACAGCTCCTTATTAATTTATCATTCTGACCTGTAACTGCTATCCACAAACCATAAATAAACTGCTTTGTGTCACACACTATTTTTGCAAACTTCATTGGCACTAGCCTTAAGTTTTTCTCAACATAGATTGACAATGGTTGGGTTATCCAGCCTTGACCAGCAAGTATCGGCCTTAAAGGTGGACGAATTATACTCTTATGTACTTTCAGTTATCTTTGTATAACTGGTACTAAGGGATGTATAACCACAGAACAATCTAGTAACTGCTTATTAATGACATTACTAAGGTAACAATCATTTAAAGATTTATAAATATGTTCACATAAATATTCAATATGGACTAAAGAAACTTTCTGATATACTTTTTCATTGCTTAGCATAGAGAGCATCTCTTCACAATATTTGATGCCGCGGTGGTACGGCGGTAGCATTGTTACCTCACAGCAAGAGGTTCTCCCATTCGATTCTCAACTTGGCCTGGGAGTGCCTTCCATGTGGAGTCTGCATGTCCTCCCCATGGTTGGGTAGCATTCAAAAGACATGCATGCATAAATGGGCGTGCCTTCGTTGAATCGAGCATCAAGCTGGCACCTCGGCATTTCGTAAAAATCTACTGCCAATCATTAGCGAACCAGAGTTCCGCTGTGGCGACCCCTTACCGGGAAAATCCGAAAGACAAACAAACATATCACTATGCCACCACCTTTATCAGCAGGATGAATAGTGACTGTAGAACCATTCATAAACTCATTTAAAGCTTTTCGTTCGTTATTGTTTAAATTACAAAACTTCTTATAACCTGTGCCCTTCTGAGAATTCATGGCTTCTCTCAACTGTAGTTCACAAACATTACAAAACATTTCTAATGAGGCATTCAACTCAGGATTAAACATACTAGGTTTCTTAAAGCTGCTACCTACTGTTTGTGCATCTTTAAACATAGTTTTAAGCATAACATTTCGAGCAAATGCCCTAATGTCAAAAATAGTGCTCGTTAAGTGTAACAACTACTAATCAAATAGATAATTTAATAGCTCCCTACCATTAACAGCTATTCATACTGGATTGATGCCTATATTCATCTCTAAAACCAGAATGGCTCTGGTTCTATAGAAGGATAAAGTCCTGGCTGTGACCCAAGCAATCTGGGTTTGATTAGCAGCTCAGTGAACTGATGGAGCAGAAGGTATGGGTTGATTATGCTAACCCTGGGTGGAAAGCATGGCTTAAAGATGGAAGTTGCCATTGAATGCAATACAAGAGCATGGGGGATGGAAAAAAGAAATCAGTAGTGCATTAAAAAAAAAAAAACAGAAAACAGATGGAAGTACAGATGAGCCAAATAGATAGGATACCCATGGATCCATGGCAATACCAGAGAAAATCTAAGGGGGAAGGAGGGTGGATGATAGAACCAGAGTGGGCAGATGAGACTTGACAGGGCCAAAAAAAGTAAAAAAAATAATTTCTAAAACCAGCAGCACCCTGGTATCATTCTGAGAAGTGCTAAAGCGTGTTATTATCAGCACACAATAATTAGTTACAAATAAACCTTCTATGAAAAGCATGATAGATTTTATACATCAAAACTGAATTAATTTTCTCTTAGAGTTAACAAACAAAGTTGCAACTAAATGACCCATACTGCCCAACATATGAAAATGTGTCTTTGCTTAGATGTGAAATCCATCTTCTCACTCTTGCCCCCTCTAAGGGCAATATATTTTTACTGATAATATTGTTCATAAATGTACCTACCACTTTAGAACCTTAGAAGGCTAGGCCACAAAAAATAAAAGTAGAATAGAGTTTTTTTATCTCTTGTGTCCATAAAAGGACAGTCAAGAGAAATAAAACTGAAAGGAAACCAAGTGTTAAAGTTCTGCCAGCACTTTTCAGTTACATACTTTCACCGCCTTGACTGGGACAAGGTCAAATGTAACACAGCGTGATGTTTCTCACCTTACATTGTGTGAAAATGTTTTAAAACTGAAATGGCATAATATAAATAACATGACATTTTAAATCATCAATATGCACAGATACATCATTGTTGTCATCATCATAATACAGATTATGACAATCAGGTACTAAATGAGACCCTTTTTTCAGTGTCTGTCTGCTTTACACATATCTCTTGAATCCACAAGCACAGTATAGCTCAGACAGAGGTTTAAAAGCTTTTTTATCATGGAAAAGCACCTTCAAACTGCAGTATACATTAAACTGATTTTAAGTTTCTGAATATGTCACACTATCATAACACTGACAAAAGAAACAAGAATGTTACTTATGTGTTGGCTGTGAAAAATCTCAGTAAATAAATACATTTTTCTCTTCCACTGTACACATTTTACAGTGTTTACAAAGTTGTGAAAGCACGTGTTCTTTATAGTCTATGACAAAACCTGTGTTATCACAACATAAGCCTTTCCCATAAACTTTTTCTTTTTAATGGCAGCCAATATGTATTCTCTGTATCCATAAACTGTATGGGAAACACAATTCAATGAGCCAGCTTAATTTTAATATAGTCCACAAAACTCCTCTCTTTTCCCAGAAGTATCCCAGTCATTTCACTTATTGATCCCTGATGTTTAGCTGACCAAAGGACTCAATTTACTGTATTAAACTGCTTCAGATCCAACCTACCAAAGAAATGTAAACGTGATTTTTGTAGGGAAGAAAACTTCTCCTGCACCCCATGTTGAAAAAGTTTCCCCCACCTTTGAACTTATACATATTAGCTTCATGTTTGCACACAACCTGAAGAAGAAGAAAAAAATCTAAAAAAAGTAATTGATCATTGTTGCTGCTGCATATGTAGAAACAAGGCTTCTTTCTTTCTCATCTCCATTAGTGTTGCAGTATATTTTTGTTTTAGTTAGCATTTTCACCTTTCATTTCACTCATGTTGTATCTTATTTTTACAATGGATGAAACTGTGAGGATACACCACGAGAAGTCCAATTGAAGAAAAAGTCTTACTTTATTCCAACGAAAACATAAAATAAAAACAAGGATGAGCGCTTTCGCGTGCACCATGCACGCTTCATCAGATCTATTTAAAATATGATGGTCTTCTCTTTATATAGTATGCATTAATCATTAAAGAGAACTAAATCATCAAACAGATGTCTAATTAAGGGTGTTACCACCAATTGAAATTTTAAAGTGTCCCAGTGCATCTATCCATTTTATCTTTTTCTCATTAAAATCATAGCAAATTTCATGTACATAGATCAGTTAAGAATATTAAAAAACATCTAAAAAACATCTAAAACCATTTAAAAAGCAGCACGTCTATTACATTTAATTCAATTTGAAAAATATATATACCATACAGCCTAGCTAACCGTCTCAATTATATTTAATCACAGAGATCAGCGTGATGTTAAGTTGACAGCAGAATTTGCAAGTATTTGCATTACATTATATCGTACTTGCTGCTAGCGCTATGAAAATAGCGTAACAAAATTGTTGCAAGTAGTTATTGCGTATATATACATAGTACAGTGTTCTTGTGCAACATTGTTATCTTACTACTGAGATATACGATGTATCAATTATCAATTAAAAACAGTCTATCTATATTCAGTAATCCTAACATCTTGTAACACCTATAAGTTATACAGTACATCGGACAATCTGAATTTATTCATGATATAAATGCAGATCCATGCTGTATTTAGTCTATACGGCAATTTCAATTAGTTACAGCACGAGACATCGTGCTTAGTGATGTTGCAATGGAAATAGTGTAACTAAATAAATGCATCCTCTAATATATATACCAAGTATAATGATTAATGTGTGACAATTAATATATAAAAATTGGTGACAGAGACTCACAGGAACTTGCAAAAATGAAACATTAGAAAAATGAAACATAAGAAACCATCTTTATCTAGCGTGCTATAACTCAAGTCAGGATCGCCAACCTGAATGCATTTTTGAAACATATATACATCTTGTTTCATCAGTTAAATTTAAGCATCATATTGTTATAACCAATTCATAGCTTATCAACTCTCAATTTATCCAAATATTAAATATTAAATGTTAAATATATAATCATCTATTAAACAACATCTCTGTGAAAAATATTCATAATGTATATATAAAAAATAGAGAGATATCGAGAATAAATGTACATAAAAAATCTATAAAAAACAATTATATGGAAAATCAATTAGAAATAATTTTTTATATAAGTTAATGAATTAATTAATTAACTTATTGATTCAGTAGAACAACAGGCCATACTATTTAGTGGGGCTTCAAATCAATAAGATGTATGCCTTATATATGGATATATTATAAGTTTCAAATCTATGACAGAATTTTAAAAATTCATGTCAAACAACATTCATGTCAATAAACAGCCCTACCCTTAAATGTTTTGTGCCTAAAGAGTCTATTGCAATACATAAAGAATAATTCAAAACTCAGTCTAATATAGACATTTATTTTAGTCGTACATGAAACTAAGATATGTATTAAAAACTATAATCAAACTGAAGTATTGATATATTGGAATAGTATAATTCTTGTATAAATAATATATTTATTAAATAACTTATAAAATATGATTTCAATTATATAAACCCTAATCTACTTGATGTGCTAATAATGAAATTTATCTGATGACAATACTAGATTTAAAAGTTCCAAATTCATATGCATGCACAACATATCATTCCTGTAATAAAGCTTTATCTTTGTTCCAGAATAGGTTTCAAAGAAATATAATTATTAATACCTGGTTCTTTATGTGCACCAAATCTAAAAATCCAATCTAATTCCAGTTTTGCTAAATGATTGTTATTATCTCCCATCCTTGGATTCATTCTAACCATTTGTAGGACCCTAAACTTGAACTCATGTGTGGGATTCAGATTAATGTGTCTGGCCAGGGCATTTAATTCATTTTTCTTGCGAATATCGTAGATGTGATTGTATATACGTTCCTTAAGTTTCCTTTTTGTGAGCCCAATAAAGAAGGCTTCACAGGCTGTACAGTTAGCCATATAGATCAAATTCATAGTATTACAATCAGTGTACCCTCTTGGTTTGAATTTGAAAAAACCATCTGGATGTTGGTAATGTTGTGAAGTTGTTATATATTTACACATGTTACATTTCATACAAGGAAACGTGCCACATGCTGAATGCCTCCTGTCTGGTCTTGTAATTATATTATTAGAACCTATAGAGAAAATATCTTTTAAATTGTCACATGTCCGAAATATAAATGAAGGTTTATTTCCAACCAAAATTCGTATGTCTTCTGCCATAGTCAGTATATTCCAGTGCTTAGTTATTATTTTTCTGATGTCGGCGTTGTCATTAGTATACTTCATCATGTAACTAATCCTGTTACTATTATGCCTCCATCCATTATATTTATTATTGGTTGACTGTTGTCTATCTACTGCAACATCATCTAAAATCAACCTATTAATATCTGTTCTTGTTGATGGAAAAATAATATCATTTCTTATTTCCCTCACTAATACTGGACGATAACCTCTCTCCAAGAAAAGTTGTTCCATATTATCTGCTTCTTCCTTTAATATGGATGGATCTTTGCATATTCTTGTTAGTCTAGAAAATTGACCCCTTACTACCCCTACAAATACATGTCTTGGGTGCATACTGCTATAATCTACCATAGTGTTCTTCCAACATCTTTTTCTATAAAGTTTGGATGTCAAGCCACCCTCAGTATTAAAATACAAATTCACATCTAAAAAATTGATGTCTTCTCTGGAGTAGTCTAGGGTAAATCTGAGGAATTCTGTGGTGGAATCTAAATAATTCATGAATTCCTGTAATTCTATAGCTGTTCCTGCCCATAACAACACCACATCATCCACAAACCTCCTATAAAGTCATATTTTGTTCATCCAAGGACTATTAAATAAATGTAATTGTTCCCAAAAATATAGGACCAAGTTGGCATAAGTATTTGCGCATGGGGTGCCCACGGCAACACCCCATGTTTGCAAATAATACTTACTATTGAACAAAAATGCATTATTGTAAAGTACTAAGTCCAAAAGTTGATTTATCAAAATTTGTCTATCAGCTGAAAACTTGCTTTCTTTCACCATCAACTCTCTGATGGCTTGCAATCCATATTCATTAGGTATGCATGTGAATAAATTACAAACATCAAGTGTAACTAACAATGGGCTATCTAGATTCATCACATCTTGTTGAATCAGTTCTATATCTTTCAGTAAATGCTGTGTGTCTCTTAAAATGGTTCCAACATTATTTACCAAAGGTCTTAGCGTTTTTTCCAGGAATATTGAAACATTATAAGTGGCCCAGTTTCTCCCAGAAACTATAGGTCGCATGGGTATAGGGCTAATCTCCTTGTGTATTTTTGGTAAGACCTTCAAAGAGGGTATGAGTGGATCCTTAATGTATAAAAAATCATACATCTCACTGCTAATCTGACGGCACATAAGTAAATCATATAGATTTTCGCTTATATTATTTATTATGCCCTTGACTTCATCAATCTTTAATTCTTTATAAGTACTTGTAAATTTCAAAGATGTTTCAATATTTTTTATATAATCTATTCTATTAAGTAACAGCACCCCACCACCTTTATCAGCAGATGTAATTAAAATGTCACTATTCTTCCGTAATTTACTGAGTGATTCAAATTCAGTATTGTCTAAATTACAAAATTTATTATTTACATGCTTCTTTGAATAGAATGTATACAAGTCTTTTTCGCATAATTTAATAAAGCATTCTACCGGAGGGGGTAGTTGGGGAGAGAAAGTACTTCTCTGTTTAAACTCATTAACAATGACATTATTGTTGCCTTCATTCATGACACTCTTATTTTTAAAAAACATTTTTAGAGCAATTTTCCTCGCAAACAATCTCAAGTCAGTAAAAGTTTCTGATAATATACTAGGTTGCGAGGGAATGAAGTTCAACCCTCTATTCAATAGCAACAGGTCAGAGTCAGATAAAGTGTAATCAGAATAATTAAATACCAAACAAGTCAATTCCAGGCTTTCTTCTGCTGCCCGTACCTGTCTTGGGAGTACTTTCGCTTCCTCGGTCCCCTGCTCGTCGACCTCCCTCTCACAAAATTGTCCAATCTGATCGGAAAAGGGGCATCCACAGGTCTGTTTGCATGTACATATGTACATATTTTTGTATCTTATTTTTCCATTTCCTAACTATTACATCACAAATTGTTGAGTATCTTAATAATGAATCTTACCACTCATCAGATCCACAGTCTTCAGCTTGATTATTTAGCTCAGTGATTTATGCATCTATAGTCTCTCTTGGAACTTGTGCCTTTGCAAACAATTGTTGAATAAAGACCAAATTCTTTCTCTACTGACAATAATTGTTGAATTTTATTATTGTTGTTATTTAATTCCTGCCTTTTCAGAAATGTAATAGTGGTAAATATCCTGAGGGTTTCTTCACCTGTGGCATGCAGTAACAGGGCACACTATACTTTTTCTGACTTTTCAATTATTCTGCTGCCCTTAGCTTAGGAACAAATCACATTCGGAGCTTCCAGGATTTTGCTAAATTACCTTACAATAACACAATTTCTGATGCTTACAGCTGGACCTTTTTTTGAAACTGCAAATCATACAATGAACACACTCTCAAAAACAGATCCACTCATTCACTTCTTTTTTTTTGCAATCTGATTTTTATTAGCATTTTTAAAAACACAAATACAAAAACAAAACCATAATTCACACAATACAAATAGGTTAAAAACAGATAAATGAAAAAAATCTTCATATAATCCTGCTTAAGAACAGATACATTCAGTACTGATATAACAACTAGAAATATTTAGCTTCTTTAATCAACTGAATAGGATACTAGCTGATTAAAAACACAAAAAGAAAGTGTAAAAAGGCTTTGCTGAGAGGTATGCACTTATTCACTTCTACTAATATAGTTCTTCCAGTCTTCCTTTCTGTACATTTATTTGCTCACAGTTTCATTTAGGTCTGTAGAGAGGCTCACACAGCAATGCACATAATGTGAATTTGCTAATAGAATACTAGGGATATTTTCTTCTAGAAAAAAATAATACACAATGACATTTATGATGGTTTGTCCAAATGATGGCACAGCAGAGGATTAAATGAAGTAGGCCACCTAATTGCAGCCTTGTAGCGGTCAAGGACCTCACAATTGGAAGTAAAGTTATATATGACAGGGGGGTTTGGGTTGTTTTGCATATCTGATGAATAGGCCTAAAAAAGATTATAATTTAAGCACTGAACTTATGCACAGAATGGCTAGAAAATTGCAGTTATAGCTTCAGATTAGTGCACATAGATTACAGTTAGTGTTACAAAATTATTTCAGTTATGGTTGTCTGTCCTTCATATAATTATATAATATTGTTTAGTTTTGACTGCCTAGTGCCTGGTTACTGAATGAAGAGGGCTCTTAGACCAGCCTTCTTATGAAGTTAACAAATAAAAGTAAATGAATAAGGAAACAAGTAATACATGCTTCTTACTGCACATGTGCAAAACACACATTTTGGAGCTTAAATATATAATTAATTAAAATAAACATACTGGAATATGTGAAACGTTGCACTGTTTCTAGCTTACTGAAATAGGTACTTATTTAAAATAAACAGCCTGTTGTATTACACACATGGATTTTTTAATATAATTTTTTGATTTATCTGGCTAGACTTACAAAACACAATTGTTTAGGAATAGGCAAATATAAATAGCTCCAAATGTTAACGTTAGCTTTTCTAACATGAAATACACTTACATACAAACTGTCACTTGAGTGGCATACATTAATAAAGCTCTGAATACATCACAGGTGAAAAACAAAAAAATACACAGAGGCTCCACCAGGCTGTACACCACCTCAGTTTATTCCAAGGGCATCTGGTACCTTAGCCATTCACCTTCTCAGGATAATCAACTTCCAACCAGAGGCAACTTTTATACAGGTTGGACCCAGTTAATTAACAATTAATTAATTAAACAATTATTTAATACACCTTAGTTAAATATTAAATGCTTACTTAAAGAATGCTTTAAATAACATTTAAATGACATTTTAAATAATATTTTAAATATCACCTTAAATAACCCATTTTAAAATGTCAAATATTTAGATACTTCCAAAAACAGGACTATTTCATCAAATACAATCAAAAAGCCTCATTTAAAAAGTTAAATTGACTTCCATATTCAGACCTGTAGGACGTAAAGTTTTATTATTTGATATCATCTTGTTCTCTAATTCATTTCATTTCCTAGCAAAATCACCCCCTCTAAATAAATAGGGTTGGGCTAAGACACTAAAAAAGAAACATGAATCTGAACAGTGATGAACACTGTGAAAATGTTCTGCCACAAGACTTTTTAAGTTACATTTCCTAATGTTCATAGGTTCACAGGTTCATAGGGGTGTACTAGGCTAATGACCCTGGAGCCTTTACAAGCCTAGCCCATAGAAGTGCCCTGGCATCGTGCCACCTGATGTTAGTCCCCAGTGCCTCTATCAAGTAGAGCCACTGGAGTGATCCATGGGGTGAACTTTCTATTTCCATCCACTCATCAAGATTTCTCTTGAAGAGGGACAGTGAGGTGCTTTACTTGACATGTATGGGAAGTCTATTCCAGAGCATGGACAGTTTCTAGGTTATGAACCTGTCCCTACTGTATGTTCTGTTGATTGTGGTAATGAGGTTGAGGTCTCTGGAGCATGTGGTGCAGGTGGATTGGGATTTCTTTAGATGTACCATTTCTAACCAAGCTGGGTCAGACATGGCTTTGCAAGTCAAGCAGAGATTGCCTCTTAGTAGACAATATGAGACAGAGAATAGCTGGAGTTTTTTGAGTCTGTCCATGTACAACATGTGTTTAAGGCCCAGGGTCCTCTTTGTGAGGTACTTTTGTGGCCTTTCCAGCTGTTGCATGTGTCTAGTGAGATACATGCCAAATGGGGCATTATACTTGATGATGGGCCTAATGAGGGAAGAGTATAGAGAGATGATGACCTCTTTCTTCCTGGATGAAAAACCCTTGGTAAAAGAGATGTGCCACACAGAAGGATTCTCTGACCGCAGTGGCTATGTGGTGGTCACAGGAGAGGGTGCTGTCAACCTGTGTCCTCAGATCTCTTATAATGCCTTCAGTGTTCACTGGCCTCCCATGAATGTGGTAATTACTTAGAACTGAGTTTTTCCAAAGTTCATGTCCCGCAAATCTTCCAAAATATGGATATTTACTTTCCGCTTCGTCTGCTCCACATACCACTCTTGTTATACTACAACTGCTACCAATAATATACACCACTCCCTATGACTGACAGTCAAAGCTCTCCCTGGAAATGAACTTTCTACCATTAATTTTGGCTCCTGTTAAGTTCCTAATCTTAGAACAAACTTTACAATATACACAAGCAAAGGAGCCCCTTCTTTTCAAAGCTGCCATGGTTTGCCTATGACTAAAATTCAAAATTTCTTTTAAGTTGTTATATCTACCATAGAGAGAACATAATATGCCTTGGAAATAATTCCCCCTCTTCATCATCCTGATACACAACATGTAATAAAGCTCTAATAAGATTTCCCAAAATCTTAAAAAGCGGTGAATATTTGGTAACAAAATAAAGTTTTTGTCATTGTTATCTTGACACACAAATTTCTCTGTTTACCACCATTCTTACCTACAATCTCATCAATCTTCTTTCTAGTGTTATTCTGAGTTTCCAAACAATAACCATGGACCAATAATCTTTCTTTCACCTCCATTAACCCACTTCCTTACACCTGTCTTCTGGTGTATTAAAGAAAATTCTTCTAAAGTCCCCATATGACAAAGAGTTAATTAAATGGAATGTGTGCATGCTAGTTGCATGTAAAAAGTTATTGACCACTGTCTTCTTCCTGTAAGGTTTATGTTGGATACTAGAACCCTTACCTACCCTATAAATCTATGCATCCAAAAAAATGGATGGATTCCTTACTAAATTCATATGTAAAGCTAAGCCGATGCATATTCCTATTTAATTCAGTGAAAATTCCACAAAATGCTCCTCTTTACCCCTACAAGTAAAAAAACAAATCATCGATGTACCTCTTGTACACAACCACATGTTCAGAAAAAAAATTTTGGTAGGGTACAAAAATTTCTTTTCAAAATCTCCCATGTCGATTACAGCATAAGCAGGAGAAAACAGGGCCCCCACATCCCAGGAGACAGTTCAATTAGCAGTTAGAGTGTCTGATAGAAAAGCACAGAGGTATGGAGGCATGTCTATATTGGTTAGGAGGTAGGTACAGGGGCATTCAAATTGGTTTACCTGGAAAAGGTTGAGGGTTTCTGCAGAAGAGAGTGTACTCTAAGAGGGAATAGGGTGGAAGCAAGGATCCCCTCCCACTACCATGATGCAACCATGAAATCAATAGATGGAGGAAGGGGAAACCAGGACTTCTTTGGGAAAAATAATAAGAAACTATTATTAGTTAAATAAAATAAAATCACATGTATAATTAAAATAAATTAAATTAAATCACTTGGCTACTCCTATTAAAGTATAAACAAGTCTTTTTATTGTTGTACTTTAATAAGATTAGTCATGTGATTTAAATTAATTTAATGTGATATGTGGTTTTATTATTTAAGTAATGATAGTCACCGATTTATTATTAATTCTGAAGAAATAAATGAATGAAAGACAAAAGTGCTTAACAAGCAAAAGTATTGCTATATTTCTGCTCTAGGTAGTCAAGGCTTTATTATTCTTGTTACTTTTATCAGCTTCAACAAAACATTGAGATCCCTCGTCAAATCCTCTAAAGCTACTTATGAAAACAGAATTGCAGTAGATAGTAAAGACAACCACAATGTCTTCTATAGTTATGTAAAGAACCTCCATGGCAATACCCAGAATTGCTCTGAGCTACTGCACAATGTTACCTCCTTTACTGAGCCAACAGATATTGCCACTATACTGGCCAACAGATTCAGTGGCAGCTTTACCCCTCTCAACCCCCCCAAATGACCAATCACAATATCAGTAGATTGCCAGGCACCCAGTATTACTGCTGCATAGGTTAAAACAGCACTGTCCAAGGCCAAGAATACAGCTTCTAATGGACCTGACAATATCTCTGGCTGTGTTCTACATGAACTACAGAGTGAAATGACACCTCACCTGTATTCATTCACAGCCTCACCTCAGGCTTTCTCCCTACCAAATTACGCATTGCTATAATCATCCCTCTCCTCAAAGGAGGAGCAACTACAGACCCTAGGAACTATTGCCCCATTAGCCTGACAAATCTGATATGCAAAGCTATAAAACACATCATTATAGGCCTAATAAACAAGGATATAGAGAATCTCCAAACCCTGGATCTGACACAGTTTGGTTTTGTGAAGGGTAGATCATGGCTGCTCAACTTGGTTGACTTCTTTGAGTCATCCACCAGAGCTTTGGATGAAGGCAAGGTGGTTCACACAGCCTACCTTGATCTGGCCAAGGCCTTTGATACCATTCCCCACTCAGGAATCACAGAAAAACTCACTAAGCTAGGCATCAACCCCTATATCACTAGGTGGGTTGCAAATTGGCTCACAGATAGAACCCACAGTGTGAAAGTAGCTGATTCCAAGTCAGACTACTGACCAGTCACTAATGGAGTCCCACAGGAATCAGTCCTGGGTCCTCTCCTGTTTGGTATCTACTTCTCAGAAGTCCAGTCCAACACAAAGGGACTCTGGCTGACAACATTTTCAGACGATTGCAAGTTGGGAGCCATTATTAACTCCTGGTGTTAGAACCATGGCCTTAAGCCCAATGCTAAAAAAATGTGTCATCATCCCCTTTGGGAAAAAGCCAGTTCCCATGAACTACCACATTGATGGTAGTCCACTGAACACAGAAGACATTATAAGAGATCTGGGAACAAAGGTTGACAGCAACCTCTCTTTTGACCACCACACTGCCACTGTGGTCAGAAAGCCCTTCTATGTGGCACATCTAATTACTAAGAGATTTGCATCCAGGAAGAAAGAGGTCATTGTCTCCCTCTACTTTTCCCTCATTAGGTCAATCATTGAGTACAATGCCCCATTTGGCATATACCTCACTAGACACCTGCAACAACTGAAGAGGCCACAAACGTACCTCACAAAGAGGATCCTATGCCTTAAACACCTGTCCTATATGGACAGACTCAAAAAACTCCAACTATTCTCTGTCTCATATCGCTTACTTAGAGGCGATCTCTGCTTGACTTACAAAGCCATGTCTGACCCAGCTCTGTTAGAAATGCTACATCTAAAGAAATCCCAATCCCTCCACACCACATGCTCCAGAGACCTCAACCTCATTACCACAATTAACAGAACATGCTGGAGGGACAGGTTCATAACCCAGAGACTGCCCATGCTATGAAACAGACTTCCCATACATGTCAAACAAAGTACCTCACTGGCCCTCTTCAAGAGGAATCTTGATGAGTGGATGGGAAATAGAAAATTCACCCCGGGGATCACTCTAGTGGCTCTACTCAACAGAGGCACTGGAGATTAAGGTTATCAATAAAAAAGGGTAATTGCCAGGGTAATCCTATGGGCTAGGCTTGTAAAGGCTCCAGGGCCATTAGCCTAGTACATACCTATGAACCTATGAAGCTGTGTAGAGGACTTTTTAGTTATTTGTTATTTCAAAGAATATCTTTTCATTTATGGTGGAACATGAAATTAGTTACACATAAACAGTAACATGCGTATTTAACCAGACAATAATAACAATAATAATATGTGTTATGTAATTTCAGTTTACACAATTTTCAAACAGTGATGTGATATTTTAGTCAGTAACTTTAGTAATGTTTCAGTGTTTGCTAATACTTTTATTGATCATCTTTAGCTTGTGGTTTAGCAGGTTTTTCTTATCACTTATATTCTTTCTTCCTTCTGATATTGTTTATTTTTTTCCTTTGTTTTAGTGTACATTTGCTGTTTCATTGCTTACGTGCATAATAAGACTTTTCCAAGAGTGGTACCATCTTCCTATTTTGTCTGTTGTTTCATGATATGCAATCTAACTTTTTCAGTTGTTTTGCATGAATTTCCTTATGTCATATTTGTTTCTGTTGCACGCATTTTTGTGGGACGACATCTTTTTTCTAGATCTTCTTCCTCTTTTATTTTTGTGCTAATATGGTGTTCCATTTTTTCTCTATTTTTATATTGCTATTTGTATTTAAAAAAGGAAGATGATGGTGTCATTCATATCAGTAATATGCATTTTATGTACCAAACTTCCCCTCTGCATACTCAATATAAAGCTCTACCCATTCTGTCCATTATGTTCTGTATTCATTTCTTCTGTTTTCAAAGTTTATTTGAAACTTTATACTGATTAGCTTTCATGCATGATTTTGTAGATTAATTTATATTGCTGTAGTTAATGCATCTGTTACAAATTGATATAATAGGTTTTGCAGTGGTTTCCACTTCTAAATTATGTTGCTTTTTTCACTGTTGAGCATCACCTCTTCCTGTGTAAATCCTATTCATTTTTAAACAGTTAACTTTTTATGATAATCTTAGAAGCACAATGCTGTTCTCCCACTTCTGCTTTTAGTTTCTGTTCAAGCATATGCACACAAAATGCCTTTTATGCAGAGGAAAAGTAATAGAAATAAGGATTAATTCTGCACATACATAGACATGCGCTTGGTGAAGACTAACACCACAGCTTGTTTCACTTATTTTGTAGTGGTACACTAACAGACTTGGAATACACCAGTAAATGACAATATTTCGTGAAGAGCAGACTCAGATCTATTGGCACAGTTGGGATTTTGTCCCCCTCATTACTGCCCTGCTCACATGATTTGATAGTTGTCATTTGTCCTCTGACAGGCAATTTCTAATTGAATTCCTCACTTCATGTCCCTTGTTTATTGATGACATTCAGTTGATTGTCATTACTAAGGTATTGGAAGAGTGGCTTAATGGCGAAGGTGTTTGCCTTGCAAACACAAGGTGCAGGGTTTGAGTTTCACAAGGAATAATTGGCTAGGCTTAAAATGGCTCGCAAGGGCAGTTAGCTTAGTACTAAACTATGAACCTATTATTTTAAAAATTCTAAAAAGCCATCCAAAAAATAGGGAAGTAAGTTCTTCCTGCTAATGGAAAACTTGTAAAACTGGGTGCTTTTCAAAAAAAATAAATAAACCAGTTTAAAACATGCAGTGAAACTATTTAGAACTCATGATTTATATGCAGAAAACTGTTTTCATGGTTATTAATAACTGGATGTGTTTTCCATTTTTAAATCATTAAATGTATCCACCAGCTTGTTTCTGCAGCTGGTTTTCTTCCTGAGAGAAGGTAACACTGCAATAACAGATGAGCTGAGCTGCTGATTGGCTAAAACTTGCTATCAGTTTTATATTGTATAGTATTACTGAAGGAATGTCTTATGAATATAAAATGTATGGATATTGAAACAATATCTATATCAATGCCACCATGCATTCCAGCTTGAATCCCTGCACTGCATATTGTATCCTTTATCACAGATTGTAAGATAAAAGTGACCCTTCAGCTTTACTATTGCTGTTTTTTAGAATGAATTCTTAATTGCAAAAGTCTGGAACAAATTATATGATTTTTTTATTTTGTTTTTAGTTTATACTTGTTAATAAAATACAATCTCTGGAGAAAATATTGTTTAATCAGAGGATAGTAATTGCCAGCTCAGTAATGGCTAAAATGTAAAACATAAACTTGAATAAAATGATTTGAAACACCCATATAATGTTGGACTTTCTATTTAAAGGTATCTCTATTTCTTAACTGATTTCTGTAAAATGTATTTGCATATGTATAAGTAAAATTTCTTTAAGTATTTGCTGACTTCAGCTTTCTGGACTTTTGCATTTTCAGTTACTTGACCTCTTATGTTAGTATCCTAGCAAGCTGTTTTCTGTTAATACATTGTATCAGGCAATAACAGAACCTGGTTCTTGTGGCTCAATGCATTATCTTAAGAAATGTTAAACAAAATAAAATGCATACCTTAATGAATGCACATTGTCTTAAATGAAGATTCCAAATATTGATTAGAATTCAAATTTAGCATGGTAAGTACAACCAAAAAGCAGTTTTAGACTACTGAAATCAATTAAGCTGTGTTTACTCTTGGTTAACCCATGCTCCTAGAAAATGTAGTTATGCATCTCTCTCTCTCTCTCTCTCTCTCTCTCTCTGTCTCTCTTACTTCATTATAAAATTAGCAGACGTGAACTCCCCTCATATTTTCCATGGCCACAACAGTATACAAATTAATTCTATAAATGAAATGGAGACTAATTAGATTTATAAGTGTAGTACATACAAAAAAGTTATGTTATCCAACAGGTAGCTTGATGCCAAATCTTATCCTATTCCTCATAGTCTAACCTTGAAGCTATGATGATCATAGAGAAATAAGACACCACTGGGGAGAGTATTACATGTACAGGTTCCAACCATACTTGGTACCAGTCTAGAAGTTTTTTTTTTAAAACTTTCTTTTTATTAATTTTCATAAATCATGAACTTCTTACATCATGCAATAATTAAACATACATAACACTAAATATTACAACTATATACAAAAGATGCTCATAACATTATACTATTCTGTTTGAAATCATTACATTTTATCTAATAACTTTTTAGTTTCATCCAGGATAACTTTCTATGTGTCATTCCTGTCATTCTAGAAGCAAGAGTTAAAAGTTCTCTATTACATACTGTTTTGGCCAATGATGTAAATTCGGCAAAATATACAATTGCTTTGGTTTTTCAGTTTAAAGTGGTGACTTTCCTTGCTATAGCCAAAAGAGACCAGAGAAGATGCACTTGTGATTTTGGTATACAATTGGCACTGGAGCATTAAACAACAAAAGTGCATCTGTTATTATACACTTGTCAGTCCATAATGCCTTTATAAAATCTCTAAATTTCTGCCAGAATGGGACAATCACTCTGCATTCAAGGAACATGTGTACCCAATCAGCACATACTCTCATCATATCTCCAACAATTATGACTAGTTTTATGTGACATTATAGCAATTCTCTGTGGGGTAAAGAAACTCATGTGTAAAAACTTCCATGTAAATACTTTCCAATATGGAGATGATGTATGATTGATTAACCTGAGTGTTACTAATTTATCCTTTTTCAAAAAAATTTAATTTATTTATACTTTCTATATAACTCCATAAAGAGTCTTAAGGCTGTTTTAAGTCAGCTCTTAATGTCTTATAAATCTTAGATAAAGAGAACCCCATGCTAAATTGTGATGTATTTAATTCACATAAAGAAAGATCATTTTAGGCTGTAATAAAATATTAGTCACTTGGCTCATTTTAAATTCCTTTATTAGATGTTCCCTAAAAATTTGAATATTTAACCAATTATCTTGGTTTGTGTTATACCTTGCTAAAAGGCTTGTAGTATCATGAATAGTATTTGTACTTAGGAACTGATGCCAATAATTTAGTCTATTGCTTTTCATTTCCATTATTTTATTCATATTAAAAGAGTCTAGACAATTCTTTGTGTGTGCTGTTGGGAATATTAATATAGAAAAATGTCTTGTTATGCAGTTACTATTTATAATTTTTCTAAAATTGTTTAGTATATAGCTAACACAATGTGGTAACTTCTCATGTTTATTTTCTTTATATACTGAGTCCTTTACTACTAAAAAAAATATTTTTATTTTCAGTAAAAATGTCATTGTTTATTGTTTCATCGGCATTAGATAGTAAAATATTCATGTGTAGATTTTTCCAGCTTGAAGTATACTTGTTACTTAACCACTTGCTTATGATGTGAATTATAACGGATTCAGCATAGAGTTCTCAGTTTGGAAATGTAATTCCACCTTTTTTCCCAATCTCTATTGTGCCAATTATACTTTGTGGGAACCATAAAAACTTAATTAGAAGTGAGTTGAGCTGCTTTATTATTATTTTTTTTTTTTGGAGGGCTAATAATTATTGTTTGAATAAGAAACAACATTTTAGGAAGAATACACATTTTTATTAATGTTAGCTTTTCTTCAAAAGTAAAGAACATTTTATTCCATTTGTTTATATATTCTTTGATTATACCTAACAAATTTCTATAATTGACTTGTATAATTTCTTTCCAATTAGGTTTTATATATATATTCCTAGATATTTGAGTGTTATTCCCCCAACTAAAATTACTGTGTTTTCTCCATTCAGAACTTACTTTTTTTATTTACCAGTAATGTTTCAGATTTAGTGCTTTTGAATTTTAGACCTGAACGTTTCTCAAAATGTGCTATAGCTATTGTAATATGCCTTATTGAAGAGTCTAAATTTCCTATGGTTAATATTATATCGTCAGCAAATAATTGTATTTTAGAAGCATAATTGGAATTATCAATAAATCTATTTATGTTGTTATTATTTCTTATGTAATTTGCAAATGGTTCTACTGACAATGCAAATAACAAAGGTGACAGAGGACAACCTTGCTTAGTTCCTTCTAGTATTTGAATTTTGTTAGATAAAAAGGCCCCAATTTTAATATACAACAAAGAGTTTTTATATAAGCTATTTATTAGTTCTATGAAATCTGTGGAGACATTAAATGTTTCCAAGACTTTACATAGGTATGACCAAGATAAAGAATCAAATGCCTTCTCTATGTCTGAACTAATAATTGATAATTCTTTTTTCTTTTTATTTGCAACATCTATTAGGGTTAAAAGTCTGATGACATTGTCCTGAACTTTCCTATTCAAAATAAACCCCGTTTGATCATCTGCTATTATTTTGGGGATGAATTGATTCAATCTTTTAGTAAGTATGGAGGTAAAAATTTTATAATGTACATTTATCAGAGATATAGGTCAATATGATGATACTAATTTAGGGTCTTTATCTTGCTTTAGAATGGGAGATATTATAGCATACTTCCATGAAGGAAAGATATTTTTATTTTTCCTAAATTCTTAAAAAGCTGCCTCTAAAGTCTTTAAGGTGTCTTCTGGAAACAAATTATATATTTCTCCTATAATCCCATCTAATCCAGGTGCCTTATTGTTTTTAAGATTACAAATGCATTCTTTAATTTCTTTTAATGTTATTGGTTTGAGTGCTTAAACTTTTCTTTATTCTGACTATTTTAGTTGTATTTGTGTTAATTCATTTTCCCATTGTATTCTTTTGTTTAGATACCAATTTTTTATTTTAGCATATAAATAAGATTTTAGTGAATCCCAAAGTATAACCTTTGAAGTTTCATTGTTATCATTGATGTCTAAAAATATTTTATTTCACCAAGAAGCCACTCTTTGAATCCATTAAGTGTAGTAACGTAGACAGGTAATCTTTGCCACGTTATTAAGTCTTTAGGCATGATATTTACCTTACAAAATAAGGCATTATGATCTGACAATGGGCATGAACTAATTAACACTTCTTGTACCTTATAAAATATATTGTTAGTAACTAGTACTTTATCAATTGTTGTTTGTGTACCATACCTATATGAATAATGGGTGTATTCTAACGAGTGTGTTACTTTTAAATCATATATATATCCCTAAGACATAATACATTAATAAAATTCTTTAACTTTCTAGCTGCAGGGGAAATTCTAAATTTATCATTTTTGGTAGTATCTTTTTCAGTGAGAAGGCAATTGAAATCTCCTGCATGTATTATTTCTACTTTGGATTTGGAAATTATTAACTCCAAATGATTCTTTGCTGTAGCTGCTCCAAAACCAGGTATCCAGTAAGAATTTACAAGAGTTACATATCTTTTGTTTATCTCCAGAACTGCCAGGCATAACATGCCATTCTTGTCTGAGTAAGTATCGATGACTTTAGGCACTGGTAATGAGTAAGTATTGATGACTTTAGGCATTGGTAATGAGTAAGTATCGATGACATTAGGCATCGGTAATGTTTTTCTCCATAGTATCATCATGTCTCTTCTCTTGGTTTGGTAGTGGGATTCTACAAGGACCATATAACCATTAAAAGATAATTTATCTATATCCCTGTCAACAATATGTGTTTCCTGTAAAAAACCTATATCTACTTTATTCAATTTCAAATATCTAACTATACTCCCTCTTTTGACAGGATTATTAAGGCCATTGACATTTAAAGACATACATTTATAAGAGAACACTTAGAATGGTACATATATATATATTGAATTTAGTTATGAGCAGGTAAATAGAAATGAATAAGAAAATCATAACATATATAACTATATACAAAACTAAACATAGAAACCTAATTTCCTGGCTTGATGAAAGCATCATCTTAGCCACCACCACTAACAGTCTTACAACCAATCAACCTTTATATTGCTGCTTCTGCCCTCTAATAATTAAGTATACAGTTAAACTTATTCAATATTATGTAACATTATGTTTAGTTATTGAAGCGCAAAACATCTCAAAACATATGATAGCATATTAAGTATTTTACAAATTACAAATAAAATAGTCATGCAAAAAATATTGATGTTTGACAAACATCTCTATGTTAGAGTAACAGGATTATGCTCTCATAAACCAGCATATGTAAGCTTGACTTCTAAAGCAATATAAGAAATCAGTCTTTCGTTAAGATGAAAAAAGATATTATTTTCCTAATACAGATTAAACTATGAATAAAGAGTGTACATCCAGTTTAATTATATGATTTGAAATGATACTGCGTATTAAATATATATTTATATATTTAAGGCATAGAAACCCTCTCCATTTTTCTTCTATCACCCATTCTCCTCTTGACTATTCCTTCTATACATTTTATTTATGGGCTATATATGTATGGTCTAAGCAAAGTATGACCAATATTTTGAAATCTGTAACATTAAACTATTATGAGTGTGTTAAGCTTATTTAAATGTTGTACCCATACTTTATTCAAACACCCTTCTCCATTTCATTTATTCCCTTTTGTTCCAATAATAAGCCATTTATACAACTCTCTAATATTGATATTTCAAAAATGTATTCATTCAAGTCCTCATTGTTGTCAATATCACTGCTATTAGCAAGAGAAGAAATAAACATTGCTTATATTAGTTATTAATTATAAGATATCTTCAATATAATGATCAGATAGTACAAGTGTTTGCTGCTTTGAAGTAACTGGATATGTGTTATTCCCAAAACAGTTTTTTGTTTTGTTTATTCAGCATTTACTGTTGTATTAAGTACTTGCTTAAAATCCATTATTAGTACTATGTGGGCTATGCAATCAACTTACTTTACCGCATCCTTCTATATTTTAGGAATGCCTAAATACAAGGTACCCTTGAAAATAATAAGCAAATTTCTATTATCCAAATAACATTCCTAATGTATCAGTGCTCACATGAAAAAGATATGTTTAAAATAGGATTTTTTGGAGTGAGATATATAACACATATATGAAGGAACTCTCAAATATGATTCTCCAAAAGTGACTTATGAAGAAATACCAATAATGTTCTCTTTACTGTTTCTTTTTTATTTAAAACATTTAGATGTTCATGTATCAGGCAACTATATTTACCTCGGCTTATTAACATGCGACAATATTACACCTCCCCCCTTTTTTCTTTTTTTTTTAATCTATCTGTAACTTATAAAGGGATGCTCTATTTTAATGTTTTTCAACTTCCCCTTCAGCCAGCTGTATTTATCTTGTATTAAATATCTGGTGAAGCTGCATTGTAACTAAAGCATCTGTGTGATGTATAGAGAAATGCTAATTTTCTTTTCATATGTAATTTACTCTTCATTTGTAAGTTATTTTATTTCTACATACAATTAACTAGAATTCACCTTAGAACTAAACATGTATCTCACACTGTCGATAAGTTTAGAAAACAAAGCAATTCAAAACAATGCTAGGAAGCATGAATAATAATCATGCCTTGGATACTGAATTTAATTGCATCTACACCAGTTTCCAACATTTATGCTATTAAATCTAGTCTCCGGCATCAAGAGGAACTAGAAAACATTCATTTTGTTAGGAAATTATAAAGTTACAGTCAAGAAACTACTTTGAAGAGTATTTTGAATGTCTCAGCATCAAAAACGTCCTTGCTGCATCTTTATCGCCTGTCGCAGTTGTTTCTTATGTGCAACTGGGGCTCAGAGTACAATTACGTCATCACTAGAAGTTTTTACAAAGGGCGCCAGTCTCAAAACCACAGATCAATGAATAGCTCATGATTTAGTTCTCTTGAGGCTTTGCATTCAAAAATGAACTGCATACACGAGGCAGGTATGCCATTTTTTGGTTATTTTTGGCTTTCCTAGCTTTTGTGCGCTCGAGGGTTACAAAAAAGCATGTAAAATAGAAAAAACAAGTTAAACAGGGTAGCACTATGCAGCTATACATTTTTTTTTTAAACCACAGACCGCACTTCTTTTGAAGCGCTCTCTCTCTCTCTCCCCAGAACATCCATCATAATTACTTTAATACCTACAAAGAAAATTTAATCAATCTAAAGCCCACAAAGCTTCCTGACAGACTGTATAAGCGCCCACAACCCCCATTCAGCATTTAAAGCTACTGCCACTCTATTTAATGTATTAAGGTTACATAACAAAGACACATAAACTATTTTTAAACAACAGTTTAATATTATTCTGACGGCACTCAGCACACCACTAATTTAAAATATAACATTAAATCATGATCTTGTAAGATTATGACAAGATCTTATGTGCTTATAAGCCTTTTGTTTTTATTTATATTATAATCTATATAGGGAATAAAAAACTTCATAATGGAGGAAGGAGAATGGCAGAAAGTAATTATCTATATAATAATAAGAGTAATTACTTTAAAAGAAGAATAAGGGTTAGTTATATATAGTTGTAAATATTTATTTTAAAATATTACCTCATATTTGCACTATTTATCCTATTCTAAGGGAGAATAACCTCAGGAAATTCAAAGCTTATGTTTTACTTCCCTTTAAGTTTTTTTGTGGACTTATCATTTGCTGTTATTTTGCCATTAGTAGCTTGTCTCTTTAGGCTTGGAGTAGAAAGTTCCATATCTTCAATTTTGTCTAGTAAATTATGTTTTTTGACAAATTCTGTTGCTTCTTCAATATTATTAAAGATTTTTTGACCATCTGGAAGTGTGACTTTTAATCTAGCAGGGAAGAGTATTTGAGCTTTCATTTCAGCTTTCTTAAGGTCTTTAATGAGGGGAATACAAGCTTTCCTTGTTGCTATTGTCACAGATGTATAGTCATTATCAAATCTAATAACTTTTCCATTTTCTTGAATGGGGTTCTTCGTCCAGGCAGTTTTTAACACCAGATCTTTATCCTGTGTTGACAAAAACTTAACTATGATGGATCTTGCTGAAGTTGGATTTTTTAATATAGAAGGATTTGATAAAGACCTATGAGCCCTTTCAATTCCATAAGAAAGTGACTCCGGGAGGTTTAGCACTTTAGGCAACCAATTATTCAGGAGAAGAATCATATTATTTCCCTCTGCCTTTTCAGGAACTCCATAAATTCTAATGTTGTTCCTCCTTGACCTTGACTCCAAATCTTCCACTTTCTCAGTTAATAAGTTGCTTTGCTTCAATAAGAAATTTATTTGACTGTCATTCTCTATCTGCCTTCCATCTATGTCATTTAGAGATTCTTCTATGTTGGTTATTTGATCCGAGTGCTTTGAAATAATTTTCTTTAAATCTTGCATTTGCTTTTTACTCTCTTTTTTCATATTTTCCATAATGTTTTCTAGATTGTCCATTTTAGTAGAAAGGTCCTGTATACTTGTAATTATGGTCTGCAGTTCTTTTTTCATAGAACTGTCTTGAGCTGAAGACTTTGAATGGCTCATATTTCAAGTATCTGTATACAGCTGCTAATATTCTGACAGGAATTTTATGAGAAAATGCACTGAAAAATTTTACTTTTTCTTCCTCAGGTAATCCACAACAATGAAAAGAATATTTGTAAGTAGTTTTTCCCAATGTATTTTGAAAAATTCCAAATAAATCCTGTCAGAAATAAAACTTATAGACAGAGCAACAAAAAACTGCTGCACTCACTCTGATATCTTCCAGTCTAGAAGTTCTGAGGAAGTCCTGAAATTACAGCAGAATGTGCTTAACTTTTGCAGTTTGTACAATAAAGATTAATTGGACAGCTGGATGTGGTGCCTCCATGTTTGGCTTTTACAAGTTGTGTTTCTTTGTTTTGGTTCAGCATTCGGAGTGTGGCATTTCTGTCCATTCTAGAAGTTCCAGCATTGAACCAATACTGGTATGTAAATGTACTGCACAGAACCACTGGCATGCAGTATAATTTGTGCAAATATCTTCTTCTTCACTAAATAGTCACTTATATTAGAAATAATGTAATGAGATAACAAAACAAATAAGAAGATGAATATTTTTTTAAGATGATCATAAGGGGACATATAAGCAGACCTGAGATTATGACAAAAAGTATTAGATGGCACATGACATTTGCAATGAGCACGCATAAAGCATATCCAAATTAGTGTGATAAGACAGATGGTGAAGAAGAAGAAGGTATTTACGGGGGCTTAGTTACCCAATGAGCACTGTTGCTAGCAAATAACCTATAACCAACATACTGCTGTTTTGTTTTTCATTTATCTAATACCTATCATTCACTGCTAGAGCTGCAAATATAGTTTTAATGATATACTAAATTCTGTTTTCTGTGTTTAAAAACATTACTCTTAGAGTGTAATATAAATTTGTGGAAATGGTGCAGCTGTATAAAGCCCTAAATACTTTCACAGTAAATAAAACAGTAAAAGCAACACAGAAAATATATTACTTGTCAAACTGTTCTGCTCTCTTGTCACAAAGTTGTTAGATATGATTGTTGTAATAACTAAATTATAGCTGTGCATATATAGAAGCAGTCACAGAACATAAAAACACCAGTGTCAGTTCTCTCTTACTTCAGATGTCACGATTATAAATTCAAAGTATAAAAACAATAGTAGGGGGTAACAATGTTTGCATCAATACAGAAAAAGTCCCTTTTTAAACAGTTCAGGTATAGGTTGAGTATGGGCAGTATCTTTAAACAAGTGCCAAACATCTCAGATAACCTGCAACAGTGCTGTCTATATGAAGTGAGCATGGCATCAGCATAACCCCCTATATATGGTATTTGTTACTTTCTTTTGTTGAGTGGCCAAGGATAATCCACAGCACTCTTCAGAGGTTTTACTTACAAAACAATATCATGCAGGTGCTGGAATTCTTAAAAGGAAAAAAAATGGTGGATACAATTAAGAGGAATATTGGGAGGTGATAACATTGACAGATATGAACTGTAAACAAGCCCAGTGTCTGTTCTATAATATGACTTCTGCTTCAGTGAACCATTACTTTACTAAACAGACCATGTATAAACAAAATGGTTCTCTCTGCAGTTTCATAAACACAAAAAAAACAAAACCACTCTGTAAACACTGGCGTCTAGGACACTGAATGTGTACTGTATTTTCTTTATATCAGTTTTAAGATCAAGAAAAGTTCCCATTCTTTTTAATACTACATTTCTGCATTCCTGTCACTTTTAAGGCTTCATCCTTGATCCCCATGTTTAGGCCTTGTAAAGCATGTTTAAAAGTGCAAGCCAGGGAAATGTTAGAATTAATGGTTTTGAATACATCATCTCATCGCCTTTTTTTACTTTGAAAAATGAATGTTTAGGCTTCTCTCCTTTTCACAGAGCTTTTTACAGAAATGCTTAAGAAAGAGGCTGTTGATTCATAAATCTGCTTTAAAGTAATTTCTTCAATATTATTCAGTGAACACCAAACATTATCTTTCATTCTGATTGTTCTATATATCTATATAGCTCTAACTGTTGAATTTAAAAAATTGCGGTATTACACATTACTCTAAATAGTTTTTTTTAATATCTTGAGTTATGAACAATATGTTTATATGACATTAAAATAAGGAGTTCAATGCCTCTTCACAAATCCCGGACCATGGTTCAATCCTGAGCTCTAGTCATTGAGTTGAGTTTGCCTGTTGTCCCAGCATAGCTTTACCATTTTCGTACTGTCTCCTACCTGCTAAAATATGCTGGGCAATTGGTTATGCTACATTGTCTCTGTATATGGTGATTTTACTCTGGCCATGAGCCATGGGTAATGTCCAAAAAGGACCAATTCAAATAAGTAAATTAAAAACTTAAAAAGGTAGTGAATGTGTTATTCTGTATAGCAGTAGCACTGTGTCAGAAACTGTGCAATCGTCCCTTGAAATTAAATCTGTGCTACTGCTTCCCCTGAACTTCTAATTAGACATGTCATTTCAATTAATGTTTTAAACTTAACTAAGTACTGCAGCTGGCAGATGCTTATTTAAACAATCATGCAAAAATAGTGGCAATAACTCTTTTGGCACCATGTATTGCTGCTTCTGGAATGTGCCAGGGCCATGCAGTCAAACCACATATCTTCTGTTTATGTAACATCTTTGTTATATAGCATCTGGCAGACATAAATGCACTTTTTTTATGTGCACGTCACTGTCATGCTCAGGTCAGACAGTTACTGCATCATAGTCAGTAATTGTTTTTAAATGAAGTTGTCTTACTTCCAAATGACCAGCTGACATATGAAAAGACTGTAACAATGCAGTTAAATGTAAGTAAGTAAATGCGTAAGTAAGTATGCAGCACACAATCTCACTGGTACTAGAACTTATTATAACTTACAAAAATTATTGGGTATCTAACTTTTATTATATTTATTTTTCAACTGAATAAGCCCACTTGACAAAGTGTCTCTCTTTCATAGGCAACCCAGCAAAATGTCTGGTTAGGTGACTTCCTCAGAGTCAGCCACACAGAAATCAAACCCTGTATCCTTAACTGCAGGCAGTAGTCTCATAAGCTGGTCACAAAACAACAATGAGGCTTACAACTTAGTGTGGCTGGGCAGAGCTCATTAGGGAGGACAGAGAAGAAAAAGAATGCTTTTCAAATTAATAAATAAAAAGCTGTGAAATGTTTTAAGATTTGTTAGCCTGCTGCACTAAAAAAATCTAACTAAAATATGTTAAGGAAAATGTTTAAAATTTAACATCCTATCATAATCAAAATTTTATGGTGTTGCAGTTAACTGCCTGGCATTGAAGAACACTAGAATACAATAGGTCTGTTCAGATATTTGCTGCACTCTCTGTCACAGCGGTTTTGCATTACTGTGGTTGGACATGAATGAATTACAATATTTGACCCTGCACATTTGGTCCTGGATTCCCACAGTATTACCAAATCTTTGTTTATGAACAAGTAAATTCTACGTTGGACTATTGTGATAATGACACTGTCATTACTGCTGGGGCCGTATCATCGACAGTAATTATGAGGCTGTATACTCAACAGAGAAGGCATTCATCTGATCCATGTGGAATGTAGCCAAGGCTTGTTTTTATGCACTTTTTGGAAGTAGTTTGCCTTCTTCGTCTTGTATTTTGTTTAAACACACCCTCTATACAACAGAGGACATAAGCAAAATATATTCATGGTATCACCTTTTTTTATGTTTCATTGTACTAATATTTCAACATTATGTGCTAGATATTAATTCAACATTTAATTAATTGTGTTTATATATGAATATGTGCAGTTATTAAAAAATAATTATTTGTATTTAAATACGTGTGTGTGTGTGTGTGTGTGTGTGTGTGTGTGTGTGTGTGTGTGTGTGTGTGTGTGTGTGTATCTGTCTGAGACAGAGAGGCACGCAAACAAAGAGTTTATACTATGCAAAAGTCAGCAGTTATAAGGAGTAACTTGTTTATTTATTTATTTGCTTGCCTTGCTAGTTTAACCCTTATATTGATATTTATATATTTATTTAAGTATGTATTTATTTGATTATCTATCTGTTTATGTATTTATGTATGTATTTATTTATTTAATTATAAAACAGTGTAATAAAGTTCTCTGTGTGGAAGGTTTTCAGTCCCTATATCTCTAGTTAATCACTGTATATTAATCAGATCAGACAATAGTAGTAGAAGTAGCGAACTTAAACTTGTCTTAAGTCAAAACAAAACAAAAAATAATAATAAAAAAAAATATGTAATTGTACAGCATTACTAAGTATTCGAAAGTAATCCAAGGAAGGCAGGTAGGCAGTCTGTTTCCAGTCAAAAATCCTTTATTAAGTACACAGGGCAAGCGATCCAAGTAAAACAAAACTAGAGTAATATTTACCTCACAAGCTTTCTAAGTATATATATATATATATATATATATATATATATATATATATATATATATACTTTTTATCAGGCATGGGAGTGGTTTATTGTGCTGTAAAACAAAGTGTTATTGGTATACATGTTAAATTCACATCCCTTCCCCCATCAGTGTGACATTCAAGCTGGTTCTGCCTTACTTAGTAGCTGTCATAATAATATTATAATCCTTATATACTTTAAATAAAATGTATAATTATTTGGTACGAAGGTGTGGTATGTTGTATGAAGGTGTTGAATGGTTGTCTGATTTTTTGTGTAACAACACCCAGTTTTCACTCACTAGAATGCTCACATTCAGAACCCTAATGGCATTAATTCTGGAAAATAATTACATCTTATTCGAGGGTCAATTATTCAGACAAACCTCTGGAGTGGCCATGGGGGCAGCCTGTGTCCCCTGCGGTCGCAAATATAGTATTGACACAATGGGAACAAACTAAGGTTTTCCCATCGGATGGATACAGGTTGTGCAAATTCTATGGCAGGTACCTGGATGATATCCTGATTATGTGTGTGTGTGTGTGTGTGGGGGGGTCAGGACCAACTTACTGAATTTCTCAAATTCCTCAATACTAACACCACTTTCTTAAGATTTACCATGGAAACCAATCTGGAGTACATTAATTACCTAGATATACAGATTAAGAAAAACCAAGATTTGAAGAAATTTACCTCCACAATATACATGAAACCAACATATTCATATACATTATTGCGATTTGAAAGCAGCCACCGCATACATCAAAAAAGATCTCTTGTCAAAGGACAAGGGGTTAGGCTGGCAAGGATGGTGTGTGAGATGGATACATTCTTATATGAAAGGAATGTCCTTTTGGATATGTTGTTTAGGAGAGGGTACCCAAGGGAATTTGTGCTACCAATATTGCAAGAGAATGGCAGGACATTTTTTTCCCACTGTTGGGGTTGGGTATAAAGACTGACCCACCAGTCGAGGTTAATAGGAACAGAGCAGGACATAATGTGAACAATAAAGACAATAACTTCAATAGAGCAATGATTTTTTCGTTTAACCCCCCCCCCCCCCAGTTTCCACAAATTAAAGACACTGTATAAAAGTTGGTTTTGGTTAAAAAATGATGAACAGGTGGGGGATAAGATAGGAGAAAAGCTAATTGTATTGTATAAGAAGAATACTAGTATTAAGAATATGTTGGAACAGAAGAGGGAGGGGACAGGATCCCAAAATAGTGGTTACACCAAAAAGTGCGGTCACTGTTCCCAGTGTAATTACATACTAGAAGGCGGCAGTGCAGTTGTACCACAATATGGGACTGTTTTCTCTGGGCACAAAAGTAATTGTGGTACAAAGAACATGGTATACATCACCCTGTGCCAAGTGTGTGAAAGGTATTATATTGAGAAAACCAAAAACACCTTCAGAACAC